>NC_064634.1:481980685-482290407 GCF_023864275.1 Schistocerca cancellata
ATTTTATGTTTAATTAAGAATATTTTGAACAGACTGACGGTGTCGCTATGGGTAGTCCCCTGTCTCCTTTGGTGGCCAACCTTTTTATGTAGGATTTTGAAGAGAGAGTGCTTGAATCAGCTGCCCTGAAGCCAACAGTTTTTCGGCGGTATGTGGATGACACTTTCATAGTGTGGCCTCATGGAGAAGATAAATTAATGGAGTTTCGACATCACCTCAGCTCCATTCATAGGAACACCCTTTTCACCATGGAAATAGAGAAAGATGGTTGTTTGCCTTTCTTGGATGTCCTGGTTCGAAGGAAGAATGATGATTCTCTAGGGCATTCAGTTTACCGGAAACCCACTCATACTGATTTCTACCTGCAAACATCGAGTTGCCATCATCCGTCGCAAACCATGAGTTTGCTTAAAACACTTGTTCATAGAGCTCATACTGTCTCATATCTAGATAGCTTACCTCAAGAACTCGCCCATCTAAAGACAGTATTCAGCGAAAATGGGTATTCCATCCGGCAGATTAACAGGGCACTAACAGTTAAAACTAAGAAGCAGGAAGTGAATAAAGAGGAGAACATGCCGGAACAATCTTTAGCTTTTCTTCCTTTCGTTGACAACACTTCGTTTAAAATAGCAAGAATCCTCCGAAAATTTCAGGTAAAAGTGGTTTTCCGCCCACCATGGAAGATTGCGGACCTTGTGAGATCAGTTAAGGACAATCTATTACTACGAAAGGCCGGAATTTGCAAGATACCATGCCAATGTGGTATGGCTTACATAGGTCAAACCACACGCACCGTGAAAGAACGTTACACCCGCCTTTTGCAGCCAAGCAAGTCCGCTTTTTTTTTTTCTTTATTGTGATGTCATTCCCCTGCCCCATATGGGCAGGGGAGGGCTGTCAGCGGTACAATCCGCCGCTCCTCAGCCGAGTGACACGACAACTAAAACAAGAATAAAATGATACATACATAAGGATATGAAAAAGGGGAACATAAAACAGAGTAAGGGGAGAAAATTGAGGTAAAAATACATTGACATGTAGACGTTCATGGGGGACAGTTAAAAAAGTCACCAGAAAGTTAAAAAACACTGTTGGCGATTCTTGAAACACAGAGAAGACACTGAATGCGCATGCACAGGTTAAAAGTTGGCCACAGTATTAAAAACACTCCGAAACAACAGACTTAAAACCCACTTGGAGCACACACGACGAAGAGTAAAACTACCAGGTGGGACCTGCCGACGGAAAGGTCAGACAGGATGGAAAAGGAGGGGAGAGCATGGGGCAGCTGGGGAAACGGCGGGATGAAGAGAGGAGGGGCAACCGTGGGTTCACGAAGAGGCAGGAGACACGTGGGGTGGGAGAGCAAAAGGGAAGACAGGGCAGGAGGGAGCGCAGAGACACTGAAAGGAGGCACAAGAGATGGAGGGTAGTAGGAGGGGAAAGCCGCTCAGAAGGTGGGAGGGGGAGGAGAGGGAGCCCTGAGGAGGAGGCAGGAATAGGGGGTTAGAGTTGGTAGGAAGGGTAGATGTCAGGGCGAAGCTCATCATCCAGGAGGGGTAGATGGTGGAAGTTGTGTTGGGAAAGGAGATGGAGGGTGTGGAGATGGAGAGAGGGAGGGACACAACGGTAAAGGCGCGGCAACTGGTTGGGGGTGGAGAGGAAGGAAGACACCAGGGGGTGAGGGGGATCAAGGCGGCGGACAATATATAGTGTGCGGATGTGTTCAGGGAAAAGGAGAAGGTGAGGGAAGGGGATGAGGTCGTAGAGGATGCGCGTGGGGGACGGAAGGTGGATGCAGAAGGCGAGGCGGAGTGCAAGGCGTTCGAGGATTTGGAGGGCTTTATAGAATTGGGGAGGGGCGGAAATCCAAGCGACGCTGGCATAACAAAGGATGGCGCGGATCATGGATTTGTAGGTGTGAAGGATGGTGGAAGGATGCAGACCCCACGTCTGGCCGGACAGGAGTTTCAGGAGGTGGAGGCGGAGGCAGTTGTGAGCTTTGTTTTGGATGGTAAGGAGATAGGGAGTCCAGGTGAGGTGGCGGTCGAGTGTGAGGCCAAGGTATTTGAGGGTAGAAGTGAGGTGGATAGGACGGCCATAAATGGTGAGGTAGAAATCATGGAGGCAGAATGAGCAGGTGGTGCGGCCTATGATGATCGCCTGGGTCTTGGAGGGATTAACACGGAGGAACCACTGGTTGCACCAAGCGGTGAATTGGTCAAGGTGGATATGGAGGGTACGTTGGGACCGTTGAAGGGTGCAAGTCCGCTATTGCTGAACGTTGTATTTCTACTGGACATTCAATGGAGTATGAGAAAACAATGATTTTGTCCACGGCAACGTCTTTCTGGGACTCCATTATTAAAGAATCCGTAGAAATACGACTGGCGGAAAATCTGTTAAACCGTGACAGCGGCTACCAGCTGGACAGTGCATGGAATCCCATCATCCCCACGATTTGCTCAAATCGAAGACGACAGAGAGCGTCGACGGCCATGGCAAACAGCAACGCAGAGAGCGACTGAGTTCCGCTATTCCACCAGCGAGGGCGCTGCCGGTAGGCAGTGTGGTTCAACTATCAAGTTTTCGACGCATGCGCAGAATAGTTACAGTACGCTATATATTGCGGAACGGAGGACGTTTTCGCCAGTCTGCGACGGCTCACCTGAAGATGACTGGCAGGTGCCCAGTTGAAATATCGTGCAAGCCCGAAATTTGTTTGAACCGTCCCCAGTTCTTCAAAGCATTAAACACATATATTTATATTTCTCATTATTTAGTAAATGTGTTAAGCTGTAAAACATACTGATCAGCCAGAACATAATGACCACCCACCTTATAGCCGGTAGGTCCACTTCCTACATGGAAAACCGAGACGACGCATCGTGGCATGGAAGCAATGAGGCCGTGTTTGATGGCTGCAGGGAGTTCGTACCACAACTGCAGACACAAGTCACCTACATAATTTAGTTTAATGTGACATATCACGCTACGCTCGCACTACAAAACCTAAGTGAACGCTCGTTTGGTTTCATTACAGTAGTCCATAATTGGCCTGTCGTTAGATTTCCTTGTCAAGATCTACAATTTATGTAACACAACAAAAATCTTTCTCACTCAGACGAAATTGAAAAGTTTGGAAGAAAGAATAATAATGGTACAAAATACTTTACTTTTTCGAAGCAGAAACTGTATTTCAGTTCAGTGCGAAGGATTTATTTTGTGTATTTCTGAGTGACTTCCTCGCATAAAATTTATTTGGATTCCAATGGTGCTAACAGAAAAATATGCTGTCTCTTTGCAGGGACTTAAACCACACACACCAAACATTCAGCAGAATCCGCGTATGCATCTTTTTTGTGATGGCAAAGGAAAAGCTATATTGGCATGACTGTCACTACTACAAATACTTGAGGTGTCATCGTTGCGGCCGTTTTTTAACGACACGTTCATTTTCTCAAATGAGGTCTATAAAATACCTTTTTTCATGATACTCTGCATATCATTCACGGCTTTCGTCAAGTCTTCGAAATGACTTTGTTACGAGCTTCGTTTGTCAGTGACTCTAAACCACACAGAGTAACTTTGTTGTTACTGTCGTCACGGTAACGTTTACTTCGGGCCCACATCAGTTATGTTATGTTGAAATATCAGTGACAGGGTGACAGCCTAAACCCTGTACACATCTACACCTACCTACCTGTCTACCCCTCTGGTACCGTAGTTGCATGGCGACCGTACCTTGAGCCACAACTAGTCATTTTCTTTCCTGTTGCAATCTCAGATATATTCAGGTGTCAAAAGTCGTGGGATGCCTAGTACCCTGTCCGACGACCTCTTTCCGCCCGGCGTAGTGCAGTATCTCGCCGTGGCACTGACTCACCAATTCGTTGGAAGTCTCCTGCAGAAATACTGAGCGCCATCTTGCCTCTACAGGAGTCCAAAACTGCGAAAGCGTTGCCGGTACAAGAATTCGTACTGGAACTGACCTCTTGATGATGTCTCATGAATTTTCGATGGCATTCATATTGCACGATCTGGATGGCCAAATCATACGCTCCAGTGGTCCACTGACATCACACATTATTATTCATAAAAATTCGACCGTTGAAAAAATGGTCTCCAAGTAGCCGAACATCACTATTTACAGTCAATGATCGGTTCTATTGGACCAGACGGCCTGGTTCATTCCATGTAAACACAGCCCACACCATTGTGAAGCCACCGCCAGATTCCAAAGTGTCTTGTCGACAGCTTGGGCCCATTGCTTCGTTGGGACTGCGCCACACTAACACTATCATCGGCGACTACCAACTGAAATCTGGACTCCTCTGATCAGGCTACGTTTTTCCAATCGTCTAGAGTCCAACCAACATGGTCACGAGCCCACGAGATGCGCTGCAGATTATGTCAGGTTGTTAGCAAAAGCATTCGCTTTGGTCGTCTGCTGCCAAAGCCCATTAATGTAAAATGTCTTAGCTCTGTTGTAAAGGATTGGCAACGGCCTTGCCGCAGTGGATACACCGGTTCCTTTGGGATCACCGTAGTTAAGCGCTGTCGGGCGTGGTCGGCTCTTGGATGGGTGACCATCCATGCCACCAGGCGCTGTTGCCATTTTTCAGGGTGCACTCAGCCTCGTGATGCCAATTAAGGAGCTACTCGACCGAATAGTAGCGGCTTCGGTCAAGAATACCATCATATCCACCGGGGGAGCGGTATGCTGATCCCACGCCCCTCCTATCCGCATCCTCCTTGAGGATGACACGGCGGTCGGATGGTCCCGGTAAGCCACTCGTTGCCCGATGACGGAGTGCTTTTTGTTGTAAAGGATACGTTCGCCGTACATCCAGCATTGATTTCTGCTGTTATTTCATGCAGTGCTGCTTGTCTTTTAGCACTGATAACTCTACCTAAATGCCGCTGCTCTCGGTAGTTAAGAGGCCGTCGGCATCCGCGTTGTCCATGTTGAGATATCATGGCTGAAATTTGGCATTCTCCACACACTTTTCACACTACGGATCTCGGATATTGAATTTCGTAATGTTTCTGAAATTGAATTTCCCGTACGTCTAGGCCCAATTAGCATTCCGCATCCAAAGTTTTTTAAATTCCCGTCGTGTTGGCATATTCTCGTACGAAAGTTTTTCACGAGAATCACCTTACTTCAAATGACAGCTCCACCAATCCACTGCCCTTTCGTACATCTTTTACGCGATACTACACTATATGTGCTTATCGCTATTCCACGATTTTTGTCACCTCCCAGGAGAGCAATGGAAAAAGCGGCTGTCTGTAAGAGTCGGTACAATCCCTAATTTTTCTTATCTTCATGGACCTTATTCGAATTCTATATAGGTGGCAGTAGAATCGTTCTTCAGTCAGCTTAATATGCTGGTTCTACAAATCTTGTGAATAGTGTTTTATGAAAAGAACGTCGTCTCCCCCCTCCAGAGATTCTCATTTAAGATGGCAGAGCATATCCATAATAATCGCGTGTTGATCGAACCTATTGGTAAAAAATGGTACAGCCCACCTCTGTATTTCTTCATTGTGTTCCTTTAATTCCACCTGCTTGGAATCTCAGACATCTGAGCCTTATTGAAGACTGGGTCACACTAGTGTTATATACGCTGGCTGATTTCCAGATGAACCACACTTACCTAAAATTCTCCCAGTTAATCGATATCGATGATTCGCTTCCCACACTATCATCCGCAAATGCCTCTTCCATTTCATCTCGCTTTGCAACGATTCCCCTTGACATTTAATCGCCGTGACTGTAAACAGCGTCACGTAACTAATGTTGTCCGCAGCTCGTGGTCTCACGGTCGCGTTGTCGCTTCGAGAGCGCGGGGTCCCGGGTTCGATTCCCGGCGTGGTCACGGATTTACACCTGACTCGAGATGACTGGGTGTTTGTGTTGTCCTCGTCATTTCATCATTATTCGTGAAAGTGGCGAGAATGTACTGAGCAAAGGTTGGGAATTTGTACGTGCGCCGGCCGAAGTGGCCGTGCGGTTAAAGGCGCTGCAGTCTGGAACCGCAAGACCGCTAAGGTCGCAGGTTCGAATCCTGCCTCGGGCATGGATGTTTGTGGTGTCCTTAGGTTAGTTAGGTTTAACTAGTTCTAAGTTCTAGGGGACTAATGACCTCAGCAGTTGAGTCCCATAGTGCTCAGAGCCATTTTGTACGTGCGCTGATAACCGCGCAGCTGAACGCCCCACAAACCAATCATCATCATCATAACTAATTTTGTATTCGAATATTACCGGACTGTTTTTCCTACTAATGTACAGTAGCCTAAAATTTTGTTTCGTTTAGAAAACGCTGCCATTCATGTCACTAACTAGAAAGGTCCTCTAAGACATGTTGTATCCTCCTGAAGTCTCTGAGCGACAACACTTCCTCGTACGCAAGAGCGTCAACAACAGACAGCCGTAGTTGCTGCTCAGACGTGCCTATTTGGTCAGTCATGTGCGAGGGACAATCAGCAGGCAATGCAACACTTTTTTTTCTAAAAGCAAGTTAAGTTTGTTCAGCATTTCAATATACCACGTTATTTCCCCACATTTTTGGCTACAAAACTTTCTCAACATAATCTCCATTCAGCGCGACGGCCTTACGCCACCTTACTGGGAGGACGCGTATCTCACCCTCTACTGTAATGTAAAATGTGTATGAAATCTTATGGGACTTAACTGCTAAGGTCATCAGTTCCTAAGCTTACACACTACTTAACCTAAATTATCCTAAAGACAAACACACACACCCATGCCCGAGGGAGGACTTGAAACTCCACCGGGACCTCCCGGCGGGGTCAGGGATTTTCTCTGCCTCGTGATGGCTGGGTGTTGTGTGCTGTCCTTAGGTTAGTTAGGTTTAAGTAGTTCTAAGTTCTAGGGGACTGATGACCATAGATGTTAAGTCCCATAGTGCTCAGAGCCATTTGACCCATCCACCGGGACCAGCCGCACGTACCCCTCTACTGGTCGACGTCCTAGCCAACGCCTTGCTCCATCAATCACCTCCCCAAAACCTGTGTACTGCTTCCGGCAGAGTACACCTTCAAAGAGATGGAAGGTGCGAGATCCGGGCAGTAGGGTGGGTGAGGAAGAAGAGTCCAGTGAAGTTTAGTGCGTTCCTGGCGGGTCCGCAGAATTTTGTAAGGCCTTGCGTTATCATGGAGAAGTTCGCGTCCATTTTTGTGGCGACGAACGTTCCGACACTGCAAGAATCACAGCCATCTGCAGTGTCGCTACGCGGGAGATCGGACAGGTTTATGCGACCTTGTTGCCATGATGACAGACGCTTCGACAACGACTCACCGTGCTTTTGTTAACTTCCAGGTCTCCGTATGCATTCCACCAAAAGAAACTCGGTGACAGCTCTGTTCTTGGAACGCACCACCACCGACCGCTGTGGCCGAGCAGTTCTAGGCGCTTCAGTCCGAAACCGCGCTGCTGCCACGGTCGCAGGTTCGGATCCTGCCTCGGGCATGGATGTGTGTGATGTCCTTAGGTTAGTTAGGTTTAATTTGTTCTAAGTCTAGGGGACTGACGACTTCAGATGTTAAGTCCCATAGTGCTCAGAGCCATTTGAACCATTTGAACGCATCACCGTTACAGACGCAATTTTGAAGGCAACTATGGGCGACCACCAACCAGAACTTCATGAATGAATACGGGCTGAAGCGGGAATATTGCAAGGTGTCCCACAACAAATTACGCACTTTCTCACCCGAAACGTGCCGGGAAAAGATAGCCTTGCTTTACTTATTGAACTCCGCTCGTACTCTAGACACAATGACCGAGCGCAGGACATGCCTATTTTATTTTATTCTTAGCTATCAAACTTAAATTAATTTTGAACAGACTACAGTGCTTTACTTAATTATTTAAATCGAAACTTAAATGAAACTATATGGTTCCAGAGACCTTTTTGAGTCACAACCATTTACGATGTATGTAATCAGAAGGACTATAGAAAAATTGTACCTAGGGCATGATTCAAACTCACCAGGCAGATGCGCTAACCGCTGCACCACCCTGGCACTGCGGCTCTGCACAACTGCGTGGACTACCCTGGGATATCTCCCTTCTCTATCCAAATTACCATTGAGGCCTCAGTCCAGGTAGTATTCCCGTTAAACTCGAACACCTCTGCAGAAGTCCTACAGCTGTATTGGAATATCGTTACAGCATCGAAAGAAGTGGCAGTTCTATAACAGTTGGAGAGCCTCCGAAACGCTGTTAGAGTTTAGGGGGAATATCAAGTGGGCTGTGACGTGAATGCGAAATTGGACTGAGGAGGCAGGCGTGCTAGGATGGTCCATGCAGTTGTGCAAAGCCACTGACTGTGCCAGGGTGGCGTGGTGGTATCTCACCTCCCTATTGGGTAGGAGACCCAGATACCAATTCTGGCCTTCGTGCAAATTTTCAGTCGTCGCTTCAGTCTGCATATACCAAACTAATGTGGATTAAAGTCTTGATAAAAGTTCGAATGTAGTCGTTGAAAGCCGGCCGGAGTGGGCGTGCGATTCTAGGCGCTACAGTCTGGAACTGAGCGACCGCTACGGTCGCAGGTTCGAATCCTGCCTCGGGCATGGATGTGTGTGATGTCCTTAGGTTAGTTAGGTTAAATTAGTTCTAACAAGGGAACCTGCCCATCGCACCCCCCTCCGATTTAGTTATAAGTTGGCACAGTGGATAGGCCTTGAAAAACTGAACACAGATCAATCGAGAAAACAGGAAGAAGTTTTGTGGAACTATGAAAAAAATAACCAAAATATACAAACTCAGTAGTTCATGCGCGAGACAGGCCACATCAAGGATAGTGTAAGCTCAGGAGCGCCGTGGTCCCGTGGTTAGTGTGCGCAGCTGCGGAACGAGAGGTCCTTGGTTCTAGTCTTACCTTGAGTGAAAAGTTTAATTTTTTATTTTCAGTTTATGTGACAAACCGTTATGTTTTCATCACTTTTTTGGCAGTGATTACCACATCCACATGAGAACCTAAATCAGGCAAGGTAGAAGAATCTTTTTACTCATTCGCCAAATGTACAAGTTAGGTGGGTCGACAACATATTCCTGTCATGTGACGCACATGCCGTCACCAGTGTCGTATAGAAAATAGCAGACGTGCTTTCCTGTGGAGGAATCGGTGACCTACGACCTTGCGATCATATGTTTTCGGTTCCCATTGGAGAGGCACGTCCTTTCGTCTACTAATCGCACGCTTTTGCGGTGCGGTCGCAAAACACAGATACTAAACTTATTACAGTGAACAGAGGCGTCAATGAACGAGTGGACAGATCATAACTTTGCGAAAATAAAGAAAGTAAACTTTTTACTCTAGGGAAGACATGAACCAAGAACCTCTGGTTGCGCAGCTGCTCACGCTAACCACGAGACCACGGCGCTCCTCAGCTCACACTGTCCTTGATGTTGTCTATCTCGCGCATGGACTAATCAGTTTGTATATTTTGCTTATTTTTTTCATAGTTCCACACAACTTCTTCCCGTTTTCTCGATTGGTCTGTGTTCAGTTTTTCAAGGCCTATCCACTGTGCCAACTTATAACTAAATCTGAGGGGGGTGCGATGGGGAGGTTCCCTTGTAAGTTCTAGGCGACTGATGACTTCAGAAGTTAAGTCGCATAGTGCTCAGAGCCATTTGAACCAACCATTTAGTCGTCGAAAACATTTGTTAGTTCTGAATTGGTTCGTCAGCTCCTCGCATGTGCTACCGCCGACTCGCTCCTCGCCACTACGGACGGGACGTGGGAGAGCGCACAGCCCCTGCGCCTCGGCAGAGGGTAGTAATGGCGCGTCCGCCCTGTGGCAAGCGCCGTAAATCCCGGCGGCCCAGGCCAGAACAAAAAGCCGCCGGTCCTCTTGACGAAGACGGATGGCGCCGCCCTGGACTGCCTCCAGCACTACGCTGCGGCGTTCCGGGCCAGGCTCCCAGCTCTCTGAGGACGTAACAAGGCGAGGACGTTCTAAATAGGATCCTGTGTGCTACATCGCTGCAAGACCTTGTGAAGTTACTACTGTGAGTCAAAGATTTTGAGAATGTGAACTCACAGCCAACGGAACAACAATGAATTCTTCACTTCTCTGGAGGAGTAAAAGCTGTGAAGATAAATCTCAGGCGAGTCCAACTTTGATATGGCAGAACATCCGAATCAGGGCCTACACCTTCCTTACTCAATATAGCATAACGTCTGTGGCATTAGGAGGAGTAGGGGTGAGATACTGGCGACTTGTATCAAACCGTAAAACGTGTGCAGATTATTGAAGTTGCAAGATACATTCGCAGTAAGGCCATATGGTCCATCCTTCACCGAGGCTTCCGCGAGAAACAGTCCCCCTCGGAGCTGTTGCATTCTGCAGTACTGCTTAAGGCTACGAATTATTTCTGTTAGCTTCAGCGTCCCAATAAAGTGTGACATTTGGAAAATAAAATGCTGAACCTCACAACTTGGTGACGCCCGTGATAAGCAAAGATCCTGCTTCACTTGATATTGGTGTTCGCAATTGTGTTAGTGCAGTGCCGTAGTTCTTATTAAGTTTGTAATCATACTGCCATTGACACTATAACTGAGAAATATGTTCTTAAACAGGTATCAGCGTTTACACTGATAAGCCTAAACATTATGACCACTGCCCACTGCGACGTTGGATGTCGCCTGGTGGCGTTTCGGGCGTGTAACAGCAGGTTAGCGGAACAGACACGGATGGGAGATCACCCTAACGAAGATACGGGTTGCAAATGGAGAAACCCATAGAGATAAGGTGCTTTGACAAAGTTCAGATTGTTATTATGCAGATCGTGTGAACGAGTATCTCATAAACGGTGAAGCTGACACAATGTAGGTGTGCTACTGTTGTGAGCTGCCGGGCGATGTGGCCGAGTTGTTCCAGACGTATCACTCCGGAACTACGCGCCTGCTACGTTCGCATGTTTGAATCCTGCCTCAGAGCAATGATGCCTGTGATGTCCTTAGATTCGTTAGGTTTAAGTAGTTCTAAGTTCTAGGGGACTGATGATCTCAGATGTTAAGTCCCATAGTGATCAGAGTCATTTGAACCATTTATTGTGAGCATCTGCGGAAAGAAAAGACAAAGAAACTGTTGTGTACATAGTTCCGCGTAGTCAGCGAGTACACAACTTTCCCAATAGGGCGCGCCCCGCTAAGCACAACAGCGCAGGCGCAGCGCTCGTCCGTCTCCGCACTACGAGATGGCGCTGTCTTAGAGACGGACCAAATTCTGCTTCCGCCGATACGCGTATTAACATGTAACACAGCCAAAGAGATTGCTGCTAACGTAGAACCTTCTCTCCTCGCGGATCACACTCGCGCAGTGATACATGAATGCGCGAGGTATTATAACGAGTGTACAGACTTCCGATCAGTCAGTCTGCATTAGTCTGTACGAGTCTGCATTTATCTGCACCTGTCTGTACCAGTCTGCATTAGTCTGTACCAGTCTATAGTCAAGATTCAGTCTGCGCCTAATGAGATTACCATATTCCTGTACATAGCCATGAAGAGAAATGTATAGACACTTCGTCAAGTATCAGATATATGTGAGAATAAGGTTAACGTACCAAGACCAAAGGAACTTCAGATTGTCAATTGTAAATAGCATCCAGAACCAAGTTAAGTTATTTCTATGCTTTTTATTATTTTAATAAATGTGTGTGAAAATTAATCAAGTACTGTTTAAAGTTGATCACCCTCAATCTGATACTCTAAGCGTGCAAGTGGCATTTCTATCGCCTGACCTAACGGCAGAAGATAAACACGCCACGATAAGACCACGAGACATATTGCAGACACTCGCCTACTTCGTTAGAGCGACAAGTCAAATAATCTGATGGTGTGTGTACGGAAGGTCTTACAGTACGCACAGCACGGAAACTATCACCAGGCGCCAAGTATTTGGAGTTCCATGACTCTTCACTCAACGTGGTGTTCGGAGCCTTGTCTGCTATGTAAAATAGGATAGAAGGTGATCTGTGGCATCTCTGCGGAGAGAACACAAAGCTGGTACACGCGCAAGTGTTTCCGAGGACTCCGTTCATCGTACAATGTTCAACACGGTGCTCTGCAGCAGCAGCAAATCCGTCGTCGAGGTGAACGGCAGCTGGAAACCCGCAGGCCGGTGGGAGCAGTACTATGCAATGGGAGACATTCTCCCGCTCTTGCGTGGGATCTATTGTAGTAATCGAAGACAGACTGAGAGCTGTGAACCATCTGCATGCCTTCGTGATTGATGTCTTCCCCAACTGTCGTGTCATCTTCCAGCAATATACACTCCTTGAAATGGAAAAAAGAACACATTGACACCGGTGTGTCAGACCCACCACACTTGCTCCGGACACTGCGAGAGGGCTGTACAAGCAATGATCACACGCACGCCACAGCGGACACACCAGGAAGCGCGGTGTTGGCCGTCGAATGGCGCTAGCTGCGCAGCATTTGTGCACCGCCGCCGTCAGTGTCAGCCAGTTTGCCGTGGCATACGGAGCTCCATCGCAGTCTTTAACACTGGTAGTATGCCGCGACAGCGTGGACGTGAACCGTATGTGCAGTTGACGGACTTTGAGCGAGGGCGTATAGTGGGCATGCGGGAGGCCGGGTAGACGTACCGCCGAATTGCTCAACACGTGGGGCGTGAGGTCTCCACAGTACATCGATGTTGTCGCCAGTGGTCGGCGGAAGGTGCACGTGCCCGTCGACCTGGGACCGGACCGCAGCGACGCACGGATGCACGCCAAGACCGTAGGATCCTACGCAGTGCCGTAGGGGACCGCACCGCCACTTCCCAGCAAATTAGGGACACTGTTGCTCCTGGGGTATCGGCGAGGACCATTCGCAACCGTCTCCATGAAGCTGGGCTACGGTCCCGCACACCGTTAGGCCGTCTTCCGCTCACGCCCCAACATCGTGCAGCCCGCCTCCAGTGGTGTCGCGACAGGCGTGAATGGAGGGACGAATGGAGACGTGTCGTCTTCAGCGATGAGAGTCGCTTCTGCCTTGGTGCCAATGATGGTCGTATGCGTGTTTGGCGCCGTGCAGGTGAGCGCCACAATCAGGACTGCATACGACTGAGGCACACAGGGCCAACACCCGGCATCATGGTGTGGGGAGCGATCTCCTACACTGGCCGTACACCACTGGTGATCGTCGAGGGGACACTGAATAGTGCACGGTACATCCAAACCGTCATCGAACCCATCGTTCTACCATTCCTAGACCGGCAAGGGAACTTGCTGTTCCAACAGGACAATGCACGTCCGCATGTATCCCGTGCCACCCAACGTGCTCTAGAAGGTGTAAGTCAACTACCCTGGCCAGCAAGATCTCCGGATCTGTCCCCCATTGAGCATGTTTGGGACTGGATGAAGCGTCGTCTCACGCGGTCTGCACTTCCAGCACGAACACTGGTCCAACTGAGGCGCCAGGTGGAAATGGCATGGCAAGCCGTTCCACAGGACTACATCCAGCATCTCTACGATCGTCTCCATGGGAAAATAGCAGCCTGCATTGCTGCGAAAGGTGGATATACACTGTACTAGTGCCGACATTGTGCATGCTCTGTTGCCTGTGTCTAGGTCCCTGTGGTTCTGTCAGTGTGATAATGTGATGTATCTGACCCCAGGAATGTGTCAATAAAGTTTCCCCTTCCTGGGACAATGAATTCACGGTGTTCTTATTTCAATTTCCAGGAGTGTAGTTGTATGTGTTTCGGAGCAAGAACCGTGCTACAGTTGTCTGTGGAACAATATAGTGAACTCACGTTGTTGTCTCGGAGACCAAATTCGGCTGATATAAATCAAATGGTTCAAATGGCTCTGAGCACTATGGGACTCAACTTCTGAGGTCATCAGTCCCCTAGAACTTAGAAGTGCTTAAACCTAACTAACCTAAGGACATCACACACATCCATGCCCTGACGCAGGATTCGAACCTGAGACCGTACCGGTCGCGCGGTTCCAGACTGTAGCGCCTAGAACCGCTTGGCCACTCCGGCCGGCTGATATGAATCCTACGAAACTGATACGGTTCACTATCGGGGGCGTACGTCAATCAGAAGCCCGTTATTCAAGCGAATTTCTTGACTTTGATGCCACGCACCTCAGCGAAGCTACGAACACACTTTTGGATCGCTATTACGCAGAATCAATTACGTATTTCGTTCCAAAGACGAACAAAGAAGCTATTAAACAAGTGGACATATAGCTTTTCTCATCAGTGAATATATTAGACCGCCAACTATAGTAACGTATATGGTTTTCTACTATTCCGATAGTGAAATCTGTTTTGCACTGAAGTAAAAACTTCCTTATATCATCATGTGCAAAAGTGTCCTTTGCCTCATTACTGAGAGACTGTGAGGTTCCATCAGCTTGCTACTGTCATAACGCGTAACTCTGAATTTAAGAATTCTGAGAACCAATTCCAGTAACATGTGCAGATTTAAGCGTGGGACAGATTTTAAATGTGTCAACGTAATCCACAGATTAGCTGCTGTGAGGCGAGAACAGTTTGATCTGTATGAAACAATAGCAAATGGAACAGCCAGTTCCACTTGACGTTCTCGTATTGCCATTATTAGTGCATGAGCCTTTTACTCCACGCCGCATTGCGGGCATTTCCGGTGGCTCTCGACGTGCAGGTTTCCCAAGAAATTTTCTCTGCTAGTGTTTGCTGGCAAGACGAGAAGAGACGCTGGCGTAAAGTCCCTCACCACCAGAGTGTGCATCAGTTTCCTGAACTGAATTCCAAACGTCTGCCTAGTGTGTGACGGACAGAGGATATATGACACGGCTGACGGTGATCACTCCATGCCACCAGTTCGCTGAGCCCAACAGTCGCTTTACAGGGAGAGTTACCAAGCGGTGTAATCGACTTTTTGAAAATATCTGTGCGGTGACGTAGGTTAAGATCCCAAGTACGAGACACTGGAGCCATTCACACTGATGGACCCTCATCTGCGAGTTACTGACGAACAAAAATTCGGAATTTTATGTGACACTCAATTGCGCCATCCACTGACGCAACAGAGCATAGCATTCAGAGGAGTCAAGGTCTGTCTAAGTAGCAACTACTCCATCTTCACAACTGGCGATCGTGGCAATCAGTCACGGTCACTGAACGACAAACAACATTGCTAGACGCTACGCCTGCTGTCCGTCAGTGTACAGAACCACGTTTACTGTCGAAGGAGTGGTCTAGTGGCGTGGCATCCACTTATCACATAATTCTAATTATAATATCAACTTCTTCATTTGCCCTCATATTCCTTCCTATCATTATTTTTCCAGTTAAAATATTTGATCATGTGTTTTTAATTAATGTTATGTATTAATTTCACTTTGATTTCATTTATCACACTGTTTTCCTTTGTTTTTCTTTTCTTCTTTTCTCACATTATTGCAACAATTACATCTATTTCTCATTGAATGTGGTTTCACTTATAAACGCACCTTTCATTTAAATTTTCATTTGCATTATTTTGTCCATAGCTCAATGTTCATGTGTTGTTTTAAATGTTTGTATGACGACTATCGTGCAAAAATACTTCACATCTAGTAACAAAAATACGTTTTTCACACCATTGCATCAATATAAATAGATTTTGTATTCTTTTGTATTTTAACTGATAGATCAGAATTTTCTAGTAACTGACTACTATAATAGATAGATGTAATTAAATTCATAATCACAAAAATTGCGATTGGAAAAGTAATTACATAAAGAAGAAAATGAGACAATTGGAAAAGTTCATAAGACGATTAAAATAATGTGACAAAGGAAAGGAAATAAAAAATTACATTTAAATCAACTAAATAAATAAAAACAATGATCAAAGCAATTTCGTTAAAGATTTAAAAGTAAAGAAACAAGTTTAGTGCATCTGACTAGATTCGAACCCACGACGTCCTGAACGTAAGGCTGTTACCCTGTCCATTACACCAACCAAGTATACCGTATAACGCAAAGCTTTTAACGCTATTATGTATCACAAAATTCTGTATTTATTTATCGTAAATTACTCACAAACAAGGGACCATCATGGAGAATGGCTGCAGTGCCTACATCACCGTATAGATTGTTTCAAAAAGTTGATTACGCTGCTGAAGACCTCTCCTTGTTAACTACTATTTGAAATGAGTAGTCTGCTATCTGACGGCAGACATTCGACGCCACTTACTTTTGTGTTCTGTAGCGAGCCTCCTGCCCTATCCTACTCATTTCTCTTCCCATTTTACATCCGTCTCCCTCTCACTTCCCCCCAAGTTTAGAACCGGTTATCGGTTTCCCATTAGGCAGGAATATAAATTACTTGACCAGCAGGCGGAGAACAATATTATCTCAAAACTTCGCTTTTTGGCTGATAAAGGTATTTTATCCACTGACTGTTAGCAACTAAGGAGCCAAGTTTTCCACGCGTATATTTTTATTCTTTTTTCCTTGCCTATCTACCACTCTGTCAAAAATATTTTATCGTGAGAATAAAAGGCCTACATTTAATCGAAAATTAACAGCGGAACTTAGCGAATGCTACATACTGAAATACAGACTTATTTAATGACAAGTAACCACTACATTAGTTACCACTTCCTCCTAGAAACCACCGTTGCTCGACAAAACTATAAAAAAGGTTGCGAATATTGTTCCTGAACTCAAACAACACAACTATGGTTCATGTAATAACATTTTTGCGCTCAAATGTCATGTATGACGACAATGACGGCAAAATTAGCGTAACCAGAGCTATTACGGAGGTGCAACGACTACCAGCGTCCCGAGCAGCATTCTTATGTTCAATAAAAAAAAACTGGTGAGGGTCAGTAGTTATATGAAGAGCCACGCGGGATTATCCGAGCGGTCTAGAGGGCGCTGCAGTTGTGGACTGTGCGGCTGGTCCCGGAGGAGGTTCGAGTCCTCCCTCGGGCATGGGTGTGTGTGTTTGTCCTTAGGATAATTTAGGTTAAGTAGTGTGTAAGCTTAGGGACTGATGACCTTAGCAGTTAATTCCCATAAGATTTCACACACACACACACACACACACACACACACACACACACACACACACACACACACATATATATATATATATATATATATATATATATATATATATATATATATATATATATATATATATTCAAGATGGGAACTGGAAGCTGCGTGACCTCTGTCACACACTACACAGTGGTTTCTTTTTTCTGCCATTACGAATGGGTTCGCCGCTGCGATGTATTTTTGTAACGAAAACCATTTTCCATGCGAAACTCTGTTGTACCTCAAACATCTATGGCTGTCCTTTAAATAATTATCATTTCATTAATAAAAGTTATTTTCAATTTGTGATTACTTTTCTGTTACAGGATTCACGTGAATCCTCATAATACAGTGTTAGTTGTGCCAAGTAAACAGTATTAGTGCCAGGCCGGGTTTCGAACCAACATCCCCTGCTTACTAGGCAGCCGCTCTAATTCCCTAAGCCACCGTGGACAGCGATTTGCGTGGCTGCGCGGCCTTATCCCAAGTACGCCCCCCCCCCCCCCCCCCCCCAGCGGACTCACATTCTCAACTTACTCCACAATGAAAGTTGTGCTCCATGATCACTAACCTTAAAGCTCGTGGCAAGGCCGATTCCCGCTTGTGTGCATTGGTCGTAATTATAAGTGTATGGTATCTGTTCTTTCGGACATGTAAGAAAGGACACACATCATACACATACACTCCTGGAAATGGAATAAGAACACATTGACACCGGTGTGTCAGACCCACCATACTTGCTCCGGACACTGCGAGAGGGCTGTACAAGCAATGATCACACGCACGGCACAGCGGACACACCAGGAACCGCGGTGTTGGCCGTCGAATGGCGCTAGCTGCGCAGCATTTGTGCACCGCCGCCGTCAGTGTCAGCCAGTTTGCCGTGGCATACGGAGCTCCATCGCAGTCTTTAACACTAGTAGCATGCCGCGACAGCGTGGACGTGAACCGTATGTGCAGTTGACGGACTTTGAGCGAGGGCGTATAGTGGGCATGCGGGAGGCCGGGTGGACGTACCGCCGAATTGCTCAACACGTGGGGCGTGAGGTCTCCGCAGTACATCGATGTTGTCGCCAGTGGTCGGCGGAAGGTGCACGTGCCCGTCGACCTGGGACCGGACCGCAGCGACGCACGGATGCACGCCAAGACCGTAGGATCCTACGCAGTGCCGTAGGGGACCGCACCGCCACTTCCCAGCAAATTAGGGACACTGTTGCTCCTGGGGTATCGGCGAGGACCATTCTTAACCGTCTCCATGAAGCTGGGCTACGGTCCCGCACACCGTTAGGCCGTCTTCCGCTCACGCCCCAACATCGTGCTGCCCGCCTCCAGTGGTGTCGCGACAGGCGTGAATGGAGGGACGAATGGAGACGTGTCGTCTTCAGCGAAGAGAGTCGCTTCTGCCTTGGTGCCAATGATGGTCGTATGCGTGTTTGGCGCCGTGCAGGTGAGCGCCACAATCAGGACTGCATACGACCGAGGCACACAGGGCCAACACCCGGCATCATGGTGTGGGGAGCGATCTCCTACACTGGCCGTACACCACTGGTGATCGTCGAGAGGACACTGAATAGTGCACGGTACATCCAAACCGTCATCGAACCCATCGTTCTACCATTCCTAGACCGGCAAGGGAACTTGCTGTTCCAACAGGACAATGCACGTCCGCATGTATCCCGTGCCACCCAACGGGCTCTAGAAAGTGTAAGTCAACTACCCTGGCCAGCAAGATCTCCGGATTTGTCCCCCATTGAGCATGTTTGGGACTGGATGAAGCGTCGTCTCACGCGGTCTGCACGTCCGGCACGAACGCTCGTCCAACTGAGGCGCCAGGTGGAAATGGCATGGCAAGCCGTTCCACAGGACTACATCTAGCATCTCTACGATCGTCTCCATGGGAGAATAGCAGCCTGCATTGCTGCGAAAGGTGGATATACACTGTACTAGTGCCGACATTGTGCATGCTCTGTTGCCTGTGTCTATGTGCCTGTGGTTCTGTCAGTGTGATCATGTGATGTATCTGACCCCAGGAATGTGTCAATAAAGTTTCCCCTTCCTTGGACAATGAATTCACGGTGTTCTTATTTCAGTTTCCAGGAGTGTATATGTGTATGGTATCTGTTCTTTCGGACATGTAAGAAAGGACACACACCATACACATATAATCAATAATGTATTCTCCGTTGTTCTTGTCGACTTCTTGTTCAACGAGCGGTTCAGTGCCTCGACGGTAGAAATCACTTGGTTTGCACTCCAAGAAATCACCCAGCACGTCTTCAGTTCCACGCCATTGCTGAGCGAAACGACACGCAGTTCATTCAACACGGACAGTTAGAGCGACACGGTCTGTGGCCCAACGAATTTGCAGCAGTTCTGAAGCGAATGCCGTGAAGTGTTTCCTTTAGTTTAGAAATCGAGTTGAACTCACGAGGGGTTAATTCAGGGGAGTGCAGTATGTGGTACGGCACTTCCTAGCCCCATCATTCAAACAAATCAGTAACAGCTTGCACCGTACGTGCTTGAGCATTGTCCTCCAAAATGATGGCCAGGTCTTGCAGGAAGTGTCATCATTTCTGTCTCTAAGCTATTCGTCGGCTGTGTTCCAAAAATCGACAGCATGGAGATGACAGCTTCTGCAGACCTGACCATCATTTCTCAGGACAATGCCCAAGCTGTTACTTCAAGCCGGGCGAAGTGGCCGTGCGGTTCTAGGCGCTGCAGTCCGGAACCGCGAGACCGCTACGGTCGCAGGTTCGAATCTTGCCTCGGGGATGGATGTGTGTGATGTCCTTAGATTAGTTAGGTTTAATTGGTTCTAAGTTCTAAGGGACTAAAGGACTTAGCAGTTGACTCCCATGGTGCTCAGAGCCATTTGAACCATTTTTTTGTTACTTCAAATGGTTCAAATGGCTCTGAGCACTATGGGACTCAACATCTGATGTCATCAGTCACCTAGAACTTAGAACTACTTAAATCTAACTAACCTAAGTACATCACACACATCCATGTCCGAGACAGGATTCGAACCTGCGACCGTAGCGGTCGCGCGGTTCCAGACTGAAGCGCCTAGAACCGCTCGGCTACACCGGCCGGCGCAAGTTGTTACTGATTTGTTTGACCGATGGGGCTTCTAAATGCTATACCGCATACTACACTCCCCTGACTTAAGCCCTCGTGAGTTCAACTCGATTTCTAAACTGGAGGAAACACTTCACGGCACTCGCTTCAGAACAGTTACAAATTCGTCGGGCAACAGACCGCGCCTCTCGAACTGTCAACACAACTGTCACTGCTAAGAGTATCCTACGACTTCCACATCGCTAGCAACGGGTTATACACAATTCTTGTGACTACTGTGAAGGTCAGTAAAACTTTGATACATTTATCTATTTTTTACGACTTGTAAATAAATAGTTGTCACTATTAAAGATCCAACCCTCGTACATCGAATGGACTGGGTCCTCTTTACAACTGAACCTATCATTTACTGAAAATGTTATGGTTCGGTTATTTGAAGACCATTTGCAGCTACTCAACAATTGAACTTTTATGGACCATGGTGCTTCATGTGACTGGACCACAATTCTTCGCGATTGGTTTGAAGAACATTCTGGGCAACCGGAGCGTATGGTTTGGCCCTCGAGATCGCATCTCATGAATCTCATCGAACATTTATGGGACGTAATCACAAAATCCTACGCCGTCAGTACTTCGGCGCAATTATTGACGGCTGTAGAGGCAGCATGGTTCCATATTTCTGCATGGACATCCAACCGCCTGTTGACTCCTTTCCACGTAGAGTTACTGAGCTATGGTAGGCAAAAGGAGATCCGATACGATATTAGGAGGTTTCCCACTATTTTTGTCACCTCAAAGTAGATCTGCTTAACGATTTGGATCCGTGACGACCGTATTCAGTTCTGCTTTATAATGAAAAAAATATATGCAGAAGTAAATGTGCAATGAAACTTTATTTGGTGTCATACCTCGTAGTTCTCCATATGGGTTAGGCTGGTTAAACATACCTGAATGTCAGTATGCGAAAGGTGCATGATGTGTCCAGAGGGAGTGCAAAGGACACGTAGCCACAATAATGGCGTTCTTACCTCAGGCGAATACTCGATGAGCGATGGATTGCGTGGGCTGCCTGTAGAACTCCGACAGCTGGTAGATACAATATGTAAGCGTTTCAGAGTACAGTAGTCGATGAGGGTAATTAATGACTAAGGGTACAGATTCTAAGTGCCACCAATTGAAGGTTTCTCTGGGACTATCTTCCAACGTAACTTCTCGTCAACAGCGGACCTTCCGCTCTGAAAAGCTGTCTCACAGGCTAGTCAAATAATCTGACGTCCGCTGTGTCGGACCGAGCGAGGTGGCGCAGTGGTTAGACACTGGACTCGCATTCGGGAGGACGACGGTTCAATCCCGCGTCCGGCCATCCTGATTTAGGTTTTCCGTGATTTCCCTAAATCACTCCAGGCAAATGCCGGGATGGTTCCTTTCAAAGGGCACGGCCGACTTCCTTCCCCATCCTTTCCTAATCCGATGAGACCGATGACCTCGCTGTCTGGTCTCCTTCCCCAAAAACAACCAACCAACCAACCGCTGTGTCGAATGGAGACGGCAATGTTCTACTGCTACTTGAGTGCCGATGTGCTCCTGTTTATATGGCCAGTAGGCCTGCTTCCAGAACACTCCGAAACGCTGGTCTCCCACATGGTGTTCTTCGGTTACATTATTCGGTCATGTCTGGAGACTCTTCCCTGTTGCTGGCTGCGTGTCTGCGTGCAGACGATCACCTAGCCCTGAGTTCAACTCTGTCACAAGGCGCCTCGAGGTAGGCTAGCGCTGTTATCGTGTTTTAAACACAGAGGAAATGCTTCTTGGCTTCCCTTTAGCCGATTTCTGGACTCTCCCAGTGGAAAAATATTCAAATTTTCTAATTTAAGTTTCTGGTGGGACTGATATTTGCAACAATGCGGTAAAATAAAATTACGCCAACATGGTGACATCAACCAAAATTAAACGTGTGGAATTCATCCAGTGCCGGCCAGAGTGGCCGAGCGGTTCTAGGCACTACAGTGTGGAACCGCGCTACCGCTACGGTCGCAGGTTCGAATCCTGCCTCGGGCATGGATGTGTGTGATGTCCTTAGGTTAGTTAGGTTTACGTAGTTCTAAGTTCTAGGGGACTGATGACCTTAGAAGTTAAGTCCCATAGTGCTCAGAGCCAATTCATCCAGCATGTCTGTAAATAAAAAGACATAGTACTCCACGCGGCATGATTAGACTTTTTAACATTTTTTTTAAATGTTAAGGAAATTAAGTTGACGTCTCTTCATGTAAGAATATATGATGAATGCAGCTAGCCGCTAACTTTGTGTAATGTCTGTATAGACGTGTATCTGTTGCCTTTAAGATCCGTTCACCTTCACACATAAATCTATACAGTAAAGTAAGGGCCTCCCCTTTTTTCGGCTGATCCGTGATAAGACCGGCGAAAAGTTAGACTAATGGAGGATTATTAGTATTTTCTCTATTTTCATTCGCTCTCTCTCTCTCTCTCTCCTTTATCTATGTACAGTTTTTAATATAATATTTCATTACGCGAAATCAGCCAAATAGAATCTTTGGTGGAGCCCTTCGTCTTGGTATTCAGCGGCTGGTTTGCTGTAAGAGATCTTTACATTTATTATTACTGTTAAGCACTGCATTCAGTCGGGAGAATCAATCGTGTGGACAATTTGTTCCTTTTACGAAAGATTGCGAATTGCAGATGTGTACGAAGCCTTTTTGGACGATTTAACACAGACTCAGTGATTGCAGGCTCTCTTCGACACAGCTGAAACTTCCCCACTAATTACAGGGCCAACGTGATCATCAAATGATTCAGAAAAAAACTCATTCGTTCATTCCCTCCAGAACAAAAAAGTTACAAACCTTATTTATGAAGGAAATTGTGTATTCAATCCATCTCCATTACATGTCCAGATCTCCGGTGATTCCCAGTCTTAATTATTTTCCGTTTACAGTCTCTTTCTCTTCAAACAAACCGCTAGCGGCACAAATGTTAATGTCTCGCTTTAGCGAGAAGAAAAGCAAAATATGTATCTCTCAGAAACACGTCAATCCCTCAACAGATACTACCGAAGCTGTCCTCGTTACCACGCCAACAACCATGGAGAATACATATATGCATCTCTGTTATTTCAAAGAATAAACGCACTAGAAAATACTTTGGCGTCGTCGAGCTGTCGCCGCATATGTTACGAGAAAATCAGATCAGATACTTTTCCAAAGTGAATGAATGTGGATGGTTTGATTGGCAATGATTAACTGTGGCGTGGTAGAGGGTATTTTCTGTGGGGACATTACAACTTCATTAACAGACTACCGACTGTTGGGCCTATTGCCGTAGTTCTGAGGAGCAATGACGTAGCAGAACACCAGCGTACGTACAATAATTACACATACAGGTGCAGTTTTCAGAGTAATGTATGGACATACAATAGTTGAGATAGCCGAGACTGATGAGATACAAATGGCAGACAGCAGCGTGCGTGACGTACGGGAAGGTCACAACTCAAGCTGCGAGCAGAAGTGATTTTCTGCAGATGAAGTAAGCGCAAGCATACTCCCGTGGCATCGGCAGATGGTTACGGATGTCATTATACGCAAAACTTGTTCCTAAGTGGTGGAAACCGGTTCATGTCAATCAAAGATGGCTCTTGACTTACGAGTTAGTAGAGTACCTACTCGGGAAAAAATAATTCCCGTAGCCAACCTTTTCGGGCGTCAACACTCACCGTTTCAGCTACTTTTGACTGGAGAGGCAGTGGCCAACAAGTTGGCCATTCCGAGGACGGGACGGGGGGGGGGGGAAGAGAAGGGGGGGGGGAGGCTCCAGCAAAGAACTGTTTTCATCTATACTGGCGGGTCGTTGCCACGAACTTGAACGAACGGATCTGTCTTTTACCAATTTAGCCCTTTTCTCACTTTTTCAGTTTAGTTATGTTTGATATTAAAAGTGATTCGTGCCCACCGTATGATGGTTCAGCATCTAGGGAACAGTGAGTGAGGAACGGCGAAGAGAACTGGTATCATTATTGGTATTTGCATATTAAGTTTTCCGCCTTATTGAGTACTCATTTAAATGCCCGTGAGTATGGTCTTCGGATTCATAATTTTGCCTCCTGTATGAATCCATGGTTGAAAATGTTATTAACCAATTAATTAAATGCTCTTCCTTTCTTAGGGATTGGATTATGCCGACGCTGAAGCATCCCCATGTGTAGGTGATACATCGCTATTTGTCTTCACTGCGACGATGAAGTAGCGCATATTCGTCTTTTGATTCGACATGCTACATACCACGTAGAGTTACCTGCCACCCTGAAGTGGTAAATGTCGAATGCACAGTTACCTATTGGTGGTGCACACTTGTGCGTGTAGACAGTGTCATGACTTCTTCTAATATAGTAAATTATTACTAGTTATTACCTTGCACTGGAAACGTACTGTAGCTTGCCTGCAGCCGGGAAGAGAGGAGATAGTGGTTCTCATGCTCGCACAGCTGACGCTGACTACTGGGCCAAGCGAGCCTTGTGCGTACTTGGCTAATGCTGGGTGCAATACGTTACACACACTCTCTGCGAGTCTAAAGAAGTGCAATCAACTAGTAAACGATCTTTTTCATACTTAATGTACCAAATTCTATGGATAACAGAACCATACTGTAAAAATTTCATATTAATAACTCCAATACATGAGTAACGTAGAAGTAAATATCCTCGGAGTGATGAAGCAACTCAAATCACTTACTAAAAGCAAGTCTTCTGGTCCAGACTGTATACCAATGAGGTTCCTTACGAAGTATGCTCATGCATTAGCTCCATACTTAAAAATCATATACAACCGTTCGCTCGACGAAAGATCCGCACCCAAGGACTGAAAATGTGCGCAGATCACACCAATATTCAAGAAAGGTAGTAGGAATAATCCACTAAATTATAGGCCCATATCGTTAACGTCGATATGCAGCAAAATTTTGGAACATATATTGTGTTCGAACATCATGAATTACCTCGAAGAAAACGGTCTATTGACACAAAGTCAACATGGGTTTAGAAAACATCTTTTCTGTGGAACACAACTAGCTCTTTATTCACATGAAGTATTGAGTGCTATTGACAAGGGATTTGTGGATTTCCGGAAGGCTTTTGACACTGTACCACACAAAAGGCTCATAGTGAAATTGCGTGCTTATGGAATATCGTCTCAGTTATGTCACTGGACTTCTGATTTCTTGTCAGAGAGGTTACAGTTCGTAGTAATTGACGGAAAGTTATCGATAAAACAGAAGTGATTTCTGGCGTTCCCTGAGGTAGCGTTACAGGCCCTTTGCTGTTTTTATCTATATAAACGATTTGGCAGATAATTTGAGCAGCCGTCTTCGGATGTTTGCAGATGTCGCTGTCGTTTATCGACTAATAAAGTCATCAGAAGATCAAAACAAAATGCAAATCGGTTTAGAAAAGATATCTGAATGGTGCGAAACGTGGCAATTGACCCTAAATAACGAAAAGTGTGAGGTCATCCACATGAGTGCTAAAAGGAACTCGTTAAACTTCGGTTACACGATAACTCAGTCTAATCTAAAAGCCGTAAATTCACCTAAATACCTACGTATTACAGTTATCAGCAACTTAAATTGGAAGGAACACATGGGAAATATTGTGGGGAAGGCTAACCAAAGACTGCGTTTTATTGGCAGGACACTTACAAAATGTAACGGACCCACAAAGGAGACTGCCTACACTACGCTTGTCAGTCCTCTTTTAGAGCGCTGCTGCGCGGTGTGGGTTCCTTACCAGGTAGGACTGACGGAGTACATCGAAAATGTTCAAAGAAGGGCAGCACATTTTGTATTATGGCGAAATATGAGAGAGAGTGTCACAGAAGTTATAAAGGATTTGGGCTGGACATCATTAAAAGAAAGGCGTTTTTCGTTGCGACGGAAACTTCTCACGAAATTCCAATCACCAACATTCTCCTCCGAACGCAAAAATAATTTGTTAACACCGACCTACATAGGGAGGACCGATCAGCACGATAAAACAAGGGAAATTAGAGCTCTTACGGTAAGATATAGGTGTTCATTCTTTCCGCGTGGTGTAGGAGAATGGAATAATAGAGAATTGTGAAGATGGTTCGATGAACCCTCTGCCAGGTACTTAAATGTGATATGCGGAGTATCCATGTGGATGTAGACGTAGAATACTTTTGGGGATACAAATTTTTAACGGAAACACATGAAAACCTTGCCGGCATTGCTAAACCGAGTTAGCGACTGTGATTTATTGATCTACAGTACCAACTGAAACTACAGCCAAGAGGATAGCTTCATATAATCTAATTTTCTGGAATTTTCTTTAGTTTTACTTCTAGAGATTCCTCACATAATTAACCAAATTAACAACATTGGAAAATTATCATTTTATTGCGTTTTGGTTGTGTGAGTGTTTCGGAGAGTGTGAGACAGTGAATGCACGATATACGTAAAATGAGAATGTGATATTTTATTGAAATTATGTAAATGTAAGCGTGAGGATTTTGTGTAATGAGGGAGTTTGTGACGTATTTCCGAATGAGATTGATTTTGTAATAGGCAGCCAGAAGGGGTCTTGAGTGTTAAATTTGTTAGTAATTTATTTTGTGGACAGGAATCGTATTTTGTTTTCATTAAATTGTATCTAGTTTCGGAATTACGAGATTTGTAATCTAAATTACGTATGATAAACTGATTGGCTGACATTGGAAATACCGTGAGTATAGAACTGCTCTAGATGCTCTGATTGGCTGCCTAACAAACTAGCCAATAGGAATTTAGCATTTCTCGCGGTTGAGTAGGGCTTCTGTGCCTCAGCTCGATGAGTCGGTATCGTCGCTCGGAACTGTGTTCTGGTAATCACACGTGTTAGCTCGCGCTGATCAAATTTGTACCAAAATGAAGAAAACCGCGCGTTTGATCGGTTCTTGTGCACTTGATGAAAAGCCACTGCAGTGCTGAGTGTTTTGAGAAAGACCGAGCTTTGTGAGTGATTTGTTTTAGGAGATTTCTTGTGTGAACCTTTAAAGTCGGACATAAATTCCACGTGGCGTGTTTCGTACAGATTACGAGACATTATGGCGTGCACTTTTGTATAAGGAGACTGCTGAACGACTGACTGCGCTAACTCGCAAATAGTCGTGTGTCAGTGACTCACGTTTAAAGTATTAGGCCGGACTAAATACCTTGTGGATGCTTTTGGGTGTGAACTTGTTACAGAGACAGTCAGTAACATTGCATGATATGAAATACGGACTTTATAGTCGTTTTCCTTGTTTTAGAGACAATAAACCAAATAAAAGAACATTTTAGGCCCTTTTTAATCGACTGATGTAAGAATCCGGACCCCTCGATAGTTTAACGTGCTTTCAGCTACTTCCCATGGACTGGAGTTACGTGGCGTTTGTGTGGTAGGTATTTAGTCGAATTTTTGACAACGCTACTTTTGTCAGCTAAACTAGTACCACCCATTGCAGAGTGGGGGGCAGGCAAAGGCCGGTGAGAGAGAACCCCCCCACCGCCGCATGCTGATTGAGTTAGGTATGTTTAGTTTAAATAGCACTAACACATGTCTCGTCTAACGATGTAGTATCCCATCCCACAAATCCTGTGCACAGATTACCTTGGGCTCATTGGTTCTCCTGGTTTGCAGCTAGACGAAACCTTTAGCATCATGTCGATTGCCGCTAAGCACTATGGGACTTAACGTCTGTGGTCATCAGTCCCGTAGACTTACAACTACTTAAACCTAACTAACTTAAGGACATCACACACATCCATGCCCGAGGCAGGATTCGAACCTGCGACCGCAGCAGAAGCGCGGTTCCGGACTGAAGCGCCTAGAACCGCTCGGCCACAACGGCCTGCAGTCATCATGTCGAAATATGGACATGTGTAGCTGTGGGAAAATCTGCTTCCTAC
Source organism: Schistocerca cancellata (assembly GCF_023864275.1). Lineage (NCBI taxonomy): Eukaryota > Metazoa > Arthropoda > Insecta > Orthoptera > Acrididae > Schistocerca > Schistocerca cancellata. The sequence goes on from NC_064634.1 coordinate 482,008,795, forward strand.
AGCCATCCACATCACGCCAAAACTCTAATCACAACATTCTACCTTGGGCTATGGCTGCTTCTTTTTTTCTGTTGACTTGTGACGTATTAGTGTTGTCAAACAAGTCCTATGTCGAAATGACGTCGTGCCTTACGAATGAAATTGACTTTCATATAATTCCAAGTTATGCTGATGGCCAAGAATATGGAGAATTCAGTGCATCTAAATAACATTAGTAGTCTCAAATTGCCGGTATTGCTTACATGCAAGCTGTGTTTATAGCATAGTGATTGAACTGGCTGAAAGGGACAAGGAAAAGTTAACAACATACTAAAACAAAAATCACTAAAAAAGTGCCAAAATAAAAGCCAAGTAGAATGTGACTATGATGTAAAGTATCTGAACAGCTATCAGCGGACGTTGATATGTGGTGTGTGCACTCTTCGCCTTAGTGCCGATTGGAATGTGCTGGGAAGTCTTCCGAGAAGGTATCTGAGTGACTGCGACGGAATGGCAGCCCATTCTTCCTCAAGAGCTAAAATCAGGTAAGACAGGGACTTCAGACACTGAGGTCTGGAGCGTAGTCGACATTCCAATTCATCTCAAAGCTTGGGACTTTAGGCGTCCACCCCATTCCAGAAACGTTCTGCAAATCATTGCCTCTCAGATGCTGCAGGGTGCTGATAGAAACTGTCACGGCCTGCTATACAGTGCACAATATACGAGTACAATGCCGTAACATGTGTTTACATACGTCCGCACTTATCGTTTTCTTAAGGGCAGTAAGTGTATCACATCCTAACCACGAAAAACATTCGCGTAGTGTGATACCGCTAACACTGTAATTCTCACTACGCATTGTCGCAGGTAACGTTGTCCAGGCATCCGTGAAACTGCATAGGGTGTAGTGTAGCATCAAGTCGCTAGTGTCCAGTGATCCACCGTCCAGGTGCATTACTCTTGTATCACCTCAAGCGTCGCTTAGCAGTAACTGCGGAAAAATGTGGTTTATGAGCACCTGCTTGACCATAGTACCCTGTCATTGTAATTGCTTATGCACCGTCATTGTGCTAGATGGACTACTCGTGTCACTTTGGAACTCACGAGTCATTCCTTCCTCCCACTTCATGCAGGTTGCAAAACGGACCTGCACCACGCAAGTAACGAGCAGCCCGTAGTGGCTCGCCATCACAGTGTTCTTTATCTTAAATATCTTTGTGACTAGTGCCCGATTGGCATATTTATTATTTTATAAATGACATATAAGTACTGCAAGTATCTCACGATTATTCGGTACTTATACCCTATTATACGTTTTTAGTCATAATTCTGTGACCATGTTATAGAAAATAGACCATTCTTTGATTTAAATTCCGAGGAAGACACTCCTAGCAGTGTTGAAACCAGGTTAATTTGTCAAAAATAGTGACCGAGGGCTGTTGTTCTTTCAATTGTGCTATACAGGGTGTTACAAAAAGGTACGGCTAAACTCTCAGGAAACATTCCTCACATACAAATAAAGAAAAGATCTTATGTGGACATGGGTCCGGAAATGCTTAATTTCCATGTTAGAGCTCATTTTAGTTTCGTCAGTATGTTCTTCCACCTACGCTCAATGGAGCAGGTTATCATGATTTCATACGGGATACTCTGCCTGTGCTGCTAGAACATGTGCCTTTACAAGTACGACACAACATATGGTTCATGCACGATGGGGCTACTGCACATTTCAGTCGAAGTGTTCGTACGCTTCTCAACAACAGATTCGGTGACCGATGGATTGGTAGAGGCGGACTAATTCCATGGTCTCCACGCTCTCCTGACCTCAACCCTCTTGACTTTCATTTATGGGGGCATTTGAAAGCTCTCGTCTACGCAACCCCGGTACCAAATATAGAGACTCTTCGTACTCGTATTGTGGACGGCTGTGATACAATACGCCATTCTCCAGGGCTGCATCAGCGGAGCAGAGATTCCATGCGACGGAGGGTAGATGCATGTATCCTCGCTAACGGGGGACACTTTGAATATTTCCTGTAACAAAGTGTTTGAAGTCACGCTGGTACGTTCTGTTGCTGTGTGTTTCCATTCCATGATTAATGTGATTTGAAGAGAAGTAATAAAATGAGCTCTAACATGGAAAGTAAGCGTTTCCGGACACATGTCCACGTAACATATTTTCTTTCTTTGTGTGTGAGGAATGTTTCCAGGAAGTTTGGCCGTACCTATTTGTAACACCCTGTATGCTTTCCTTAACGTGTCACGTCCCTGCAACGACAGCAGGTGACATCCAACCTTGCAGTGGGCAGAGGTCATACTATTTTGACCCATCAGTGTACGCTACAAACGAGTTTTCGCCAGAGTCAACCAATTAAATGTGGGTCGAGAACTAGAGATTGACCTTAGACTGATGAAAAGGGCTGATGGTTGATTAGATTATGTCACGTAATGTACTTCTCATTGTTGTTACGTTTCAATGGACCTACAATGAAGCAAGAGATTCGTTGAGCGAGGGAACTGGATGAAAAGTTAGCTATAAATTCCGTACCCAAGCGTTCCGATCCAACTACAATTTCCTAGTGCTCCCGCCTCCACCTTTCGGCCGTCCCCGTCGCTCACCCTGTGAAGGTTTGTGTGTGTGTGTGTGTGTGTGTGTGTCGGTGTGTAGTTGTGTCCACTGTAGCTGGCCCCGGAAGAACCCACTGCACATGCTATTGTGTCGGCACGGACAAGCTAGTGTTTGCAGTGGGCGCCTGGCCGCGGGGTTCGCCCATTCTGTGTGAAGCAGCAGCAGGGGCAGCGCTGCTCAGACCCTGCCTCTCCCAGCGACTGCGCGCGCTGCGAGCGAGAGACTGCAAAGCCCAGCCGCTAACCCGGTGCCAGCTTCTCCGCGAAGTTGTGTACGCAGACCTACGCACGCTAAAATGCGGTGCTGTGCGGCGAGCCAGCAACTGGATGGTTCTCAGCGCTAAATACACGGCGAACCACTCATCCATCGTCCGTGTGTATTTGCTAATACTCAATCGGTAGATACTGTAGAGCTTGATATGAAGGAAATAAACAAGATGACGATATTATGGAAAGGTAAGAGCAACTCGATGAAGTAATATGGCAGATGGAATAATGTGACAAGAATCTCACGAAACCTCTGAAATGATTAGCCTGAAACAACTTCTTGTTAGGACCATTGATGACAAAACTATTTCACTGTACCGCCAGTTTAATACTATTGTTGATAATTTACAGAAGGATGGAGAAACTGCTGGATGTCGATATCAGGATGGTCAGTCTGGTTTCCTGAAAACCATTAACCATTAAACACTGATGCAGCAGAAAAGTGTGTCTGAAAGATGAATTTACCAAAGTCTGAAGCCTCCTGCTGACCAGAGTGGAAAAGTAGTGCATATCATGTCATTGCAGTGCAAACTGGAAGTCCCAGTACAAATACTACACCTTACTTAGAGGTCTCAGCTGCGGCTGACCTGTGGAGGGGGGAGGCTATGTCAGGTGACGCTCTCTATGCTCAGTCATCTACGGTCATCTATGGAAAGACTGCCACTTCGCACTGCAGCTGCAACTTCTGGGTCATCACTAAGGTGTGCAGGGACTGTCATCAACCTGTGGGCCTGCTGGAAGCTTGACTAGCGAGGCCAAGAAGTAGTTCACCACCTGCCACCATGAGGAGCAGTTAGTGTTATTGCTCAACCCACTGCTGCAGCAAACACTGGCTCCTGACTGGATGCCGCAGGTTGAACTCTGCACAGCAATGAGTGCTTCAGGCTGGGCGAGTCTCCTTAGCGCACATCTTTCACATCAACGGCAGCGCTGCAGACATCAGCTCATAGAGCTGCTGCACATAATGGCCTTTTCACAAGCCATCCACTATGAGGCAGTGCTGCCAGGTCTGCTTCTAATGACAGGGTCCACACACCACCAGCTCGACAAACCAGCCAGTGCCCTGCTAAACAGTGCTGTATTTGTGAACAGTAAATATATCGCTGTGAATATAGTTCCCTGTAAGTATTTAGTGTAAAGAGTGTATTTAGTGTAAATTGAACACTGCTCAGCACAATGCTGACGACTGTAACGGTCTTGGGCTGTAGTTACAGTAAGACGAACATCAGTAAAAGTGAAACAAAAGTAAACCTTCGTAAAGAAATAAGACCAGGTGTTGCTAGGGTGGTAGATTATGATAAGGGGCACCGAAAGTGTTTAGTCCTAAAGTATCGACTGCATAACGATCAGCGCAGCGCCGCAGAACGGCATCAAGAAGGAGCTGACCCACAGGCCACTGGAAAGATCGGGCAGTGCCACACCTCCAGGAAGACAGAGTTCAGTGCCCCTTTCTCGATGCTGACTTAACCAGCCGCCCATCGCTGGTCGGGCCCCAGTTCAGTTGCAGACTTCGAGAACTTCAGTACTGACTAACAGGAAGCCATTCCTTAGGCTGCAATCTGCGAGTAGTAATAGATTCGCAACATAATTGCATATGGAGGTACAGTAAGCTAAGTACTGTTGCTTCCCTTAATAGACTAAAGTTATTTATTAACTAGAAATTGTTTTGTACAGATTATTTTAGATTTCTGCCACCGGCCATAACAACTTCTCTCCTTCCTCATTCTGGTATTTTTGCTGACACAACAGAATGTAACAATCAAGGTTTTCTGTTTAGAGAACAAATTATCTGACGATGGCAGAACTAAAAAGGATATAATATGAATACTTGCAATAGCAAGAAAATGTTTACAAGAAAGAGGTATATATTAACAGCGAATATAAATTTTGGGGTTAGGATGTATGTTATGAGGGTTCAGAGAAGAAAATAGCGTAAGCTTCTAAAATTATGAATTGCAGTGCTACGGAAAAATAACATAGACAGAGTGGGTAGGTCAGCTATGTAAAGAAAAGTACTGAATCAGTTTGTCTATAAAATAAATTTCGTGGCTCAACCTGACTAAATGAAGGAATCGGTTGATAGGACATACCCTGAAGCATCAAGAAATCGTCAGTTAGGTAAAGGAAATATAGGGGCAGACGGGGGGAGGGGGTTGGAAACTGAAGAGAGTTAACAAGACGTGACTAGTGTATGAAGCTTTAAGTGAAAGGTTTTTGCAATTGTTACACAGAGATGAAGAGACTTGTACAGGAGAAACAAAGGGTGGAGATCAGCATCAAACCAGTCTTAAGAATGAAGATGACAGCAGTGTGAAGATACGGAATTAGCTGCAAATTTACAATTTTTATTTTTCGCCTGATGGTACCTGTTATAACACCATGTTGAAAACCGTGTACACACAAGCATGCTTGAAAGAGAAATTCCGTAGTATATCTCTGGCACGAAAGTTATGTTGTGCAACAAATGGAACATACTAAAGCAACATGCAAAAATTTGCGGATGTTCTATGTCCCTTCGTTGGGCAGCGCAGTTTCTTACATTAGTGTTAGTTCTGTAATACGTTACATGTTACAAAAAATACTTTCAACAAGTCACATCTCAGATAAAATCCTTGTTACTTACTGCACACTACCAAAGTAAGTAGCAGTAACACCACGTAAATTCCGTATTTAACAAAATATGTTGCAGCATACAGTGACCAGCCAGAACCCAGCAATAGCCGTTGTGTCCACTTTTGGAATGCATAACAGTGGTGACGCACCATGGTATGGAAGCAATGAGGCCCTGGTAGGTTGTTGGAGGAAATCTGCACACAAAAGTCAAGTAATTCCAGTAAATTCTGGGGGGGAGGGGGGAAGGGGGCGATGAGCTGTGATCAGTTTCAGTCACATCTCAGATGTATTCGATTGGGTTCAGATATGGGCAGTTGGGGAGCCAGTACATCAACTGGAACTAGCCATTGCTTTCCTTGCACCAGACCATTACACTCCTGTCCTTGTAACATGGCACATTATCTTCTTGAAAAATGCCACAGCTGTCGGGAAAAGTGATCGTCATGAAGAGTTGTATGTGGTCTGCAACCAGCGTACGATACTCCTTGGCTGTCATGGTGCCCTGCGCGAGCTCCACTGGACTCATGGATGTGCACGTGAATGTTCCACACAGCATAACCGATCCGCCGTCAACTTGTCTCCATCCCGCAGTACACGTATCAAGGATCTGTTTCCCTGGAAAACGACGGATTCGCGCCCTCCCATCGGAATGATGAAGATGATATCGGAATTCATCAGACGACGCAACGCTCTGCCATTGCGCCAATGTGCCGTGCCGATGGTCAGGTGCTCATTTCATTCGTAGTTGCCGATGACGTGGTGTTAATATTGGCACATGCATGGGTCGTCAGTGCGGAGGCGACTGTTCAGTGCACTGTGTGTTCAGACACATACTCTGCCCAGCATTAAGGCCTGATGTTAGCTCAGCCACAGTTCGCTGCCTGTCCTGTTTCACCAGTTTGTTCAGTCTATGACGTCTGACATCTGTACGAGGGCAGTTCAATAAGTAATGCAACACATTTTTTTTCTGAAACAGGGGTTGTTTTATTCAGCATTGAAATACACCAGGTTATTCCCCAATCTTTTAGCTACACAACACTATTTTTCAACGTAATCTCCATTCAATGCTACGGCCTTACGCCACCTTGAAATGAGGGCCTGTATGCCTGCACGGTACCATTCCACTGGTCGATGTCGGAGCCAACGTCGTACTGCATCAATAACTTCTTCATCATCCGCGTAGTGCCTCCCACGGATTGCGTCCTTCATTGGGCCAAACATATGGAAATCCGACGGTGCGAGATCGGGGCTGTAGGGTGCATGAGGAAGAACAGTCCACTGAAGTTTTGTGAGCTCCTCTCGGGTGTGAAGACTTGTGTGAGGTCTTGCGTTGTCATGAAGAAGGAGAAGTTCGTTCAGATTTTTGTGCCTAAGAACACGCTGAAGTCGTTTCTTCTAATTCTGAAGAGTAGCACAATACACTTCAGAGTTGATCGTTTGACCATGGGGAAGGACATCGAACAGAATAACCACTTGAGCGTCCCAGAAGACTGTAACCATGACTTTACCGGCTGAAGGTATGGCTTTAAACTTTTTCTTGGTAGGGGAGTGGGTGTGGCGCCACTCCATTGATTGCTGTTTTGTTTCAGGTTCGAAGTGATGAACCCATGTTTCATCGCCTGTAACAATCTTTGACAAGAAATTGTCACCCTCAGCCACATGACGAGGAAGCAATTCTTCACAGATGGTTCTCCTTTGCTCTTTATGGTGTTCGGTTAGACAACGAGGGACCCAGCGGGAACAAACCTTTGAATATCCCAACTGGTGAACAATTGTGACAGCACTACCAACAGAGATGTCAAGTTGAGCACTGAGTTGTTTGATGGTGATCCGTCGATCATCTCGAACGAGTGTGTTCGCACGCTCCGCCATTGCAGGAGTCACAGCTGTGCACGGCCGACCCGCACGCGGGAGATCAGACAGTCTTGCTTGACCTTGCAGCGATGATGACACACACTTTGCCCAACGACTCACCGTGCTTTTGTCCACTGCCAGATCACCGTAGACATTCTGCAAGCGCCTATGAATATCTGAGATGCCCTGGTTTTCCGCCAAAAGAAACTCGATCACTGCCCGTTGTTTGCAACGCACATCTGTTACAGACGCCGTTTTAACAGCTCCGTACAGCGCTGCCACCTGTCGGAAGTCAATGAAACTATACGAGACGAAGCGGGAATGTTTGAAAATATTCCACAAGAAATTTCCGGGTTTTTCAACCAAAATTGGTCGAGAAAAAAAATGTGTTGCATTACTTATTGAACTGCCCTCGTAATTAGGGGTGGCTCCCCCTACTAACGACGTGTAGACGTGGTTTCACCTTGGTTTAGCCACAGCAGTTCTCGAATATCCGACAAGTCGTGCAGTTTTCGGGCCATTACAATCTGCCCTAGTCAAACTCAGATTAATCGAGTGGCTACCACATCCAACACAGGGCAGCACGCACACTGATACAACTTGCACCGTGTGGCTAGCAGCCATTCCTCGCCTGTACACTTTCATAGCGACAGTAAGTAACTGGTCATAATGTTCTGGCGTATGTGTGTATCTTACTAGAAGTGGCAGTTGAATATGATTTATGTGTTGAGGTTGTTATGCGTCATGTTAGGAGGAGAAATGTATATCTATATGTTTAGCAATTTTAGAGTGGCAGGAATGTGAATTAAAGAGACTACAAATTATCTCTCCGTCATTCTGCTGCTTGTGTTGGTCGGGATCTCACATCTGTCAAATTGTCATGTGAATGTGAAACCTATGGGTTTTAGGAGGCCCATATTCAGTATCATGCAGAGTCTCAGAGAACCCAAGATACTAGCGTCTTAGAGGCCACAATACTATTCACTCAGCTGATGCACGATAACGTTATGCACTTCCAGACACTGAAATGACCTATTTGCAGCAAGACAAGTTTCCACACGGTGAGTACGTTGATGTGCAGCCGGCCGGAGTGGCCGTGCGGTTCTAGACGCTACAGTCTGCAACCGAGCGACCTCTACGGTCGCAGGTTCGAATCCTGCCTCGGGCATGGATGTGTGTGATGTCCTTAGGTTAGTTAGGTTAAATTAGTTCTAAGTTATAGGCGACTGATGACCTCAGAAGTTAAGTCGCATAGTGCTCAGAGCCATTTGATGATGTGCAGAGCTGCATAACTGCCAAACACGGCCACCATCCTTGTGGCGCAAGGGGTGCAATAATTGCAACACGTCGCTCTTTCCGATATGTCCCGGTTCACTATTCACTATCCCGATGGTCGTATCCATTTCTGGAAGCACTCAGGTGAGCGAAAGTGCCACATGGCATTCGTCATCCGTATATGGGTTCGATACCTGATGGTACGACATTCAATAGCATACACAAGTCGATCATCTCTGATATGCATAGTTGATATATGGATGGAAGGCTTAAATTTCCGATGTGTTAAGGCTCCTGGCTGTGCTTTGTTTTCAATATCCCCGTAATGCTACAGTCTGAGAATGCAAGATACGCTGTTCTCACCTACCTCGATACAGAGGGCATTCAGGTGTTATCTGGGCCAGCAGGACTGTCAGCACTGTTACCCACTGATAACAGCTGGTGACGGGTGGCAAGCCACCAGTCGCCTGCCAACGATGCTCTTTGGCATAGAGCTCACTCAACATGGAATCATGTACCTACACAATGTGATCAAAAGTATTCGGACATCTTGCTTAAAAAGGACTTACAAGTTCGTGGCATCCTCCATCTGTAATGCTGGAATTCAATATAATGTTGCCCGACCCTTATCCTTGATGATGGCTTCCGCTCTCGCAGGCATACGTTCAGTCAGGTGCTGAAAAGTTTCTTGGGGGAATGGCAGCCCATTCTCCAGGGAGTGCTGCACTTAGGAGAGGTGTCGATGTCTGTGGGTGAGGCCTGGCATTAAGTGGGCGTTCCAAATCATCCCAAATGTGTTCTATAGGATACAGGTCAGGACTATGTGCAGGCCAGTCCATTACACGGATGTTACTGTCGTGTAAACACTCCGCCACAGGCCGTGCGTTATCAACAGGTGCTCGATCGTGTTGAAAGAAGCAATCACCATCACCGAATTTCTCTTCAACAGTGGGAAGCAAGAAGGTGCTTCAAACATCAATTTAGGTCTGTGCTGCGATACCGCCACGCAAAACAACAAGGGGTTCAAGCCCCCTCCATGAAAAACACGACCACACCATAACACCACCACCTCCGAACTTTAGTGTTTGCACTAGAAATGCTGGCAGATGACGTTCACCGGGAATTCGCCATACGAACACCCTGCCATCTGATCGCCACATTGTGTACCGTGATTCGTCGTGATTCGTCACTCCACACAACGTTTATCCACTGTTCAGTCGTCCAGTGTTTACGCTCCTTACACCAAGCGAGGCGTCGTTTGGCATTTAACGGCGTGTTGTGTGGCTTATGAGCAGCCTCTCGACCATGAAATCCTAGTTTTCTCACCTCACGCCTATTATCACAGTGCTTGCAGTGGATCCTGATGCAGTTTGGAATTCCTGTGTAATGGTCTGCATAGATGTCTGCCTATTAGACATTAAGAACCCCTGGAAATGTCGACGGTCTCTGGCCGTCAAAAGACAAGGTCGGCCTGTACGCTTTTGTGCTGTACGTGTCCCTTCACATTTCCAATTCACTATCACAATGGAAACAGTGGACCTAGATATGTTGAAGAGTGTGGAAATTCGCGTTCAGACGTATGACACGAGTGACACCCAATCACCTAACCACCTTCGAGGTCCGCGGAGCGCCCCATTCTGTCCAATGATTAATGAGGTCGCTGAAATGGAGTACCTTGCAGTAGGTGACAGCACAATGCACCTAATATGAAAAACGTATGTTTTGGGGGGTTCTCGGATACTTTTGATCACATAATGTATATCTGTCATCTAAGCACAGCTCCATTTGTTGCCCTAACCGCGTTAGAGCCGTTCTAGGTGCCTGACGTTGCAGCTCTGCCTGTTCATTTCTGGCCACACACATCCTCAGAGCAACTACGAATTTAAAAATAAAGCTTGAAAAATGCTGCTGTTATAGCATAAAATAAGGCGTATGTGTACTGGGCAAAGTGATGGACGTAAAAGGAGGGAGCTAGCCTTTTGACTTATCTGACAGCTTGAAATATGGAAGCATTCATGGCAGCAAAGTATCTTGATATACTTTGCTTTTTTCGCTTTTTAGCATTGTACCACGCTATGTGATACACTGGCGAAATAAAATCGCAACACCAAAAAATAATTAATGTAGAGTAATAAAATTTCGGGAATACATTTTCCTAGGTAACATTCGTCGTTGTTTTGGTATTCAGTCCGAAGACTGTTTTGATGCAGCTCTCGGTGCTACTCAATCCTGAGAAAACCTCATAATCTCCGAATAACGTCTGCAAACTACATCCTTTTAATTCAGCTTATTGTATTCATTTCCTGGTCTCCCTCTACGGTTTGTACACTTCCCACCAATAATGAAATAGTGATTCCTTTATGTCTCAGAATGTGTCCCATAAACTTGTCCCTTCTTTTAGTCAAGTTTCGCCACAAATTTCTCCTCTCTCCCATCTCTGTTCAATATCTCCTTATTAGTTACGTGCTTATGGAGTAGCGTCTCAGTTACATCATTCGATTCGTGATTTCCTGTCAGTGAGGTGACAGTTCGTAGTAACTGACGGAAAGTTATGGAGTAAAACAGAAGCAATACTGGCAGCTGACCCTAAATAATGAAAAGTGTGAGATCATCCACATGAGGGCTAAAAGCAATCCGGTAAGCTTTTATTACACGATAAATCAGACAGATCTGTTGTTGTTGTGGTCTTCAGTCCAAAGACTGGGTTGAGCAGCTCTATATGCTACTCTATCCTGTACAAGCCTCTTCATCTCTGAATAATAGCTGCACCCTGTATCCTTCTGAATCTTCTAGTGTATTCATTCTCGCTTTACGATTTGTACTCCTCAAGTTTCTCTCCAGTACTAAACTGGTGATCCCTTGATGCCACAGAACATGTCCTACCACCCGATCCCTGGTTCTAGTCACGTTGTGCCACAAACTCCTCTTCTCTCCAACTCTGTTCAGTACCACCTCATTAGTTACGTGATCTATCCACCTAATATTCAGAATTCTTCAGTAGCACCACATTTCGAAAACTTCTTTTCCCTTGTTGTCTAAACTGTTTATCATCCATGTTTCGCTGCCATACATGCCTACATTCCAGAGAAATACCTTGAGACAAGACTTCCTAACACTCGAATCTATATTCGATATTAACAAATATCCATTCTACAGAAACGCCTTTCTTGCCTTTAACAGTCTATATTTTATACCCTCTCTAATTCGGCCATCATTAGTTATATCTCTACCTAATCTGATCCACTCACTGATTTAATTCGATCACATTCAATTTCCCTACTTTTGCTTTTGTTGATGTTCACCTTATGTTTGCCTTTCAAGACACTGTCCATTCTGTTCAGCTGCTCCACCAAGTTCTTCGCTGTCTCTAACAGAATTAGAATGTCATCGGTAGACCTCAATGTTTTTATTTCTTCTTCCTATACTTTAATTTCTACTCCAAATTTCTCGACTCTTATAATTACCGTCCGGTTTGTCGGCTACTCAGTATTGACTCGCGAGTTCCTACATTTCTCTAGAATCCAAACTGATCTTCCCCAAGGTTAGCTTCTACAGTTTTTCCACTCTTCTGTAAAGAATTCGTGTTAGTGTTTTGCGACCATGAACTGATAGTTCGGTAATATTCACACGTGCCAGGTAACAAGTATAACTGAATAAACTACAAATACACTCCTGGAAATGGAAAGAGAACACATTGACACCGGTGTGTCAGACCCACCATACTTGCTCCGGACACTGCGAGAGGGCTGTACAAGCAATGATCACACGCACGGCACAGCGGACACACCAGGAACCGCGGTGTTGGCCGTCGAATGGCGCTAGCTGCGCAGCATTTGTGCACCGCCGCCGTCAGTGTCAGCCAGTTTGCCGTGGCATACGGAGCTCCATCGCAGTCTTTAACACTGGTAGCATGCCGCGACAGCGTGGACGTCAACCGTATGTGCAGTTGACGGACTTTGAGCGAGGGCGTATAGTGGGCATGCGGGAGGCCGGGTGGACGTACCGCCGAATTGCTCAACACGTGGGGCGTGAGGTCTCCACAGTACATCGATGTTGTCGCCAGTGGTGGGCGGAAGGTGCACGTGCCCGTCGACCTGGGACCGGACCGCAGCGACGCACGTATGCACGCCAAGACCGTAGGATCCTACGCAGTGCCGTAGGGGACCGCACCGCCACTTCCCAGCAAATTAGGGACACTGTTGCTCCTGGGGTATCGGCGAGGACCATTCGCAACCGTCTCCATGAAGCTGGGCTACGGTCCCGCACACCGTTAGGCCGTCATCCGCTCACGCCCCAACATCGTGCAGCCCGCCTCCAGTGGTGTCGCGACAGGCGTGAATGGAGGGACGAATGGAGACGTGTCGTCTTCAGCGATGAGAGTCGCTTCTGCCTTGGTGCCAATGATGGTCGTATGCGTGTTTGGCGCCGTGCAGGTGAGCGCCACAATCAGGACTGCATACGACCGAGGCACACAGGGCCAACACCCGGCATCATGGTGTGGGGAGCGATCTCCTACACTGGCCGTACACCACTGTTGATCGTCGAGGGGACACTGAATAGTGCACGGTACATCCAAACCGTCATCGAATCCATCGTTCTACCATTCCTAGACCAGCAAGGGAACTTGCTGTTCCAACAGGACAATGCACGTCCGCATGTATCCCGTGCCACCCAACGTGCTGTAGAAGGTGTAAGTCAACTACCCTGGCCAGCAAGATCTCCGGATCTGTCCCCCATTGAGCATGTTTGGGACTGGATGAAGCGTCGTCTCACGCGGTCTGCACGTCCAGCACGAACGCTGGTCCAACTGAGGCGCCAGGGGGAAATGGCATGGCAAGCCGTTCCACAGGACTACATCCAGCATCTCTACGATCGTCTTCATGGGAGAATAGCAGCCTGCATTGCTGCGAAAGGTGGATATACACTGTACTAGTGCCGACATTGTGCATGCTCTGTTGCCTGTGGCTATGTGCCTGTGGTTCTGTCAGTGTGATCATGTGATGTATCTGACCCCAGGAATGTGTCAATAAAGTTTCCCCTTCCTGGGACAATGAATTCACGGTGTTCTTATTTCAATTTCCAGGAGTGTATACAGGTTAGCGTAAGCGCGACATAAGTCATCGCAATGTGAAATGCTTGTACGTTAATAACCGGTCGTAATCTTCAGAATGTTGAATGCAAGCATGCAGATACGCATGCGTTGTGCTGCACAGGTGATGGATGTCAGTTTATGGGATGTATTTCCATGTCGTTGCACTTAATCTGTCAATACAAAGCCCGTTAATGCTAGTTGTCGATGACGCTGTAATTCTCTCCCGGTGATGTCCCATACGTGCTCGATTAGAGACAGCTCTGATGATCGAGCGGGACAAAGCAGCTTGTCGACACTCTGTAGAGCGTGGTGCGTCACAACAGCGGTATGTGGGTGATCATTATCGTGTTGGAAAACACTCCCTAGAATGCTGATGATGAATAACAACATAACAGGTCGAGTCACCAGACGGACTTACAGTTTTGCAGTCAGGGGGCATGGGGTAGTCACGAGAGTGCTCCTGCTGTCAGTCGAAATCGCACCACAGACCATAATTCGAGGTGTAGGTCTAGTGTCTAGCAAGCAGGCGGCTTGGTTGCAACCTGAAATCTGGCCTACTTCCAACCCCCAAACCGACAGCGCCTCCGCCGAAGTAGAGCCAGCTTTAATCAGAAAACACACTATATCTTCAACCTGGCCTCCAATGATGTCTGAACTGATAACAGTGAAGTTACTAATGGCGGTCAGTGTAATGCACGCTACAGGGCGCCTGGCTCCGAGCTATTCATAAATTGACGGATTTGTAACGGTCCATCGTGTCAGTGTGTTGCCGACTGCCGCTCAAATTGCTGGAGCAGGTGCAGTTACGATGCACCACAGCCATACGCCTAAAACGGTGGTCTTCCCTCTAGGTTGTGCCACGTGGACGTTCGGATCCCGGTCGACGGTACATTCCCGTGACCACCGGTTCCAGTAGTCATGTACGTTGGCTACATTCCTGCCAAGCCTTTCCGCAGTATCGCAGAGGAAACATTCAGCTTCTCGTACCCCTTCGTTCAAATTCAGTGCCGTGTTGATAATGGAGTCTTTGTCGCCGTAAAGGCATTCTTGACTAACATCAATTCACTACATCCAATCTCAAAGGTAGCTAATGCTCATGACCGTTATAGTGTGTCTCTAAGCAAATCTGATCTGCATACTCATAGAGGCGCCACTCTTGCGCGACTGGCGTAAAATATGAACAGACATCATATTTCGGATGTATAATACTCCTACCAATTTTCGTTTATGTCGCACAACTTCTTCCCTGGAACAAATCCAACCCATAAAATTTTGTCGCGCCAGGAACACAAGTATGCTCTTCCACCATATGGTATTATGTGTTGTTTACTACTAGCTGGTGAATCTTCTGGATTTTGGACACAGGATCTGGGACTTGAGTCTATAAATTGCAAAGTGAAGGTGTACCAACACCTTGCACTGAGAGAGCTCACTTCGTTGGGGAACTAGGCTTAACTCGTTTTGTTTTAAATGTCTTTGAAGCTGCGAAAATAGTCGAAAAGCTAGTTCCATTGTCTTACTTCCCTAGGCCTGACCAGGACATATTCCCCATTCTTGTGCTACAATAGGAATATTTTTCATTCTGGTTCCCAAATTTTACTCTATCATAATTTTGAGGTGAGACCTCTATAGTTTGGTAACATGTAGATAGCTGATCCGGCAGAGATTTCTTAAATGTCTTTCGAACCATGTTACTTATATCATGGCAGCGGATAAAGCGTTCACAAAACAACAGGATGACCATTACTGACATGTATTTGTCTACCTTGTTAAAGAATTTGAATCGATTCGCACATGTCTGAAACATATAAGTGGCGCGCATAAAAAGTCCACAAAAAGAGTTTCCTGCGGGTAAACTCCGAACGGTTTACATAGAAGTGTTACCATTAGCTGAGCATTAATATCAGCACAATTAAAATCTTCTGCAAAAGGAATTAATCGATTCGCACAATCTGCCTGGGCCCCAGCTCCGGTTCGTGGTTCAAACCTTGCTTATTATACTATAACATAGCTACAGTAAGACAGCTGTTCGAATGGAAATACAAATGTAGTGCGGGTTAAATCAAAAAGTTTCTGCAAAATGTTTGTAGCTCGAACAGGAATCAAGCTCTAAAACCCCTCCAAACTGCGATTCTGTACGCGACCTTCTCAAACACATTTTTGACAGCACTTCCTTGCTGTAACGATATTCTCTGTATTATATTCTATGTATTATATCTATGGGGCCTACAGACAACTTTGTTTACTATGCGTCCTCTAGATAACATTATTTACATTTGTTATGTCACTTGGTGTAAGGCATAATGCACCCTAAAATTGAATATTTCCACATCAGAATCTTTCTACGACGCTTGTAAAGTGTTCCAACAGTATCTCCACGTCTAAAATATGTAAAGAACGTTCAAATATCAATCTGTTTATATAGTGATAGTGGTTAATAGCATGAACTAATATCTCCTTGCTTTATAACACAATTACCAATATGTGTAAATTAGAAGTAGATATCCTCGATGTGTTGTATACATGGAAGAATCCTGGAGATACTAAAAGGTATCAGATAGATTATATAATGGTAAGACAGAGATTTAGGAACCAGGTTTTAAATTGTAAGACATTTCCAGGGGCAGATGTGGACTCTGACCGCAATCTATTGGTTATGACCTGTAGATTAAAACTGAAGAAACTGCAAAAAGGTGGGAATTTAAGGAGATGGGACCTGGATAAACTGAAAGAACCAGAGGTTGTACAGAGTTTCAGGGAGAGCATAAGGGAACAATTGACAGGAATGGGGGAAAGAAATACAGTAGAAGAAGAATGGGTAGCTTTGAGGGATGAAGTAGTGAAGGCAGCAGAGGATCAAGTAGGTAAAAAGACTAGGGCTAGTAGAAATTCTTGGGTAACAGAAGAGATATTGAATTTAATCGATGAAAGGAGAAAATATAAAAATACAGTAAATGAAGCAGGCAAAAAGGAATACAAACGTCTCAAAAATGAGATTGACAGGAAGTGCAAAATGGCTAAGCAGGGATGGCTAGAGGACAAATGTAAGGATGTAGAGGCTTATCTCACTAGGGGTAAGATAGATACTGCCTACAGGAAAATTAAAGAGACCTTTGGAGAAAAGAGAGCCACTTGCATGAATATCAAGAGCTCAGATGGAAACCCAGTTCTAAGCAAAGAAGGGAAAGCAGAAAGGTGGAAGGAGTATACAGAGGGCCTATACAAGGGCGATGTACTTGAGGACAATATTATGGAAATTGAAGAGGATGTAGATGAAGATGAAATGGGAGATATGATACTGCGTGAAGAGTTTGACAGAGCACTGAAAGACCTGAGTCGAAACAAGGCCCCCGGAGTAGACAACATTCCATTGGAACTACTGACGGCCTTGGGAGAGCCAGTCCTGACAAAACTCTACCATCTGGTGAGCAAGATGTATGAAACAGGCGAAATACCCTCAGACTTCAAGAAGAATATAATAATTCCAATCCCAAAGAAAGCAGGAGTTGACAGATGTGAAAATTACTGAACTATCAGTTTAATAAGTCACAGCTGCAAAATACTAACGCGAATTCCTTACAGACGAATGGAAAAACTGGTAGAAGCCGACCTCGGGGAAGATCAGTTTGGATTCCGTAGAAATACTGGAACACGTGAGGCAATACTGACCATACGACTTATCTTAGAAGAAAGATTAAGGAAAGGCAAACCTACGTTTCTAACATTTGTAGACTTAGAGAAAGCTTTTGACAATGTTGACTGGAATACTCTCTTTCAAATTCTAAAGGTGGCAGGGGTAAAATACAGGGAGCGAAAGGCTATTTACAATTTGTACAGAAACCAGATGGCAGTTATAAGAGTTGAGGGACATGAAAGGGAAGCAGTGGTTGGGAAGGGAGTGAGACAGGGTTGTAGCCTCTCCCCGATGTTATTCAATCTGTATATCGAGCAAGCAGTAAAGGAAACAAAAGAAAAATTCGGAGTAGGTATTAAAATCCGTGGAGAAGAAATAAAAACGTTGAGGTTCGCCGATGACATTGTAATTCTGTCAGAGACAGCAAAGGACTTGGAAGAGCAGTTGAACGGAATGGATAGTGTCTTGAAGGGAGGATATAAGATGAACATCAACAAAAGCAAAACGAGGATAATGGAATGTAGTCGAATTAAGTCGGGTGATGTTGAGGGTATTAGATTAGGAAATGAGACACTTAAAGTAGTAAAGGAGTTTTGCTATTTGGGGAGCAAAATAACTGATGATGGTCGAAGTAGAGAGGATATAAAATGTAGACTGGCAATGGCAAGGAAAGCGTTTCTCAAGAAGAGAAATTTCTTAACATCGAGTATAGATTTAAGTGTCAGGAAGTCATTTCTGAAAGTATTTGTATGGAGTGTAGCCATGTATGGCAGCGAAACATGGACGGTAAATAGTTTGGACAAGAAGAGAATAGAAGCTTTCGAAATGTGGTGCTACAGAAGAATGCTGAAGATTAGATGGGTAGATCACATAACTAATGAGGAAGTATTGAATAGGATTGGGGAGAAGAGAAGTTTGTGGCACAACTTGACCATAAGAAGGGATCGGTTGGTAGGACATGTTTTGAGGCATCAAGGGATCACCAATTTAGTATTGGAGGGCAGCGTGGAGGGTAAAAATCGTAGGGGGAGACCAAGAGATGAATACACTAAGCAGATTCAGAAGGATGTAGGTTGCAGTAGGTACTGGGAGATGAAGAAGCTTGCACAGGATAGAGTAGCATGGAGAGCTGCATCAAACCAGTCTCTGGACTGAAGACCACAACAACAACAACAACATCCTCGATGTAGCAAAGCAGCTTAAACCAATTAATAAAGGCGAATCGCTGGGTCCTGATAGTATATCAGTCAGGTTCCTCTGGATCTGTTGATACTAGTTTAGCAGTTATATGCAGCCCATCGCTCGTTGAGAGATCCGTACCTAAAGTGTGGAACGTTGCACAAGTTACACCAATACCAATGAAAGGAAACAGGAGTAATCCGCTAACGTCGGTTTTCCGTAGTATTTTGAAACATGTACTGTGTTCTAACATTATGAGTTACCTCAAAGACAGCAATTTTTCGGGTTACAACCATCGGAGATTAAGATAATATCGTTCTTGAGAATTATTTATTTTTATTCTCAAAAAGTAGTGATTGCTGTTGACAGAGGATGTGAGATTGATTTAGTGTTTTTAAATTTGCAGAAGGCTTTTCACAACGTTCCTCACAAGCGACTTGTAATCAAAATGCATGCAACTGGATTCATGGTTTCCTGTCAGAAAGTTCACAATTCGTAGTGACTGATGGAAAGTCGTCGAGTAAAAGAGGAGCAATATCTGGCGTTCCTCATCGAAGTGTATAGGTAACCTCCTGCTGTTTCTGATCTACAAAACCGATGTAGGAGACAGTCTGAGTACCATTGTTATGTTGTTTGCAGACGGTGCTGTCTTTTACGGTCTTATAAAGTCATCCGATGATAAAAATAAAATTGCAAAAAGTGACTTCGTAGCCTTTCGCGCCGTAATAAGTCTTGGAAGTCTCTTTGGGATTGCTGACGGATCCTAAAACCAACTCGATTCATTATTTCGGCAATCCATCTGTTCGCCATTTTCAGGAGAACGCTGCTTCTGCTGATGAGTCTCGTTGAAAGCTCAGCAAACCGAAGATACTTTCACATTCCAAAACAATTTAGAAAAGACACCTTTATGGTGCGAAAAGTGGCAATTGACTCTAAATGTAAGTACCAAAACGAATCCGCTAAATTTCGGTAATATTATAAATCACAAAAATACCTAGGAATTACTAAATGGTTCAAATTGCTCTGAGCACTATGGGACTTAACATCTGAGGTCATTAGTCCCCTAGAACTTAGAACTACTTAAACCTAACTAACCTAAAGACATCACACACATCCATACCCGAGGCAGGAGTCGAACCTGCGACCGAAGCGGTCGCGCGGTTCCAGACTGAAGCGCCTAGAACCGCTCGGCCACTTCGGCCGGCTCTAGGAATTCCAATCAAGAGTAAGTTGGAACGATCACATAGGAAATGTTGAGGGAAAAGCAAAGACTGCGATTTATTGACAGAACAATGTGGAGACGCAAAACTAAACAGACTGCCTCTGGTACGCTTGTACGTCATCTTTCGGAATATCACTGCTGGGTGAGGGATCCGTATCAGATAGGGTCGACGGAGGACATAGAAAAAGTTCAAAGAAGGGCAGCTCGTTTTGTACTATCGTGAAGTAGGCGAGAGTGTGTTTGACGGACATCATATATGTGAACCTGTGGTAGCGGTCATTAAAACAAAGGCGTTCCTCGTCGCGACAGAATCTTAACGAGAAATTTCAGTCGCAGGCTTTCTCCTCAGAGTGTGAAAATATTTTGATGGCAACCAGCTACATCGGGTGGAAGGATCATCATAATGAGAGAATCCGAGCTTGTACAGAAAGATTCGTTTCCAGATCTCGACAAATTAGTCTGGAGGGACCATAGATGCAACAGTATCGTTCACGTGCAGTAAGTGAAATATCGTTCCTGTTGCAACTTTAATGGGCAGCAGTGTAAACTATGTTATGCCAGTTTGATATCGACTCCACGTCGTCAGTGTGGTAGTGGTGTGTGACTGCGGACAGACACAGTAGGGGGGCGGGGAGGCGAGCGGTGCGGAGCTGGCTTGTTGGGAGCGGCGGACGGCGGCAGGTGGTGCGGTGGGCCCGCATCGGCTGTCGGCTGTCGGCTGTCGGCTCGTTAGCGCGCAGCGGGGCTCGCACTTAATTTGCAGCGCCCGTGTCAGCGACGGCGCTCCTCACCTGCGAACCGGGCGGACGGCTACCGTCGGCGCATCGATCCGCGGCTCCAGCGTGCGCCTCACGAGCTCGTGGAAACTCCCGTGTATCAGCAGGCAGCGTCGCTGTCTGTCACCCGAGAGGACCACGACGCTTCGCAGTTTGGTAGATGTCATACTCTCCGTTGCTCATTGGTCAGCGTAGATTGCAATCGTGAGGAAGCGGGGTCCGATCTCCGGTACTGCCGAGGATTTCTCGTCGGTCGGAGGACTGGTACTCGGTGCATTCTGCCTTGTGATTTGAGTCTAGGAGCTAACTGACCGATTAGTAACGGCTCCAATGTCTGGAAAGTCTGCAAAACGGCCTGGAGAGCGGTGTGCTAATCACATGCCCCTATAGCGCATCCACATGACGCTGCAAGGCGGAGGGCCGGCCGAAGTGGCCGTGCGGTTCTAGGCGCTGCAGTCTGGAACCGCGAGACCACTACGGTCGCAGGTTCGAATCCTGCCTCGGGCATGGATGTGTCTGTTGTCCTTAGGTTAGTTAGGTTTAACTAGTTCTAAGTTCTAGGGGACTAATAACCTCAGAAGTTGAGTCCCATAGTGCTCAGAACCATTTGCAAGGCAGAGGACGGCACGGCGGCTGGTGGACATCGCTTAAGCTTTCACGGATTGGCGAGGAGATAGTTTTACGTGCTATATACAGGGTGTTACAAAAAGGTACGACCAACCTTTCAGGAAACATTCCTCACACACAAAGAAAGAAAATATGTTATGTGGATATGTGTCCGGAAACGCTTACTTTCCATGTTAGAGCTCATTTTATTACTTCTCTTCAAATCACATTCATCATGGAACGGAAAAACACAGCAACAGAACGTACCAGCGTGACTTCAAACACTTTCTTACAGGAAATGTTCAAAATGTCCTCCGTTAGCGAGTATACCTGCATCCACCCTCCGTCGCATGAAATCCCTGAAGCGCTGATGCAGCCCTGGAGAATGGCGTATTGTATCACAGCCGTCCACAATACGAGCACGAAGAGTCGCTACATTTGGTACCGGGGTTGCGTAGACAAGAGCTTTCAAATGCCCCCATAAATGAAGCGTGGAGAGCGTGGAGGCCATGGAATTGGTCCGCCTCTACCAATCCATCGGTCACCGAATCTGTTGTTGAGAAGCGTATGAACACTTCGACTGAAATGTGCAGGAGCTCCATCGTGCATGAACCACCTGTTGTGTCGTACTTGTAAAGGCACATGTTCTAGTAGCACAGGTATAGTACCCCGTATGAAATCATGATATCGTGCTCCATTGAGCGTAGTTGGAAGAACACGGGCCCCAATCAAGACATCACCAACAATGCCTGCCCAAACGTTCACAGAAAATCTGTGTTGATGACGTGATTGCACAATTGCGCGCGGATTCTCGTCAGCCCACACATGGTGATTGTGAAAATTTACAATTTGATTACGTTCGAATGAAGCCTCATCCGTAAAGAGAACATTTGCACTGAAATGAGGATTGACACATTGTTGGATGAACTATTCGCAGAAGTGTACCCGTGGAGGCCAATCAGCTGCTGATAGTGCCTGCACACGCTGTACATGGTACGGAAACAACTGGTTCTCCCGTAGCACTCTCCATACAGTGACGTGGTCAACGTTACCTTGTACAGCAGCAACTTCTCTGACGCTGACGTGAGGGTTATCGTCAACTGCACGAAGAATTGCTTCGTCCATTGCAGGTGTCCTCTTGTTCTACGTCTTCCCCAGTCGCGAGTCATAGGCTGGAAAGTTCCGTGCTCCCTAAGACGCCGATCATTTGCTTCGAACGTCTTCCTGTCGGGACACCCTCGTTCTGGAAATCTGTCTCGATACAAACGTACCGCGCAGCTATTGCCCCGTGCTAATCCATACACCAAATGGGCATCTGCCAACTCCCCATTTCTAAACATTGCACTGACTGCAAAACCACGTTCGTGATGAACACTAACCTGTTGATGGTACGTACTGATGTGCTTGATGCTAGTACTGTAGAGCAATGAGTCGCATGGTAACACAAGCACCGAAGTCAACATTACCTTCCTTCAGTTGGGCCAAATGGCGGTGAATCGAGTAAGTACAGTAAATACTGACGAAACTAAAATGAGCTCTAACTTGGAAATTAAGCGTTTCCGGACAGATGTCCACATAACATCTTTTCTTCATTTGTGTGTGAGAAATGTTTCCTGAAAATTTGGCCGTACCTTTTTGTAACACCCTGTATATATTGGCCACGACATCTTGGTAGATGATTGTTGCAGTGTCTGTGTGTTTATGGGTTGCATTTTTTCATATGACTTGTCAAGCCAATGGCAGCACGGCATCTCTTGCCGCAATTGTCACAAGCGTATCTGGCTCGTGAGGCAGCATTGCGAAGCTTTTTCTGCCTTAATCTGTCTAACAAGCCTTCATCATGCTTCGACATTCCAGATGATACATCATCACGCCACTCTGGTCTCAAGCTAGCCCGTACCTCCCATCTGTTTGAGTCGATTCCAAAGCTCTCCATATCTCGTTTACAGGAGTCTTTGAACCCTCAATACAGGACGTCCTACAGGTCTTTTGGCTATAGAGATCACTCGAAATATCACCTCACGTGGTAATCTGTCAGGATCCGTACGGTGGACGTGTCCGAGCCACCGGGGTCGTCTCTGCTTCAAGATAGCTCAAATAGTGTTGCAGTTAGTTTTAGATAGCACTGCTTCGTTGGTCACTCGGTCCTTCCACGTTACTCCGAGGATGGATCTCACGCACCGCATGTGGAAACCATTAAGACGACGTTCTTGTCTGGCATAGGTAGTCCGTGTTTCCGATGCATACAAAAGGATGCTGAGGACGCAAGTTTGATATAGAAGAATTTTGGTAGTCAAAGAGAGTTTGTTCTTTTTCCAAACACGTGTAGAGAGTTTGCCAAAAGTTGTCGCAGCTCTTCCAATGCGAGCAACACAAAAGTAAATCTGGCAGCTTCCCTAGGCACATGTGGCACCTACCCTCAGGAGCCAAAACGTTACGACGACCTGCTTAAGAGCTTGCTTGTCCGTCTTTGTAACGAAATACATAACTGATTCAGCGTATCAGGGATCCATCGGTTTGTTGGGAGGTTTGGGGAGGTATGCGGGATTAGAAGTCTACGCAGAGGTCATGTAATTCGCGTAAACAACGGGCCGCTGATTTGCGTACGCGGTGACGCCGCCCGACAGCGACCCACATGGGTTCGATAGGATCTATATCAGACGTATTTGGTGTCCGAGACATCAACGTTAGTTCAGTAAAATGCTTCTCAAACCACTGTAGCGCCGTTCTGGTAACGACACACTGGCAATTATATTGCTCAAAAATGACATCGCCGTCGGTGAAGACATCAAGCACGATGGAATGCAAGTGATTTCGCTGGCGGGTCCTCAATTATTACTGCAGATCCCATGTACTGGCGAGAGAATGCCTCCTGTAGCATAATACAGGTCCCACCAGCCTGCGTCCGTTGTGCACTCCACATTTCGAGCTGCCGTTCATCTCAGTGACGACGTTCTTGGAGACGGCCTTCGACATAGTGTAGCAGAAATGTACACTCCTGGAAATTGAAATAAGAACACCGTGAATTCATTGTCCCAGGAAGGGGAAACTTTATTGACACATTCCTGGGGTCAGATACATCACATGATCACACTGACAGAACCACAGGCACATAGACACAGGCAACAGAGCATGCACAATGTCGGCACTAGTACAGTGTATATCCACCTTTCGCAGCAATGCAGGCTGCTATTCTCCCATGGAGACGATCGTAGAGATGCTGGATGTAGTCCAGTGGAACGGCTTGCCATGCCATTTCCACCTGGTGCCTCAGTTGGACCAGCGTTCGTGCTGGACGTGCAGACCGCGTGAGACGACGCTTCATCCAGTCCCAAACATGCTCAATGGGGGACAGATCCGGAGATCTTGCTGGCCAGGGTAGTTGACTTACACCTTCTAGAGCACGTTGGGTGGCACGGGATACATGCGGACGTGCATTGTCCTGTTGGAACAGCAAGTTCCCTTGCCGGTCTAGGAATGGTAGAACGATGGGCTCGATGACGGTTTGGATGTACCGTGCACTATTCAGTGTCCCCTCGACGATCACCAGTGGTGTACGGCCAGTGTAGGAGATCGCTCCCCACACCATGTTGCCGGGTGTTGGCTCTGTGTGCCTCGGTCGTATGCAGTCCTGATTGTGGAGCTCACCTGCACGGCACCAAACACGCATACGACCATCATTGGCACCAAGGCAGAAGCGACTGTCATCGCTGAAGACGACACGTGTCCAATCGTCCCTCCATTCACGCCTGTCGCGACACCACTGGAGGCGGGCTGCACGATGTTGGGGCGTGAGCGGAAGACGGCCTAACGGTGTGCGGGACCGTAGCCCAGCTTCATGGAGACGGTTGCGAATGGTCCTCGCCGATGCCCCAGGAGCAACAGTGTCCCTAATTTGCTGGGAAGTGGCGGTGTGGTCCCCTACGGCACTGCGTAGGATCCTACGGTCTTGGCGTGCATCCGTGAGTCGCTGCGGTTAGGTCCCAGGTCGACGGGCACGTGCACCTTCCGCCCACCACTGGCGACAACATTGATGTACTGTGGAGACCTCACGCCCCACGTGTTGAGCAATTCGGCGGTACGTCCACCCGGCCTCCCGCATGCCCACTATACGCCCTCGCTCAAAGTCCGTCAACTGCACATACGGTTCACGTCCACGCTGTCGCGGCATGCTACCAGTGTTAAAGACTGCGATGGAGCTCCGTATGCCACGGCAAACTGGCTGACACTGACGGCGGCGGTGCACAAATGCTGCGCAGCTAGCGCCATTCGACGGCCAACACCGCGGTTCCTGGTGTGTCAGCTGTGCCGTGCGTGTGATCATTGCTTGTACAGCCCTCTCGCAGTGTCCGGAGCAAGTATGGTGGGTCTGACACACCGGTGTCAATGTGTTCTTTTTTCCATTTCCAGGAGTGAAGTTCACCCCAAGAGCCGACAGGTTTTCATTGATCGACGGTCAAGTGCCAGTGGTCCCATACCCGCTGCAGTCGTACTTGCCGGAGTCGTTGTGTCAGCATGTTGATAGGTAGGGGTGGTCTGGTGCGGAGCACCATGTTCAACAGTGTACGTTGAACGGTGTGCTACGAAACGTTTTTGCGAGGACCAGCGTTGTGTTTTTTCGTCAGGGAGCAGAGAAGCCTCCGAAACCCACATTTTGTGTAGATTCGTGGGCGTCCAACCATTTTGCGCCTAGTGGTAGCTCCACTGTCCTCCCTTTTTCTATATATGCTCCGAACAGTAGCACGTGAACCCTCGACCAGGTACACCGTTTTCGAGACACTGCGCAATAACAGTCTGTCCTTTGCCAAAGGCGCTTATCTCAATGGATTTTCGCCGCGCGGAGTAGCCGCGGTCTAGTTACTACGGTCCGTGCGAATCCCCCCCCCCCCCTCCTCCCGCGTCGGAGTTTCTAGTTCTCCCTCGGGCATTGGCATGTGTGTGTGTTGTCCATAGGGTACGATAGTTAGATTAAATAGTGTGTAGGCCTAGGAACCGATGAACTAAGTAGTTTGATCCCATAGGACCATACAACAAGTTTCCTCAATGGATTTCCCCATCTGCAACCCATATCTTCGCTTTGGTGATCCCCCGTCCACCTCTGCTCCGCTTACACATTTTTGGTAACGCGCCACGTGCCCCCAACGCTATTAGACGACATCCAACTTCGTGGTGGGCAGTGGGCATAACGTTTTTATTGATCGGTGTTTAATGGTGTGCTGCTTGACACTGTCGCTTAGATTAAATACCTAGGTGTAACGTTGCAAAGTGATATACAATGGAGCGAGCACGGAAGGACGGTGGTAGATAAGGCTAATGGTCGACTTCGGCTTGCTGGGAGACTTCCAGGAAAATGTAGCTTATGTATGAAGGAGAAAGCGTATAGAACACTAGTATGCCTCATTCTCGAGTACTGATTTTGGGGCCCCAAGGAGACAAGAAGATCGGATTAAGTGAAGACAATGAAGCGTGGTGCTGCATTTGTTAGTTACAAGTAGGTTCGACCAGCACTCGAGTATTACGAAAATGCTCTGCGAATTCAAATGTAATGTACGCAGGGAAGAAGACTTTTTTTACTTTAAAAACTGTTAATTAATTACATCGAAATTAATTCGGTGAATATTTTGCGAATAACTTGGCTTCAGCTGCGTTAAGTGTAGGGGTACTGTCTGCTGGTGACATGTGAAACTTTGTGCCAGACCGGGATTCGCTCCAACCCGGATTACCCGCTTATGGCGAGCGGTCGCCTTAAGCATTAGGCCACCATTGTGCGGCTCTCCACTTCTATACGTCACCAACAGGTAGTGAATCTATACTTAACGCAAGTTATTCGCTTCACCTAATTTGTTTCCATGTGACTGCGGACTGCTGTATATCGTCAACGATGTCTTTTGATCCAGACATGTAAGTAAATAGTTATTGACGAAGTTTAGAGAAGTGGCATGTGCGATAGACTGCAGAACGATCCTACTGTCACCAACTAACATTTATTGTAACAACCACGAAGACAAGAGATATCAAGGCTAGTCAGAAATCAAAGTAACCACATGCTGAGGAAACGCGAAACAGATGAAGTGCTCCCGTATCGCCGTTCCAGGCAATCTCCTAGAGGAGGTGGTTTTCTGTTGCCTGTTACGAAGTGTCAAGCGTGTAGATGTGAGATATGCAACACTACGACCAGTGCTTATACAGCATAATTGTGTTATTATGAATGAAAGAAGGGAGAGGGTGGAAACCGGTGCATAGGGACCGCCAAACTTAATGTCCCCATTGGACAGACGAATCACCAACGACAGCATCACGTGCCCTCACTTCATGAGGTGCTATAGAGAGGCTTGGAATTAATAGACGACACTGGGGCATAGACTGGTGGTCAGTAACTTTTCAAGCCCCCCCTCTCCTCCCCTTGCCAGTAAAACACTGATAGTGGAAATTCTCCACAACCAGGGCCCTGACCGACTTACGCTCCAGGCGAGCTACACTGCAATAGCGTGTGTTACAACGGACTTCCGCTATGCAGGGCTCATACGGAAGCCTTAATACAGTAGTACTTTAGTCCCCGCGCCCTCCATTTTCAAGTGGAACAGAAAAGGAATTACCAGCAGTGATACAAGGTATCCCGCACTATGCGCCGTACGGTGGCTCATGCAGTACGCATATAATTGTAGATTGTCGCTGATGTTTCTATTCGACTGATGAAAGATTGTTGTGCTAAACAATCTCGGTGCACTTGTCGCGATAATTAGCTTTAATAAGCTTGCGGTACTGTACACCACTGTCTTGTTGAGATCAGCAGTAGGACTGTCGAAGAAGTAACGGAAACTCACGGAAGTTATTTACCTAAACGAGCTCATCGAAACCGAAGATTGCGTGCGCAGCGTCGCTGTTTTCATAACGCTGCATAACAGGGTACACACACTCTGGCTACCAAGCTTTCTGGGCGGCGATTCTCCAGAGGTAGATCCGTGACTTTTTTCTCGCCTCTGTAACGTAACGCACTGAGCCAGAAGCAACTTTCCAAACACAGCTCTGGAAGGTTACCAATAAAGTATGTAGGTCTCCTGTCTACCATCTTTTCTTACCCCTTATTCCGTATCTTCACGGGAATGGCATTTTTTTTTATCGGATATAACAACGTTAGTGACTGAAGATGGTCTAATCCTGCCCCCCCCCCCTCCCGCCATCTCTCTCCACAGCACCATTTCGTGGCCGGCCGGCGTGGCCGAGCGGTTCTAGGCGCTACAGTCTGGAACCGCGTGACCGCTCCGGTCGCAGGTTCGAATCCTGCCTCGGGGATGGATGTGTGTGATGTCCTTAGGTTAGTTAGGTTTAAGTAGTTCTAAGTTCTAGGGAACTGATGACCTCAGAAGTTAAGTCGCATAGTGCTCAGAGCCATTTGAACCATTTTGAACCATTTCGTGGGTGGAATTAGTGCTCGCCAGTTGTCTGCGTCTAGTGTTATCCCACGTGAAATTGTGCCAACTTTCTGTAAATGTTTGTGGGTCCCAACCCAGTATTCACATAGTGGGAATGGGGAACCGCCTAAAAGCCATATCCGGGGTGGGGGCGCGCCTCTCCGAATTCTGGAAGCTGCGTGCTACCTGGCGCGGCTGTGCGGGTCGGTTCTCTGTGTAAGTTACGGTAAAGTGTATCCGGTGGGGGGTAAGCTGCATCGAAGAAATATAAGACAAACGAAAGTCTTCATCGTCACTTTATCCACCTGCCACCTTTATTGACGTGTATCGCTTCAAGAATACAGCACATCTGACTACAATCCAAGCTTGATGAACTTAAGTGTACAATGCAAAAATGTAACCATCTCGCTCTAAGTTGGCAACTAGTTTTATTGTTTAACGAGCCTAACCCCCAGCTTACAAACCACATACTTCATTATCGATAACTCCGTGTAAAACTTCCATTCTATCGGCGAGGCTTTCGCGAAATATGAGACCTTGGAGTGCTACGAATTTCCCCTGGCTCTTGTACAAAGTGCAGTTGTTCTGCCCTACCGAATTGTGCAGCGACCGTTCGATCGCTGACAATAGTGGACGCTGCCTCGCAAAGAATTTACAAGCTAGGATCGTTCAAGCGCAGAACAGGGCTGACGTGAGGGAACGCTGTAAACACTCCTGTCCCTGAGGTGAGTAAAAGGGTGTACTTTGATGGTAAAGAAAAGATATAGAAACGCGACATGGCCGTAGTGCTCAGACTGTAACGTTTGAAAATTTAGCACCTTTCCCTAACACAGTGCGGAGTCTCATTCCTTAATTGAGTTAATTAATGAACTTGACTCGCATAATCCCGTTGCCTTTAGTAGACGACTCTAGTTTTCTCAGTTTAATCCTCGCGACAACATCTCGTCGTCTGCTAACTCTGCAGTTCAAATAACGCGAATTAATTTGGCCTGATAGGCGATCCACATCAGCAGTCTTTGCACGTCTAGCGGCAACTGCCTACTTAAACTCTATCTTTGTTAATGTTGTTGTCACGCTCTAATTTCTATAGTCGGAGTAAATCACAGACCTCTGAAGTGCCATTTCATAATATTTGTCCGTACACAAAAGTGGCAAAAACTATATATCGTAAGAATCAGACGGTTCCTGGAAGAAAGTGGTTAGTGAGCAAAGTCAACACTTGTATCTTCCACAGGTACTTTTGTAAATAGAGGCACCACATCTAGACTGACCATAACTTCATTTGTACCTATTTTTACTTGTTTGTTGATGTTGACAAACATCTTGTATTTCGTAATAGGGCACTAAGGGCACTCAACAAGAGGCACTATAAATATTGTTCACTATTTGGCCAGTCTACATGCCGCCGACTTAAGTGCGCTAATGGGGTTTCTCAGCGGGCTTCCTCCTATGCGTATTTTAGGAAGATCGTACAACCATGATAAATAATTTTGCGGACGGGGTGGGCAGCAATCTGCAGTTGTTTACTGGTGATGCTGTGATGTACTGTAAGGTGCCGGACTGTAGGAAAGTACAGTATGACTTAGACAAAATTTCTAGTTAGTATAGCTCGTAACCATCGGTTGGACCCTAGACATCTGGAAAATCCCGGCCTGGTCAGTGAGTCACCATTTAAGTTGGTAAGAGCTGATGGTAAGATTCGAGTGTGACTCAGACCCCACGAAGCCTTGAACCCAAGTTGGCAACAAGGCACTGTGCAAGCTAGTCGTCGCTCCATAAGGGGTGGGCGGATAGTGTGGTCCAACTGAAACGCTTATTAACTGAAAATGGTTGTATTTGGCTACTTGGAGACCAATTTAACCTATTCATGGGCTTCTTGTTGCCAAACAACGATGGAATTTTTGTGGACGACAATGCGCCACGTCACCGGGCCACAATTGTTCGCGAATGGTTTGAAGAAAATTTTGGACAGTTCGAGCGAATGATTTGGCCACGCGTATAGCCCGATATGAATCCCATCAAACATTTAAGAGACATAATCGAGAGGCTAGTCTTGCACGAAATCCTGCACCGGCCACTCTTTAACAGTTATGGACGACTATACAGGCTCAGTATTTCTGCAGGGGATTTCCCAACGACCTGGTGAGTCTATGGCACATCGAGTTGCTGGACAAAGCCCAGAAAAAGGAGTTCTGACACGATATTAGGATGTATCCAATGACTTTTGTCACTTCAGTGTGGACTTTTTCACAGTTCCTTTTTAATTCATAAATACAGACAAATTTTTCTGATTCTGTAATATAATTACGTCACATGAACTTAATCCAACAGAGTAGTAGCACGCAGAACTTAATAATCGTGCACGTAATCGTTAAGGACTGCACCTAGATGGTCTATAAAAGAAACTTTCTTATGCGAGCGAGAGAGGCAATTCTGAAATGCTCGAAGAAAGTCTCCGCGCCAGCGTTGTCACCGTAGGAAGTCGACGAGAGGTGTGCTGATACAGAATCAATGATACCACACTACTTAAAACGTGAATGTCTTTGAATAGTAGTTTCCATTCCGCAGAAGTTGCAAAGTAATTGCCTCAGAATGCGAACATTAATCGTTTCTGTTTTGTGTTCAGAACGAGTTGGCAAACATCCCGCGTCCATAAAAGATATTCGCGTTATAACTTGACTGAAGACAAAACAGAAGTAGTTGAGCTATCTGTCCTTGTAGAATACACTTCAGTAATAACATTTAACTGTTTTGAGAAGTCTAGCAATGTAGCCAAGGGAAAACAGATAAAGGCCATCTGAAAAAATAACATATACGTAGGGTGTTCCATAATTCCTATTAGACGCTTATAGGGACTCTAGAAGGAACTTACTAGACAGAGTTTTGATAAGGAACTCATGCCCGGAATGTACCTTTTGGATGTAAAATAATTATGAAGATTCGACAGCTTTCTAATCTCCCGCTTCACGTCACGCAATCGGCTCTGACCTGTGTGCTCCGCAGCTGCCCACATCACGGGCAGAATTTCGAGTACCCTTCGTCGGGATCTCTCTCACAAGACGAAGGACGTCTTCTTCAATGATGAAATATCAGCTCGTCCGTGGAGCACCGCAGCAAATCTAACTCGCAACCGTTACAATCGAATGAAACTCGTATGTGACGTCGTAATTACAACAGGGCGACAGCGCCCTTCTCTTGCGTGCGTACTAGCAAGCGGGAGATCTGAAAGTGATCCATACTTCCCACTTATTTCAATGCAACGTGTACTTTTCAGGTCATGTGTTCCTTACTAAAACTTTATCTACAGAGTCCCATCTACAACCTATAATAGGAACTGTGGGACGATGTGTATACTAAATTTGCCTTGGCGCTAGCAGAGCATTACATCCGTGTAAATATTATTGTTGCTCTTGTTGCTGTTGTTGTCTTCAGTCTGAAGACTGGTTTGATGCAGCTCTCCATGCTACTCCATCCTGTGCAAGCCTCTTCATCTCCAAATAACTACTGCAGCCTACATTCTTCTGAATCTGCTTAATGTATTCGTCTCTTGGTCTCGCTCTGCTATTTTTACCAACTCCTCCCCCCACCCCCCGGCCCCCAACACCACCACATTTTCCTTCAATACTAATTTGGTGATCCCTTCAGGTCTCAGAATGTCTGTATCAACCACCCCCCTCCTTTGGTCAAGTTGCACCACAAATCACCTTTCCCCTCATTTTTATTCAGTACCTCCTAATTAGGTAGGTGATTTATCCATCTAATTTTCAATATTCTTCTGTAGCACCACATTTCGAAAGCTTCTTCTCTCTTCACGTCTGAAGTGATTATCGCCCATGTTTCACTTCCACTCCAGACAAAAACCACCAGAAAACACTTCCTAACACTTAATTCTATACTCGACATCAGCAAATTTCGCTTCTTCAGAATCTATTTTCTTTCCATTGCCAAAGTATATTTTATATCCTCTTTACTTTGACCGTCAGCAGTTATTTTGTTGCCGAAATAGCAAAACTCATCTACCACTTTAAGTGTCTCGTTTCCTAAACTACTTCACTTTGCATCACCTCATTCAATTCGACTACGTTCCATTTTTCTTGATTTGCTTTGTTGATGTTCACGTTATGTCTTCCTTTCAGGACACTGTCCATTCTGTTCAGCTTAACTTCCAAGTCCTTTGCTGTCTTCTACAGAAATACCTTATCGTCAGCGAACCTCAAGTTTTTATTTCTTGTCCCTGAACTTTAATTTCTACTCCATGTTTTCCTTTGGTTTCCTATACTATAAGCTCGATGTACACATTGAATAATATCGGAGATAGTCTATAACCATGCCTCACTCCTTTCTCAATCTCTCCTTCCCATTCCTACAACTTCCGTTTGATTTCTATACAAGTTGTAAATAGCCTTTCGCTACGAGTATTTTACCACTATTATCTTCACATTTTCAAAAATATTATCCCATTCAAAAATCGTTAAAAGCGTTCTTTAAGCCAACAAACGGTACAGACCCATGTTTGCCTTCCCTTAACCTCTTCTAAGACAAGCCGTAGAATCGGTATTGCCTCGCGTGTTCCAACAGTTCTCCAGAAACGAAACTGATCTTCCCTGAGTACGGCTTCTACAAGTGTTTTCACTTTTCTGTAACCAGTTCGTGTTAGTACTTTCCAGGCATTATTTATTAAACTGATAGACCGGTTATTTTCACACCTGTCAGGAACTGCCTTGTTTGCAATGTGTATTATTATATTCATTTTGAAGTCTGAGAGTATTTCGCCTGTCTCATACATCTTGCACTCTAGAAGGAAGAGTTTATTCATGGTTAACTCTCACAAAGCTATCAGTTGTCCTTACGGAATGTCATCTACTTGCGGGACCGTGTTCCAACTTAGGTCTTTCAGTGCTCTGTCGAATTCCTTCCCTTTATGTACTCCTTCCAGCTTTCAGTTTTCCCTTCTCTGCTTAAGACTGATTTTCCGTCTGAGCTCTTGATATTCTGAAAACTGCTTCTCTTTTCTCCAAACGAACCTTTAATTTTGCTATAGGGTATATTTGTCTTTCCTCTAGTGAAATATGGTTCTAAATTCCTACGTTTATCCTCTACCAACTCCTGCTTAGCCATCTTCCACTTCCTGTCGCTCATTTTTTAGACGTTTGTATTCCCTTTTGCCCACTTCGTTTGCTGCATTTTTTATATTTTCTCATTTTCATCTCTCAACTTACTATATTCCTTTCTTCTGTTCTAGTCACTCGCTGCCTAAAATGCCCTCCGAAATTCTCTAGAACCTCTGGTTCTTTCGACTTATCCACATCCCGCTTCCATAATTTCCTACCTTTTTGCATTTTGTTCAGTTTTTCTCTAGAGATCATAGTCAAATAATTATGGTCAGAGTCGAATCTGCAAATGTCTTACAGTTTACAATCAGTTTTCTAAATCTCAGCCTTAAATTATATAACCAATCTGAAAAATTCAGGTGTCTCCAGGTTTCTTATATGTATACAACCTTCTTTCATGATTCTTAAATCAAGTAACGGCGGTGATTAAGTTCTGCTTTGTGCAAAATTCTACCAAGTGACTTTGTATTTCATTCTTTTCCTCCAGCCCATATTCACCTACTATTTTTCTTTCCCTTTCTTATCCTACTACTGTATTCCACTCCTCCATCACAATTAAATTTTTGCTCCCATAACTATCTGAAAAATTTATTTACTCTCATCATACATTTCTTCAATCACTTCATTGTCTGCAGAGCTAGTTGCCACACAAACTTGTGCTACTGAGGTGGGCGTTGGCTTCTTGTCTATCTTGGCCATGATCATGTTTTCGCCGTGCCGTTCACAGTACCTTATTCACATTCCCGTTTCCGTATTCATTATTAAACGCCGTCCTGCATTACCACAATCTTGCTCTGTATTTACACTGAAGCGCGAAATAAACTGGTGTAGACATGCTTATTCAAATACAGAGATATGTACATCTACATCTACATCTACATCTACATCCATACTCCGCAAGCCACCTGACGGTGTATGGCGGAGGGTACCTTCAGTACCTCTATCGGTTCTCCCTTCTATTCCAGTCTCGTATTGTTCGTGGAAAGAAGGATTGTCGGTATGCCTCTGTGCGGGCTCTAATCTCTCTGATTTTATCCTCATGGTCTCTTCGCGAGATATACGTAGGAGGGAGCAATATACTGCTTGACTCTTCGGTGAAGGTATGTTCTCGAAACTTTGACAAAAGCCCGTACCGAGCTACTGAGCGTCTCTCCTGCAGAGTCTTCCACTGGAGTTTATCATCTCCGTAACGCTTTCGCGATTACTAAATGATCCTGTAACGAAGCGCGCTGCGCTCCGTTGGATCTTTTCTATGTCTTGTATCAACCCTATCTGGTACGGATCCCACACTGCTGAGCAGTATTCAAGCAGTGGGCGAACAAGCGTACTGTAACCTACTTCCTTTGTTTTCGGATTGCATTTCCTTAGGATTCTTCCAATGAATCTCAGTCTGGCATCTGCTTTACCGACGATCAACATTATATGATCATTCCATTTTAAATCACTCCTAATGCGTACTCCCAGATAATTTATGGTATTAACTGCTTCCAGTTGCTGACCTGCTATTTTGTAGCTAAATGATAAAGGATCTATCTTTCTGTGTATTCGCAGCACATTACACTTGTCTACATTGAGATTCAATTGCCATTCCCTGCAACATGCGTCAATTCGCTGCAGATCCTCCTGCATTTCAGTACAATTTTCCATTGTTTCTACCTCTCGATACACCACAGACTCATCTGCAAAAAGCCTCAGTGAACTTCCGATGTCATCCACCAGGTCATTTATGTATATTGTGAATAGCAACGGTCCTATGACACTCCCCTGCGGCACACCTGAAATCACTCTTACTTCGGAAGACTTCTCTCCATTGAGAATAACATGCTGCGTCCTGTTATCTAGGAACCCCTCAATCCAATCACACAATTGGTCTGATAGTCCATATGCTCTTACTTTGTTCATTAAACGACTGTGGGGAACTGTATCGAACGCCTTGCGGAAGTCAAGAAACACGGCATCTACCTGTGAACCCGTGTCTATGGCCCTCTGAGTCTCGTGGACGAATAGCGCGAGCTGGGTTTCACATGATCGTCTTTTTCGAAACCCATGCTGATTCCTACAGAATAGATTTCTAGTCTCCAGAAAAGTCATTATACTCGAACACAATACGTGTTCCAAAATTCTACAACTGATCGACGTTAGAGATATAGGTCTATAGTTGTGCACATCTGCTCGACGTCACTTCTTGAAAACGGGGATGACCTGTGCCCTTTTCCAATCCTTTGGAACGCTACGCTCTTCTAGAGACCTACGGTACACCGCTGCAAACAGGCAGAATACGGGTGCGGGTGGAAAAGCCTACAGAAAACAGGAAGTGTCTGGCGCAGTTGTTACATCAGTTATTGCTGCCACAATGGCAGGTTATCAAGACTTAAGTGAGTTTCAACGTGGTGTTATGTCGGCGCACGAGCGATAGGACGCAGCATCTCAGAGATAGCGATGAAGTGGCGATTTTCCCGTACGACCATTTCACGAGTGTACCGTGAATATCAGGAAACCGGTAAAACGTCACATCTCCGACATCGATGCAGTCGGAAAAAGATCCTACAAAAACGAGACCAGTGACAACTGGAGAGAATCGTTCGAAGTGAAAGAAGTGCAACCCTCCCGCGAATTGCCACAGATTTCTTTGCTGAGCCATCAACAAGTGTCAGAGTGTGAAGCATTCAACGAAACATAATCGATATGAGCTTTCGGAGCCGAAGGCCCACTCGTGTACCTGTGATGACGCCACGACACAAAGATTTACGCCTCGCTTGTGACCGTCAACACCGACATTGGACCGTTGATGACTGGAAACATGTTGGCTGGTCGGACGAGTCTCGTTTTCAAATTGTACGAGTGGGTGGGCGTGTACGGATATTGAGACGATCTCAAGAATCAGTGGACCCTACATGTCAGCATGTGGAAGCTCTGTAATGGTGTCGGTCGCGTGCAGTTCTGGTGATATGGGACGCCTGGTACGTCTAGATACAACTGTGACAGGTGACACGTACGTAAGCATCCTGTCTGATCACCTGCATCGATTCGTGTCCATTGTGCATTCCGACGGACTTTGACAATTCCAGCAGGACAGTGTGATACTCTACACGCCCAGAATTGCCACTGAGTGGCTTCCGGAACACTCTTCTTGGCTTAAACACTTCCGCTGGCCACCATTCCCCCCAGAGATGAACATTATTGAGCATATCAGGGATGCCTCGCAACGTGCTGTTCAGAAGAGATCTCCACCCCCCTCATAATCTTACGGATTTATGGAAGTACAGTAGGAGTCGTGTTGTCAGTTCCCTCCAGCAGTACTTTGGGCATGCCACGTCGTGTTGCGGCACTTCTGCGTGCTCGATATTAGGCAAGTGTACCAGTGTCTTTGACTCTTCATTGTATAACCCTGTATTCACATCACAAGAATCCTTTCGTCCTGTCACCGAACTTCACTAACTCCCATTATATATAACGTCAGCCTACCCATTTCCTTCTCCAAATTTTCTGGCCTACCTGTCGCTTAAGGGATTTAACATTCCATGCTCCGATCCGAAGAACATCAGTAAATTGTTTACTTTAATAATAGTGAGGTAACAAAGGCCTTTAGAAGCTACTTCAGCACTGAAATTCACCTAATTCATTTCACCTCATCTATGGAGATTTTACTATTTTCCACCCTCTGGAACACTGACGCTCAACATTCAATCTATAGTAAAGTTCAGAATAACATAGTGATTGACAAAAACCTAAAATTTCTTGTCAATGTAAACAGAGCAATTATACTGATACATCATGAAAAAAACATTGTAAGAGCAAGAGAATCTTGGGATCAGGGAGCTTTTTGCCGTAGGACATTACATGTTTAATTCAAGTGGCTCTGAGCACTATGGGACTTAACTTCTGAGGTCATCAGACCCCTAGAACTTAGAACTACTTAAACCTAACTAACCTAAGGACATCACACACATCCATGCCCGAGGCAGGATTCGAACCTGCGACCGTAGCGGTCGCGCGGTTCCAGACTGAAGGGCCTAGAACCGCTCGGCCACTCTGGCCGGCTTTTCTCGTTTAATTCCACACCTTTTGAATTTACACGTCAGGTCTACTTAATCAATTAATATCAGCGATATATATCAGACAGCCGGGAGAGATACAGAACACTTGTCTCATGGCGTGATCCAAGATTAATGACATTCTAAGACTTCAGTTATTTTTCTGACGGCTCAGGAAAATGGAGAAAATATTAGTAAGGATTTGCAGCTCATGTAGTCTTCCCCTCCCCATGCGTTCAATGGCGCACTAGTACGATATATCATAGAACGAGTCACTTTCAGACTAATTAAATTAAGTCACTTTAAATGAAACTGTCTCCTGACCACTTGCAGACTACATTATAAAGCTGCAATAAAATATTAAAGCTTTTAAGAGAAGCTTGTTCATTATGTAATTTTCAGAATAATTCTCTGGTAAGCAGTTTGCAGGTAATGTATTTTCGGATCGGTGCAGATTTAGTTTCATTATTCGTCAGCTTTGTTATCCTTTATGTGATCAAACACTTTCATAATGCCAATGTGAATGAACGTTACTTTTAATGCTGTATAATAAAATTAATTAACATTGTATTAATACTGTAATGAAGAAGTCTTTACTCCTCATGAAACGTAACAGATTATGTACAATGAATTCCGTGAGAGAATGTATATAAGGTGAAGCTACATCTGAAATATATAGCTCCTTGTACAAGGTGGTTGTTAATAATATAATTCTAATGGGACCGCTTTGTACAAATAGAAACATACGCTATCCTACTGGATGTTGTAAAATTAGTTATTACAGCAATGTGGTTTTTTTTTTACTAAGCTTTTGATTTTAATGTGTGTACTGAAATGTGACCAACCAGAAGCCTAAATATTTCCTTCGTCAAACCGAAACCACGATCGTTAAGTTACTGCATGTGAGGAAGTAATACAACAAGTGTGTTTTACTGTCACGAATAAAGTCAAAAACGGAAACTGGTTAACCTTTCCTCAAGCATTGTACAGGAAAATGGGCATATTTAGCTGGTTTTAATTGAGTGGGCTTCCAGCAGAACTGAAAAATTGTGACTGACGCAAAGTATTCAAATTTCTAATGAACTACATCTACATGGATACTCTGCAGATCACGTTTAAGTGCCTGCCAGAGTCTTCATCGAAGCACCTTCACAGTTCTCTATTGTTCCTATCTCTTACAGCGCGCGGAAAGAACGAACACCTATATCTTCCCGTACGAGCTCTGGTTTCCCTTATTTTGGCATGGTGATCGTTCCTCTATATGTAGGTCGGTGTCAACAAAACATTTTCGCATTTGGAGGAGAAAGTTGGTTCACTAGAAGATTCGCAGCAACGAAAAACGTTTTTCTTTTAATTATGTCCATCCCAAATCCTGTACCGTTTCAAATTTCTGTGACACTCTCTCCCCTATTTAGCGATAATACAAAATGCGTTGCCCTTCTTTGAACTTTTTCGATGTACTCCGTCAATCGTATCTGGATCCCACACCGCGCGGGAGTATTCTAAAAGAGGACTGACAAACGTAGTATAGGCAGTCTCCTTAGTAGATGTGCTACATTTCCCAAGTGTCCTGCCAACAAAACGCAGTCTTTGGTTATCCTTCCCTGCAACATTTTCTGTTTATTCCTTCCATTTTAAGTTGTTCGTAATCGTAATTCCTAGGTATTTAGCAGAATTTCCGGCCTTTAGATGTGACTGATTTATAGTGTAACCGAAGTTTAACGAATTCCTTTTAGCGCTCATGTGAATGACCTCACGTTCCATTATTTAGAGTCAACTGCCAATTTTGACACCAAATAGATATCCGTTCTAAATCGTTTTGCAATTTGTTTTGATCTTCTGATGACTTTATTAG
This sequence comes from Schistocerca cancellata, assembly GCF_023864275.1. Taxonomy (NCBI): domain Eukaryota; kingdom Metazoa; phylum Arthropoda; class Insecta; order Orthoptera; family Acrididae; genus Schistocerca; species Schistocerca cancellata. Next base: position 482,048,332 of record NC_064634.1, read on the forward strand.
TCAATAAACGACAGCGTCATCTGCAAACAATCTAAGACGGCTGCTCAGATTGTCTTCTAAATCGTTTATATATATGCGGAACAGCAAAGGCCCTATAACACTACCTTGGGGAACGCCAGCTGCAAACCTGGCATTGTCTGGCTATTTATTTGTACCTGATCTGTTCCCAAGACTTCATACATGTGAAATTTATCTTTGACTTGTAAAGCCTCTTTCTACATAACGTTTTATGTAACGTCATTAGGGATATGAATGAAGAGCCTGTTTGCTTCACTAACAAGGGAGCCAGCCACAGTGTTGGCCATGCGATAAACAACTGCCACTAAAATCCGCGCTCGCAACACACGGTGTGGTGGGATGTGGTGGGCTGTGGTTACTTCACCCTGCAGAAACGGCAAATGCTACAGCGAGTTGTAACTGATACACCCCTCCCCCTACTACCACATCATAATGCCTGGGTTTGGGACTTGTGTGTCGTGGGTGAGTGCACTCGTGTACATTCACCGCACCCACGCGCTGACAGAATTTCCTCTCATCGCTGAAGAACACAGTGTGTTACTCCACTGTGCAGTTGACTCTTTTACTATACCAGAGTAGCCGTGTTTATTGGTGTCGTGGTGTGAGTGGTATCCATGGTAGCTCGGCCAAGGGCACACGCAACTTTTTTTTTTTTTTACTCTCATTTTGTTCGTTTTAGTTTGTTGCCTCTGCTCGGGGTGGACGTCGCAAGACACCCGTTTCAGTTCGTCATTGATCCATGAACTCAGTTTTTTTTATTACAAAGGGCAGCTAACCCTCTGACCGAACACGCTGAGCTACCGTCTGCCACAAGCAGACGGTTCCAGTGGTTCCTGATGACACAACAGGTGCAACATAAACTGGGATTTCGCCCCTGGATGTTGTTCGGTGCATCTATCTTGACATCCATTTTTACTTCGAGAAAGTCGAGAACCTGATTTACAGACCACTATTGAAAGCAGTAACACACATGTAGTACGTTCGCCGGCCGGGGTGGCTGGGCGGTTCTAGGCGCTAGTCTGGAACCGCGCGACCGCTACGGGCACAGGTTCGAATCCTGCCTCGGGCATGGATGTGTGTTATGTCCTTAGGTTAGTTAGGTTTAAGTAGTTCTAAGTTCTAGGGGACTGATGACCTCAGGAGTTAAGTCCCATAGTGCTCAGAGCCATTTGAACCATTTTTGTAGTACGTTATATGCCCAATACAGACAACATTCCGCCCATACGTCCATCCCACTTCCACCAGACCCGCAATGCGACCCCATTTAAATGGCTGAAGTTATACAACAGGAGCACAGGCTCATCGGTGGGGTGTGATTGTATCCTAGAACGAATGTGGCACAGTCTGAGTAAGCACAGTTACTGCCTGCGAAGTTAAAGCAGAGGCCAAACAGACATTTGAGACCTCTACAACGCAATCTGGCCGCTGATGACTGCGAGAAATTAAACATGATGACTTCAGGTTATATGCACATAATATAGCCTGATGCCACCGAACACAGCCATTGAGGGTATTCCATTTTTTCCGGCAATGCGTATAAAAATCAACGAAGGTCGAAGTTGACATTCGTACACATTATTGGCGATTGCAAAAGGGAAGATTAAAAGCTTCGGTGGACCACGAAGTAGACTCCGTCACATATTGTGAGGTGGGTTGCATGGTATAACTGTAGGTGTCGACATAGAGGTAGCTATAAATCTACCACGAAAACACGGAGAGAGTGGTATAGTGATATACAGCTTAAAACACTCCTCTCACGTTAGATCAGCCCCTGTTTGTACTAGAGCAACTGTACACGGCCACGTCATCTTTAGAGATATACAAATCCGCCAGATCTCGAAGGTTTTGATCAGAAACCCACTAATCTGTTTCTTGTAGATGATTTCCCTTCTGCTGCAGTGGATACGGTGGTTGTGTGCTCGTCCGGTCTGGATGCAGAGGTACAGCTGCAGTGGTGATTTGTGAAGGGAATCCTCAATTAATGCTTTTGGCAATAGAGAGGGTACAACAATTTAAAAAGGAGTGCCATATAATTATGACGTCACATACACTGCACTTCACACTTTATTCGTTACATATTAGTGTCCCCTTTAGCAACTGTAGAGAGTTTACACAGAAGCACTTTACATATATGCGATCTCACTATAACAGACTGCGAATATACAAATATGAGCACTAAGATTAACTGCACTTAACGAGTGCCACTTCCAATCTGTGACTGAGCAAGATCACTACTTTTCATGCAAGAAATTCGAAACTTAATGTAATATGCAGAAGGTACAACCGACACATGTCTGCTCCTAACGGCCCTCCCTTCTGTGAGTATGTGGCCAGCGCTGGCATTCATGCTGCGACACGACGTAGGAATCTGCTGCCTTGTTTTTCAGCCAATCAGCGCCCCTGTAATTTTATTTCACTATGTACAGGGTGATTGTAATTAAAGTTAAACTTTCAAATCGCTGTAGAAACAACACCACTGGTCAGAATGACGTCAAATTGCAACGGAATATTATCGGAGAAGGGAGAAAACGTAGGGCAGAAGAAAAATAAATAGTCACAAAATGTAGCAAGAGATAGCGCTGTAAGAATCATAATTTAATACTGATCGGCTACAAACGACAAATGAATCATACAACAATGCCTAACGTGTACATTTGACGTTAAATAAACTGTAGTACTCACTGTGCATGGGTGTAAAGGTGTACTTAGTTACGTAAGCCCATCCACCACGGCAAGGTCATATCACATCGGATGGAAAAAAATTGGTTTTTAATTATCCTGAGACAGAAAACCGCATCAAAAGCATCACTCACATCGGTTTTTAACTGTCATGAGGCCAAAAAGCGCATGAAATGAATAAGTCACATCAGGTTTTAATTGTGCTGAGGCCAAAAACCGCATAAAATCCATCAATCAAAATGAAATCGGATTATTAATTTCCTTGTGACAGGCGCAAAACATGTTCAATATGCTGTCCTCCGTTTTCTGCTACAAGTTGAAATCGAGAAACAGCACGTTCCACAACTGATAGAAGTGTTACCGGGGTCACATTCGGAATGTGTTGCCCAATGCGTGCCTTAAATGTAGCTAAGTTTGCAATCGGAACCCTAAATACAACATCTTTCAGATAGCCCCACAGCCAGAAGTCACAGGGATTGTGATCAGGTGATCGGGACGGCCAGGCTGTAGGCAAATGGCCGCTGATAATTCTAGCGTTTCCGAAATGGCATTTCAGAAGCTGCTTAACTGGATTTGCAATGTGCGGAGGTGAGGCATTTTGCGTAACAATGATCCCATCCACACATCCACGCTGTTGGAGAGTTGGAATGACGTAGTTGCGCAAAAGACACTCATAGCGCTTAAGAGTGACGGTACAGGTAACAGGACAGAAAACACCTATCTCTTCGAAAACATATGGTTCTGTGATAAACGATGCCGTAAACCCTCACCACACAGTGACATTTTCAGGATGAAGTGGTGTTGGTTGATTTGCGTGTGGATTTTCAGTTGCCTGTATTCGACAATTCTGTGTATTGACATATCCTGTCAGATGGAAGTGGGCTTCGTCTGTCGACAAAATCTTCCACGGCAAATTATCGTCCACTTCCATGCTAGCAAGAAATTCTAAAGCAAAGGTCTCTCTCGCTGGCAGGTCAACAGGAAGCAACTCGTGCACTTGGGTAATTTTGCATGGCTAGGAAAGCCGGATGTTCCATAGGATTTTACGCACCATGCTCGCGGGTATGTCCAATGTTCGGGCAATTCTCCGTGAACCACACGTTTGCACACCACCACTCGCCTCTTCCTGCATTTCTGTGGCCACTTCTTGTTCTGACGTCGATCCAATTCGTTTCCTCCCTCTACCATGTTGCACTCTGAAAGAAACGGTCTTTTAGAATTTTCTCCAGACCCACGGCAGTAATCGAACCAACGCCTTTCATCAAACCCTCCAGTGCCTAGAACTTCTGCACAGCGGCTTGTGCACAGTCATCATTCTTGTAATACAGCTTTACAAGCAGAGCGCGATCCTCCATTGAGACAACCATAGCAAACGTCGCACACGCGAAAGGAGGAAGAGCCCTGTACCCGGCGTGTTTCTACCAACTTCAATGGTTTGTACGAATGACAGGTGTTTTCATTTATGTATTCTGACACATAGAGAGCCATCTATTGATCAATTTTCACAATATTTTTTTTTCTCCTGCGATACGTTTTCCCCCATTTCCGGTAATGCTCCGCTGCCATTTGACGTCATTCTGACCAGTGGTGTTATTTCTACAGAGGTTTGAAAGTTTAACTTTAATCATAATCACTCTGTATACATTGCTGCCTAGCTCAGCCAATAGCGTTCTCGTACGTGGCTGAGGAGAAGCCACGTGACCCAGGTGCCAAGCTGGAAATGCCACACCATCCAACTCCATGCAGTAGGCTGGTGCCGTATTGCAAGACATTACAAAATAGGAGGCACCCATTATCTGAGGTCGGTGTTTCCGTCCGATGCGTGCGGGCTACGTCAGAGCGGGTATGCGTGGGGGTAGCAGAGCGCCGGCTGCACAGGGAGACGCCAGGCGGCGTGCAGCGTCGCGGCGCTTTGTACGGGCGTCGCTGCCTGCGCCTGATAAGGACCGACGCCCCGACGGCACGTCGTCCCTCCCTGGCGTCGAAGTAGGCCGCAGCCAGCCCTCTGATATCCATCCAGTGTCACCAGAAAGATGACATTCGTAATACTAAGCATGTGTGAGTGGTTGTCAGCTATCACCGAAGTCGAGAAAATGACGAAAAGTATGAGATTATCCTTTATGGGGGCTGTATGCCCGTAGAACCCTCAAGAGAGAGGACGGTTTAACCCCAGATGACACAAGCTGCAACTTGGGGCGCCAAGCTCAGAGGGGCATGTAAACACACAAGTGATAAACACGAAGAGATGCCTGTGTGAGAAATTTATACATACTGTGCTGGCGTAAGCTGTCGCCAGCAGCCAGGTTGGCAAACACGTAGTGCGAAGGTCGATTGTGGTGTCACCGCCAGACACCACACTTGCTAGGTGGTAGCTTTTAAATCGGCCGCGGTCCGCTAGTATACGACGGACCCGCGTGTCGCCACTGTCAGTGATTGCAGACCGAGCGCCGCCACACGGCAGGTCTAGAGAGACGTACTAGCACTCGCCCCAGTTGTACAGCCGACTTTGCTAGCGAAGCTACACTGACAAATACGCTCTTATTTGCCGAGACGATAGTTAGCATAGCCTTCAGCTACGTCATTTGCTACGACCTAGCAAGGCGCCATTACCAGTGTATATAGAGATTGCACTTATGTATCATCAAGAGCGATGTACAACAATTATGGATTAAAGTTAAGTGTTCCAGCAACTACGTTCTTTTCTTACTAGACTCAACTACTTTACTGTTCCAGACCTCACGCCAGTTTGCGTGAGCTTAACGCGTGCATTTCGGCCTCCTCTAGCTATACGGTGTTGGCTCTTCTGCCAACACATCATCGATAGTAGGCGCTGGATCAAGGGCACCTATCAGGAAAGGGGCGAGAGACACACCAACAAGCAACATGCCACCATCGCCCTCTCCACAGCATGTGTTTAGGCTGAAACTGCTGACCGGAGGGCCTCACTGGCTTACACTCCAGTTTGCCATCTGTCAGTTCACGTCACAGGCTATGATACTCCATAGCAACCAGATTAGTGACTACCGTGGGACTAAAGTTTGTAATAGCAAGATCATTAATATTGTCTGCAAGAGGACTTTTACTGATGAGCTTGTACTACAACACATGGACTCTATTCAAGATAAGTAAATTTACATGCAAATAAAGAACTGTATTAACTCACATGTGCACTTATATTGTAGAAAGGGGATACGAGCCACCCGTTGCTTCCTGCAGTACAAGACTACGATGGCGACAAGGAAACCAACCATACAGTATATCATATGTAGCAGCAAAAGGACACATGTGAAATTACAATGTAATAAGATGTGTAAAACTACTGTAAGCTACCATAGACTATCATAATTGAGGGTAGACTAAATGGCTCTGAGCACCATGGGACTTAACTTCTGAGGTTATGTCCCCTAGAACTTAGAACTACTTAAACCTATCCTAAGGACATCACACACGTCCACGTCAGAGGCAGGATTCGAACCTGCGACCGGAGCGGTCGCACGGTTCCAGACTGTAGTGCCTTGAACCGCTTGGCCACACCGGCCGGCGAGGGTAGACTAAAGATGTTTTCGTTGTGGCGTTGGTCAGTTAAGATGAAAACCGCTTTAGCCGTACATTAGATGTGTAGCACATCTATCGCACATTATCTTATTTAGATCCTTTTATTTTTGTGTGCAATCACCGCCTTACCAGACTGGCCTAAAAACCGGAACTGGTGAATCATCTCCAAACTGAGTGGGGATATATGAAGGACCATGTAACCTATGGAACATTTTTGTTCTACGTATTTAGCCCCCTGTCTGTTACTTAAAAATAAATAACATTTATAGCAAAATTGAAACTGTCGAGTTTCAGTTACAGTTTTATTCGAAAATTATTGGTCTGTAAAGTGAAAGAGAGAGATGTATATATATTTTACAGATTTACCACATAGCGGTAGAAATGTCTGAAAAAGGCAAAATAAAAAAGGCGAAACATAAAATACACAAAACATCTTTCTGTTATTCATAAACAATGTTCACTTTTATTAATAATAACAGAAAACTCTTGCGTTTGAGCATTATGAAGTATGTTCCATTGTGTACAAAATAGCAACAATATTTATATAGGTTTTTTATGTTTGTGCATATATACTTTACTTGTGTCAAAAGTAATTCCTTTGGTCATATAAAAGCGCAAAAGTTATTTGGTCAATTAATTTTTATTACTTAGATAATGCAATTCCATTTTGCAAGGATGTAAAATACACACTGAGAAATGTGTGGTTCTCATTATGTGCAGAACAAACAAATAAAGAAGTCGCCGGCTCGGTCTTCCACTCACATATTCCTCTATATTTGTTTCCGTACCCGTGCTACCAATACTATCAGCAATTCCATCACTTACTACGTAGTTTGTTTACTGTGCAAAAACTGCGGAATCGTAGCTTACATAGAGCGAAACTGTAACTACAGCAGAAGCAAAAACGTTTCGGACAGCATGGCGTCGCAAAGGAGCCGTTTGCGAGATAACTGCTAATGCGTCATTGCGAGCCGTTACTGCCATCGGTGTAGACTGACATAGTTCCCTGGTTAGTGTAAATACATTTGAACTCTTAGATTTGTGATTATCTCCCCATCTAATTAGGTTGAAATTCCTCCCAAGTTTTATCTTAACAATAAAAACAATGGTACAGTGGTGTGCAAAACTTAAGCACGAAAGTAACTTCCACATGACGTGTCACTGCCGAGCATATCTCGATGAAACTTGGACCATACATTGGAAAAAAGAACTGTTACAGTGTAGGACACAAGGTAATTGAAAAAAAATACTTAATGAGATAAACATAAATAACAATTTCGTTCAAAGACAGTAATTGCAGTGAAATCAACTCGAACTATGATGCCGCTCTCGACAATACACGAGTCAAGACATGGTTCTTAATAGGGTGTGTAATCATCACGAACAGCAATGCAAGCTCTGCAACTTGCTCCCATGCTGCCTTCAGTAGTGGTAAGAAGTTCTTGTGTCAGGGCTTTCGATTTCTCCACCAGAGCGGACACCGACTGGTAGATAGTCGTTGGTGAGTGAGAACGTGTAATATATCTCCCAAACGCATTCTTCACACACTCGATGGGAATAGGCAGGCGAGTCCAGTCGTAGAGTACCCTGTCGTACGAAGGTCTCCTCCGCCTGCGCTGTTCGAGAAGGCCACGTATTGTCATCCATAAAATGGAGTCGGGAGCGAATGCAACTCTCAAAAGACGCAGATCTGGAATCGATGCACAAAAACACGCACTTGTGGGTGTACTGTGTTCAAAGATTTGGAGGTTTGCTTTTAACTTTGTGTTCCCATACCACGAAAACGATCCTGTTAGACGTTGTTTCGGGGTGCACAACCTGCTCACAACTCTCGCCACATCAGAGTACGTCCAGAATCACAACTGAGACTAAATCCAGTCCTTAAGTCCTTGGCACCATCCCCAACGGTGCTATCTGCGTGCGGACGTCTACGGAAGTATCTGTTCGTACGATCGAAATACATCGCCAGTTCTACCTGTGTGAGATTTCGTGCGAAAGTCCTTGGAGAATATCATTACGGTACTCAAGTACTAGTGATGATACGACCTTCTTTTTAACGTCGAAAGGAAATACTTTTGTATATATCAGTAGCGGATGAAGTGACGCTGACCTCCTCTTAGAACCTACAGGGGGTTCTCACTCCAGTGTAACTCATGGTCGAGAATTACTCCCAAATTCTCTGCAGAAGAAGAATAGGTTATTTCTTTGTCGTTTAGGATTAACGGTGGAAGAGACTCTCTGAACTGCGTGGGAATAAGCCTATTGTGAGTGACTAACAATAAGATTGCTTGCCTTTTAGATGGATTGAGTTTCGAACCTATGCTCTGTAGCCTCTCGGATAGGGCAAGTAAATCAACATTTACATGCCGGCTGGCTGTGCACATGTTTTGTACTTAGATATAACTGAAGGTCGAGCGCGTATAGGTGATATTTGTAGCGGGAGAGAATGGCTGACCAATAATTAACACATAATGAGAAAAGTAATGTGGCCAGTGCTGATCCCTGTGGGACACCTGATACGTCTCTCTATTATGACCCTTTAGTTCCAAACATTACACACAGTTGGTAGGATGTGGGGTATGGCGCTAGAAGAAAAATCTTGTCTCGTGAGTTTATCAAGTTCTAATGACCCTCCCTTGGCCACTATAAAAATTATTAAGTATTCCCAATAAGAGCAAAAAGAAGAAACAGGCAGACAGCCTCGAAACTTTCCGCTGCAAAATTGATTGTACCTGCCGTTCCCTACTCTTACCAGGTCTTATGTCCTTTCATGTTACTTTTGAATATGAAAATGGAAATTGACTTTTCATGAAAAATTAAATACTTAGTGTTGTGAATCTTAATGACAGTATTCTTGGCTGGAAAAGTGTAAATTATTGATTTTGCAGTAATGCGTGGCTTCTCCGGAGTGCGATCGAACTCACCCAAGGTTATAAGTTCTTCTTAGTAGCCAGTGTAAAAGACAGCTTTTCAAGATCTGCGTAGTACTGTAGCTCTGAAAAATTATTTACTGTTATTGAAGAGCAATTCAGACGGATACGATTCTTAACAACTATAATAGTCTGTGTCGGTACAGCAAGTTAAACAATTTTTCGCTTTTCACAAAAGAGAATCTGCTCATTCCAAATGACCGTGATATTAAACAGGGATCGCACAGTACTACCTAGCATTCAAAATCTTGCTTGCACTTTGTATCGTAATTACTAGGAGAGGAAAGATGAGCATAATATTCACTTCAGAAATGAGAAAAATTTTGTCCTTTTAAGATAACGATTATTATTTCATCAAAAAGTTCTTCTCAGTGCTCAACGATTACAGTATATATTCAGTTTCTTACAAGAGCGCATATTGACAACAATTAATATTATAGTCGCCTGCTCTTTGCCCATAGCTCGTTTCGCTTCGCCAGTCTCTTTAGTAAGAGCGTTTGTCGTGCTGCGATTTTACTAGAAACCCGTCAAGTATTCATCTAAAAGGATGTTTGACGTTAAATAATTGGTACGTCGCTCGTCGAATATTTATTCTAATGCCTTGGATAACGCTGGAAGTATGATAATGGGTGTGCAGTCGGAAGGCTGTTTCCTTCTCGGGTAATGCTTTTATGACTCCCTACTTCCAGGTTGTGGGAAGATTCTAGAGATCAGAGAACGGCTGAAAATGCCCATACATGTTCCTATTACTTGTCATCTTCCCTGAATAAATTGCAATCTTTATAGACAAACCAGTAATAAATGTGTAGTGGCTCGCGCCTTGGAGCACGTATTTTGATGTGCGCCACGGACTTCAACTTCACCCATTAGCACGAACGACCAGCGCTATAAGGCAAGAACGTAACCTCACAGTAACCATTCAAGATATCAGTGGAGTACTGCCCTCTATAAGCTTCCGACAGAACTGACTTTGCTTGCGCATGTTGTTCATAACAGGCTGAAGAACTTGCTGTTCGACGAATATGCATTTTTCGAAGTATGTATGTGGTGAGTGCTTATTGAAGAATCTTCTTGCACGATTACATCTCCTCAACTTCTACTGAATGAACAATTATTTCTCTGGGTGCTTAGTAATCTTTCTGTTTGTAGTGTGCTACCATATACGGTGGGAAATTTCTTCCAATCAAGATGACGCTTGTTCCAAAACATTCCCCTGTATCCTACGCCATGCGACACAGAACAACTGTGCATAGAGGACAGAATGATATGCTACTCAGGCCAACCCTGGTTGCCAGAATGTGTCAGGCCGATATCACTGTTACCCTAACGGAGCAACATCCTTGCTAAAAAGACGATATAGAAAATGCCCAGGAGCCAATTGGTGTTACTCACCGACAAACTAGAGAGTGGATGGCTGGTAGAATCAGTGGGACTACAATGTGAGCATTAGGGAAATGTTCAAAATGATTTTTGTCAATTCATGTATAAGCATGGTGTATCTTTAGACAGGGCGTGGTCGTTTATCAGTCATCTTCAACAACCAAAGCGGCATGGTCAAACCTCAAGGCAAAAAGTTCTGCTTCAACCTGTTTTTCAAAAAAATGGTTCAAATGACTCTGAGCACTATGGCACTTCTGAGGTCATCAGTCCCCTAGAATTTAGAACTACTTAAACCTAACTGACCTAAGGACATCACACACATCCATGCGCGAGGCAGGATTCGAACCTGCGACCGTAGCGGTCGCGCGGTTCCAGACTGTAGCGCCTAGAACCACTCGGTCACTACGGCCAGCTCTCTCTCTCTCTCTCTCTCTCTCTCTCTCCTGCATCTCCCCCCCCCCTCTCTCTCTCTCTCTCTCTCTCCACCCACGGAATCGCTTAAAATGAATGGGTGAAAAGTTGGGATCATTGGTACATCAGATAATTCGCAATTGGGAATAATGACTATCATCAGCAGGAGAATGGAATGACGACAATGAAAATTTGTGCCGGACCGAGAATCTAATCCGGATTTCCCGCTCTGGGTGCGGCCGTGAGTCGTGCACGGATAGTCGAATGGTAAGGCGACCGCTCGCGAGTCCCGGTCCTGCACATATTTTCACTGTCGTCATTCCATTCTAAAGCTGATGGTAGTCATTACTCGCAATTGCGAATTCATCTGATGTCTTTCGTAACGGCTGTTGTCACCACAGTGCATCGTTATCAGAATAACACAAGCAACGCAACATTGCATTTATCTGCATGCGACTGTCAAGCACAACGTCTGATCTGTACGGGAATAAAAATAGTGGATGTGCGAGTACACATCGTAGACGTATGACGACATGTGGAAGTTTGGGTCTGCACAGACAGCCATATGGTTAGTTCCGCTTCCAGCGCCGAGCGGGAAGGTTGTTGTTTATTTCACTTGCCGCAGCGTTGCTTGTGTTAAGTTTTCCTCGTTAGAGTTGTTCTGTCCGTCGAGTGAGTCGCAGCGCGTGTACTCCACCTTACTGTCTGTATGTGTTCGTCTACTTGCAGCGTGGTCAGCCGCTCCGCTATAGCTACCATGGTTTCTACGATTATTCCACGAAAAGGTACTGTGTGATTTACTTTCGATAAAACAACGCGACACGTGCAGTCTAGGTCTCTAGAAATCCACGATTGGTATGTCGATACATTTCACGTGAACTCTGATCAGTTCCACGCCGCTTATTTTGATGCAGACGAGTACGTGTTTTACGTGAAATTTACGGATCCGCTTCACATTGAAAGATAGCTGTCGCGACACGGCTCTCAGGTCCCGTTCAGGAATCGCGATAATTCCGTTAGTATGGTGTTACTCGCAGATGCTCAAATTGACTGTACCTGTGTTCGAGTGTTCAACCTTCCGCCGGAAGTTGTTAATACTTTCTAAGGGACATATTAACTCCTTATGGTAACCTGAAAGACATTCGTCGTGAACGCTGGTCTACTCAACACAGATTACAGTGGAATTCGTTCCGTGGAAATGCACGTCAAACGCAATACTCCATCACATTTACAAGTGTGTGGTTACCGCGTTAGTGTAATGTATGCTGGTCAAGAGGAAACCTGCTTCCTATGTAAAGAAAGGGGACACGTTCGGTCTAATCGCCTGTGGAGGGTTTTGTATTGAAGCCGTCGTTTGTGCTGCGTCGCAAATTGACGGTTGCTGATCTTGTTCCTTCCACTTCCGCCGCACTACCTACTTCTGCTTCGGATCACAATGAACAAACGGTCAATTCTGATAATCGTGTCAATGAGTTTCCGCATTTACCTCCGCGACAGGTTCGGACTCCTATTGCCCACAGGATAGAAACCGTAACAGTGACAAACAAGCGTCCGACCCAGGAAGGTGATGGCGAGGATTTGCCTGTGCCTTCTGCGCCAACCTCCTCCGCATCGATTGTGTCCTCTGCTCCTCTCCATGGTACGATACCCTCCCTCCCCACACCCTCCCCCCTCCTCCCCACACCCTCCCCCCTCCTCCCTCCTCCTCCCTCCTCCTCCCTCCTCCTCCTCCCTCCCCCACCCACCCCCACCCTACCCCTCCCTCCCCCACCCCCTGCCTCCCCCACCCTCCCCTCCCTCCCCCACCCTCCCCCTCCCTCCTTTCCCCTTCCCCCTCACCCTCCACTCCCCTCCCAACCCCCTCCCCTCCCATCTCCTCCCATCCCCTCCCCCCTTCCCTTCCTCTCCCTCCTCCCTCCCCTCCCCACCCCTCCCCACACCCTCCCTCCCTCCATCCCCATTCCTCCCCCTCCCATCCCCTCCCCTAATCTCCCCCTCCCCCTCTCCCTCCCTCCCCCCTCCCCCTCCCTCCTTTCCTCCCACCCCCCTCCCTCCACCCTGGAGTCGCTTAAAATGAATGATTAAAAAGGTTGGGATCATTGTAATTAGGGCAATAACAGAGACCTCTCCAGCTGCTCGACATGTGACGATAGGCTCTTCAGCGACAGCTTTTCGCGAGACATTAACCTGCAAACGAATAGGATTACAAAGTTTCGCACGATTCAGATTGCGTAGTAGTATTCTAATAATAACCTGATGAGCCGTATGCACTACTTTTCTTTTTTCAGTAAGAACTAAATGTGAAGAATAAAACGAAAGAGTACATTGCTGCGTATAAACATTGGTTTAAAATTTTGTATGAGGCTAGGGAATATATACACGGTGTTACTAAAAGGTACTGCCAAACTTTCAGTACACATTCCTCACACACAAAGAAAGAAAATATGTTATGTGCACATGAGCACTTTCCGTGTTAGAGCTCATTTTATTACTTCTCTTCAAATCACATTAGTCATGAAATGGAAACACACAGCAACAGAACGTACCAGCGTGACTTCAAACACTTTGTTACAGGAAATGTTTAAAATGTCCTCCGTTAGCGAGGATACATGCATCCATCCTCTGTCGCATGGAATCCCTGATGCGCTGATGCAGCCCTGGAGAATGGCGTATTGTATCACAGCCGTCCACAATACGAGCACAAAGAGTCTCTACATTTGGTACCGGGGTTGCGTAGACAAGAGCTTTCAAATACCCCCATAAATGAAAGTCAAGAGGGTTGAGGTCAGGAGAGCGTGGAGGCCATGGAATTGGTCCGTCTCTACCAATCCATCGGTCACCGAAACTGTTGTTGAGAATCGCACGAATACTTCGACTGAAATGTGAAGGAGTTCCATTGTGCATGAACCACATGTTGTGTCGTACTTGTAAAGGCACATGTTCTAGGAGCACAGGTAGAGTATCCCGTATGAAGTCATGATAACGTGCTCCATACTGCCGAAACTAAAATGAGCTCTAGCATGGAAATTAAGCGTTTCCGGACACATGCCCACATAACATCTTTTCTTTATTTGTGTGTGAGGAATGTTTCCTGAAAGTTTGGCCGCAACTTTTTGCAACACCCTGTATAGGACAAATAAAAGAAAGAAAAATAAACAGCCCGTTTTCAAAGAAAGACATTTTCCCCGCAATCGGTTTTAACAAAAAACGTGTACATTGTATTTTAAATAGTAATCAGCCTGAATGTTTATTAGAGAAGAGTGGAAGGATTTGAAGTAAATCACTCAATTACTGTTTGAGACTTTTGCTAATCACATTTTCCTAGTACATCTTGGTTATAATTGTATATTCTACGTATTTAAAAAACACACAGTCTATGGCTGTCCAAATTTTATCACAATTTGAAGTAAATCAGTAAAGACCGTTTCTAGACTTCTGCAGACAACTTTCTTTCCTTATATATAACATACATTACTTAACAAACGATAAAAAGTATGTATTAAATGTCTATCCTAATATTTGTGGGGGCATTGTGTAAAAATTTAAAGTTTTTTGGCAAAGAACATGCGGAGATTTCTGCTACAACGATATATATATATTTAAGAAAAATTGTACCTTACGTCTCCCTGAACGTTTAATAAGATATCTTGTGGACCTTTCTACATCTTCAACTACATGGATACTCATTTAAGTACCTGGCAGAGTGTTCATTCACTGTTGTTCCAATCTCATATGTTTCCGTACGAGTTCTGATTTCCTTTATTTTATCATGATGATAGTTTCTCCCATTGTAGGTTGGTGCCAACAAAATATTTTGGCACTCGAAAGAGAAAGTTGGTGATTGGAATTTCGTGAGACGATTCCGCCGCAACGAAAAACGCCTTTGATTTAATGATGTGCACCCAAATCTTGTATCATTTCAGTGACACTCACTCTCCTATCTCGCGGTAATACAAAACGTGCTGCCTTTCTTTGAACTTTTTCGATGTACTCCGGCAGTCCTATCTGGGAAGGATCCCGCACCGACCAGCAGTGTTCTAAAAGAGAACGGACAAGCGTAGTGTAGGCAGCCTCCTTAGTACATCTGTTGCATTTTCTACGTGTCCTGCCAATAAAACGCAATCTTTGGTTAGCCTTCCCCAAAACATTTTCTGTGTTCCTTCCAATTTAAGTTGTCCGTAATTGTAGTTCCTAGGTATTCACTTGAATTTATGGTTCTAGATTTGACTGATTTATCGTGTACCCGAAGTTTAACGGATTCCTTTTAGCACCCATGTGGTCACTTATGGTCAATTATCAATTTTCACAGCATACAAATATCTGTTCTAAATCGTGTTGCAATTTGTTAAGATCTTCTAACGACTTTATTAGTCGATAAAAGCGTCCTCTGCAAAGAAACTGAGACGGCTGCTCGGATCGTCTCCCAAATCGTTTATATGGATAAAGAAGAGGAAGGGGGCGTATAGCATTACCTTATGGAACGCCAGAAATTACTTCTGTTTCACTCAATGTCTTTCCGTCAATTACCTCGAACCGTGACCTCTTTGATAGGAAATTAAGAATCCAGTCACATAGCTGAGACGATATTCCATAAGCACGTAATTTCACTAAAAGCTGCTTGTGTGGTACAGTGTCATTTGAAGTAAATTGCTCAAGAACATGTCGAGATATTTGCTGACGACGTTTCCGTGTTATGTGATACAAATATATTTATATATTAAACGTTATATGGTCTGTGCGAATCCAAATTATTGTTAGATTATCGTGTATAAATGTGAAATAATTCGCTCGATAATTTTGCAAGAATTTTGGTAATAATCTAAAATTGCAACTTGTCTTTAGACCCGCAGATAAGTGTTATAACCAGCAAAGATAGGGTTCTATTTATAACAACACCCAGAGTAGTAGAGGTAGAATAAATGAAGGGGACGGAGAAGATTAAATACCTAGGAGAGTGGATAGGGCCAATCACCTCTGACAGTAGGCCTTTGAACAGCGTATCAACTAGTTGAAAGTATTTACAAGAAGAAATCAATATCATTTAGTGCCAAGAGAAGTCATTACTGCAATTAATACCACTGTACGTGTTATATGACACTGGACGCCTTATCATAAATGGTTCGAATGGCTCTGAGCACTATGGGACTCAACATCTTAGGTCATAAGTCCCCTAGAACTTAGAACTACTTAAACCCAACTAACCTAAGGACATCACACACACCCATGTCCGAGGCAGGATTCGAACCTGCGACCGTAGCAGTCCCGCGGTTCCGGACTGCAGCGCCAGAACCGCTAGACCACCGCGGCCGGCCCCTTGTCATAAATGTAATGGAACAGATCGATATATCAGAAGTAAGAGAAACGCAGATCTCATAAAATCCTAGGCCAAACGGTACATTCATGAGACGACCCAACCATGAACCTGCACATACGTAGGAAGATCGCAAACATCAATACGGAAAGAAGTAGTAGCAGTAGAATATCTTCGATGAAAAATATAATCGTCCATTAGTAGTAAAAGCGACGCTGTAATTAGACAGCAGCTGTAGATAATTACAGCCTAGGCCATATTTACAGGACCGCATACGAGTTTTTTGGTATCAACTACGGATGCCTCGTACCTCTCTGGGACATTTAATACAGTCTAATTCTCTACGAGGCAATTAAGCAAAGTGCACCGGCGGAAACACACACACACACGCACACATACACACACACACACACACACACGCAGAGAGAGAGAGAGAGAGAGAGAGAGATAGAGAGAGAGAGAGAGAGAGAGAGGGAGTGCACTTCACGACAGGAAGGAATTTATGGAGTCGCTTAGCGGGAGAGGTTCAGCTTTCCCCGCAAGCCGCAAGGGAGGAAGAACATTCCCTGCTCCAGGGAATCGGAAAGAACAGCGGCGTGGAAAAAACCCGCGGATGCCTGTCTGCCGTTGCCGAGTAGTCGCGCCAGATGTGAAAGGGGGGCGGGGGAAGGGGGAGGGAGCGTGTCAGAGTTTGGCCCCTGAGCCCCTGGTAACAGTTTGCATTACGGGAGCGCCCGTTTTAAAGTTTCATGAGGCAACGCGACGCCACCTCAGCCACCACTTCCATTTGCACCGCACCCCCGGTGACACTTCGTCCACCATTCCCGTTAACCCCCCTCCCACCGCCAACTTTCCGGTCGCCTGTCTGTGCATTTAGCCGCCTTATTTGGACAGTGACGTCAGGATATCGCCACAGCCCGAACCCAGCAGTCGCTCGGTGTCCTACCTGGCCCGCACCTCTGCACCAGGTCCGATCGATTATGGACGCGAGAGCGGCATCCCGGTAGCAGGTGGAGAGATACTGCCCACACTCCACGCAGCGGTGGAGGAGGGGTAGTGGGAGCACCGGCCACCTGCACAGTGAGGGCACAGTAGCGGCACAGGCGCAGCACGCCCTTTCGTGTCCTCCACGAACCTGTCGATGACTCTGAATGTCCTACGGAACTCACAAATGTTTCGTTGTTCAGTGAGAGGTGGATGTGGAATAGCAACAGGGAAAAGCACACGGCAAATGTGTGTTCCCGGTCAAGTATTCTTTCATTCAAACTGAGACCACTTATAAGGGAACATCCCCATCGCACCCCCGACTGATTTCGTTATAAGTTGGCACAGTGGATAGGCTTTCCAAAACTGAACACAGATCAATCGAGAAAACAGGAAGAAGTTGTGTGGAACTATGAAAAAAATAAGCAAAATGTACAAACTGAGTAGTCCATGCGCAAGATAGGCAACATCAATGACAAAGTGAGCTCAGGAGCGTCGTGGTCCCGCGGTTAGCGTGAGCAGCTGCGGAACGAGAGGTCCTTGATTCAAGTCTTCTCCCGGGTGAAGAGTTTACGTTCTTTATTTTCGGAAAGTTATGATCTGTCCGTTCGTCCATTGACGCCTCTGTTCACTGTAATAAGTTTAGTGTCTGTGTTTTGCGACCGCACCGCAAAACCGAGCGATTAGTAGACGAAAGGACGTGCCTCTCCAATGGGAACCGAAAACATTTGATAGCAAGGTCATGGGTCAACCGATTTCTCCACAGGAAAACACGCCTGATATATTCTATACGACACTGGTGACGGCATGTGCGTCACATGACAGGAATATGTTGTCGACCCACCTAACTTGTAGACTTGGCGAATGGGTAAAAAGATTCTTCTACCTTGCCCGATTTAGGTTTTCTTGTGGATGTGATAATCACTCCCAAACAAGTGATGAAAACATAAGAGTTTGTCACATAAACTGCAACAAACGAATGCAACAGTTTCACAGTCGCACAGTTTTCCCTGTGCTCTCTCAAAAAATTTGTTTTTAATGTTTTCAAATTTTTCCGTGTGTAGACCGTCAAATCCTGCATATGTCCAAGCAAATCTGAACATGACCTGGAAATTTGGAGAGTGAAGTTGATTCTGTGTGAGTGCCTGAACTTTGATAATTGTCTAAAAATAAAAAATAAAACTTGTCACTCGAGGGAAGACTTGAACCAAGGACCTCGCGTTCCGCAGCTGCTCACGCTAACCACGGGACCACGGCGCTCGTGAGCTCACATTGTCTTTGATGTTGCCTATCTTGTGCATGGACTACTCAGTTTGTATATTTCGCTCATTTTTTTCACAGTTCCACACAACTTCTTCCTGTTTTCTCGATTGATCTATGTTCAGTTTTCTCAAGGCCTATCCACTGTGCCAACTTATAACTACACTCCTGGAAATGGAAAAAAGAACACATTGACACAGGTGTGTCAGACCCACCATACTTGCTCCGGACACTGCGAGAGGGCTGTACAAGCAATGATCACACGCACGGCACAGCGGACACACCAGGAACCGCGGTGTTGGCCGTCGAATGGCGCTAGCTGCGCAGCATTTGTGCACCGCCGCCGTCAGTTTCAGCCAGTTTGCCGTGGCATACGGAGCTCCATCACAGTCTTTAACACTGGTAGCATGCCGCGACAGTGTGGACGTGAACCGTATGTGCAGTTGACGGACTTTGAGCGAGGGCGTATAGTGGGCATGCGGGAGGCCGGGTGGACGTACCGCCGAATTGCTCAACACGTGGGGCGTGAGGTCTCCACAGTACATCGATGTTGTCGCCAGTGGTCGGCGGAAGGTGCACGTGCCCGTCGACCTGGGACCGGACTGCAGCGACGCACGGATGCACGCCAAGACCGTAGGATCCTACGCACTGCCGTAGGGGACCGCACCGCCACTTCCCAGCAAATTAGGGACACTGTTGCTCCTGGGGTATCGGCGAGGACCATTCGCAACCGTCTCCATGAAGCTGGGCTACGGTCCCGCACACCGTTAGGCCGTCTTCCGCTCACGCCCCAACATCGGGCAGCCCGCCTCCAGTGGTGTCGCGACAGGCGTGAATGGAGGGACGAATGGAGACATGTCGTCTTCAGCGATGAGCGTCGCTTCTGCCTTGGTGCCAATGATGGTCGTATGCGTGTTTGGCGCCGTGCAGGTGAGCGCCACAATCAGGACTGCATACGACCGAGGCACACAGGGCCAACACCCGGCCTCATGGTGTGGGGAGCGATCTCCTACACTGGCCGTACACCACTGGTGATCGTCGAGGGGACACTGAATAGTGCACGGTACATCCAAACCGTCATCGAACCCATCGTTCTACCATTCCTAGACCGGCAAGGGAACTTGCTGTTCCAACAGGACAATGCACGTCCGCATGTATCCCGTGCCACCCAACGTGCTCTAGAAGCTGTAAGTCAACTACCCTGGCCAGCAAGATCTCCGGATCTGTCCCCCATTGAGCATGTTTGGGACTGGATGAAGCGTCATCTCACGCGGTATGCACGTCCAGCACGAACGCTGGTCCAACTGAGGCGCCAGGTGGAAATGGCATGGCAAGCCGTTCCACAGGACTACATCCAGCATCTCTACGATCGTCTCCATGGGAGAATATCAGCCTGCATTGCTGCGAAAGGTGGATATACACTGTACTAGTGCCGACATTGTGCATGCTCTGTTTCCTGTGTCTATGTGCCTGTGGTTCTGTCAGTGTGATCATGTGATGTATCTGACCCCAGGAATGTGTCAATAAAGTTTCTCCTTCCTGGGACAATGAATTCATGGTGTTCTTATTTCAATTTCCAGGAGTGTAAATCAGAGGGGGCTGCTATGGGGAGGTTCCCTTGTTAGGAGTGGTTAACACTGGTGTAGGAAGACAGTAATACCGTACCATCATTTCTTTTTTTTCTGTACAAAATTTTGTGTGTGCTTCTGTAAAGAAAATCGCACCGATAAGCCAAAACATTATGGCCACTGCCGCTTAGTGGTGCAGCTGGCACGTGACGCTGTAACCATGGTATGTAAGTAGAGCACACACCGTCGAAGGATCACCTTAGCGCCGGCATTTGTGGCTGAGTGGTTCTAGGCGCTTCAGTTCGGAACCGCGCAACTGCTACGGTAGCTGGTTCGAATCCTTCCTCGGGCATGGATGTGTGTGATGTCCTTATGTTAGTTAGGTTTAAGTAGTTCTAAGTTGTAGCGGACTGATGAGCTTAGACGTTAAGTCCCATAGTGCTCAGAGCCATTGATCACCTTAACGCAGATATGGACTGGAAATGGGGAAATCCATTGAGATAAGCGACTTTGACAAAAGGAAGATTATTATTACGCAGAGCTTGTGAAGGAGTACCTCGAAAACGGAACGGCGAAGCTGGTCCAGTGTCGACATGCTACGGTTGTGAGCATGTACAGGAGGAGATGGAAACACAGCGACACTACCACTAGGCACTAAATGGTTGAACGTCCACGACTCTTCACAGAACGTGCGGTTCGGAGGCTTGTCTGCTCTGTAATGTAGGATATACGGCTATATGCGACGTCTCTGCCGAAACAACACACTGTTGTCGCGCGCACAAGTGTTTCGCATAACAGCGTCCATCGCACATTGTTGAACGTGGAGCTCAGCAGCAGACCACCCCTACATGTTCACATGTTGACTCAACGACATCGTCAGTTAAAACTGCAGTGGAAACTGAACCATTGGGGTTCGACCATCGGTCAATGCAGACGTGTCGGCTTTTCGGTGAATCACAGTATTGCTACACTAGGTCGTCTTCACAAACGCCGTCATTGAGGTGAACGACGATTCAAACGTGCAGCGCGTCGCGAACGCAGGCTGATCGGAGCACTATCATACTGTGGGAGACATTCTGAAGTACTTGTGTGGGACCTGTGGTAGTAAACGAAGACACGCCGACAGCTTCGAACTACCTGCAACCCTTCATGCTGAAACCTTCCCGTCTCCTCTATATCTCTTTTGTTCCCTTCTATAATAAACTATGAAACCTTTCCTTAGGATTTCTAACTCTTGCTTAATAATAACAAATGAAATCTTCCCTTTGAAATTTATTCTCTTTCTCAATCTTCGCATACAAATTTAATTGCTGCTTATTAAAAGTGATTTTCTGATTATTTCGACGAAACATAGAATGTGTCGTTGTCGTGGCCCTCAGTCGTTATCTGCAATAACCCAAAACTGTTCGTTACCTGTTTTACTGTTACTGGATCGCCAACTGACTGCTGCATCGAACTGCTACATGAATATACTTACTCTGGTTTACTGTACTCTATTAACTGCTGGTGGGCTGTCATAATAAGTGGCTGTATTTATTACCAAAACTGACGTTATTCTCTAATAGCAAAGCTGAAGTTATCCTTTAATTAATTTGACTGAAGTTACGTAATTCATAATTACACTTTTTCTTCACATCAATAAAATTTTTGCAAAGTTTTACGTTGATGGTTTTTGGGATGGATTATAATCAGTAATGCAACATTGCTGGCAAAAATTAATTATATTCTGAAAACGTTTGTTCAAATATTTACTGCTGGTAATGAAATGAGTTTACAAACGTTTAAATGGGACTTACTTTTTACAATAATCTTACAACTAGCATTGCGCAAATATACCTTCAGTAGTCTTGAGTTTCGCTAACAAAATAATTCAATAATATTATTTCCTCTTATGATAATAGTTAGCTGCTATCTCTGTACATCCGTTTATAATCTCTTGTAAATCATAGCTGGTGGCTGGCAGGCACACTGCTCCTATCAACCTCTCGCTTCAGACCTGTTACCAACTCGCTTCACATCTCGCTTACTGCTGACTTCCTACGAACGCTAAAGTGCGGTGTCTCCTGCCAACAATGCTTTCTGGTGCAGACAATCCCTGCTACCATTACAAAAAGTATCAATGCGTGGTCTTTCTCACTCTTTCCTTAAAATGTATCCATACGCGGTCTCCCCCGCCCTTTTTAAAATTATATCAATTCACGGTCTCTCTTGCCAACAATACTTTGGTGCAGACATTCCCTGTTACCATAATTATTTCCAACATGACAAATATTAATTATTCCTACTTAATCCTGTTAATAAAATGTAACATATTTCATAAATTGTGGTTTGACAATAGAAAATAGAAATATACACGTCTTACAATGTTTGACGTCTTTCCCGACGGCGATGTCATCCTTAAGTCCATGTGTCGGAGCCAGAATGGGCCCTCACTGATTTGAGGAGCATTTCTGCGACCAAATTCGCCTGATGTAAATCCTGTGGGAACCATCTGGGTTACTATCGGGTGGCATCACTGCTTAAGTAAATCAGCGTCCGGTTATTTACTCGTATTACGCAACCTGTACGTAGATATCTAATTCCACATACCTCAAAAAACCTACCAACGAACAGTCGGATCCGTGATACGCAGAATCAGTTATGAACTTCATTCCAAAGCGGAAAAACACGCTATTTAGCAGGTGGTCATAATGTTTTGGCTCATCAGTGGATAATTGACGTATCAATTAAGGATCAGAACGTCCATATGGCGACATTTATTCTAACTGCACAAGTAAACGAGAACGCAGGCTGTAGTTCCTTATTCGAAGGCAGCTAGTAGATGTCTGGGTGTTCGTTTTTGTCTTTTTACTATCCTCGTCTACAAGCATCGTTTCCAGTAGCTCTGAATAATTCCTGATACAAAGAGCTAACTCCCATTCAAAATATGAATATTATATTTTAATGCCAGTCCACATATTTATGTTAATAATCATTGTGCTTCTACTTCCACTTCCAGCGTTTTTGTGGGAGAGACGCATCACTTCGACATACTACCGATACGCCATTAACATAACTTCGTTACTACTTTCAAATCTCCTTGTTTCTTTTATCGTACAACCTGAACCTGCAGATATTCGAGGAACAAGTCCGAGTATTTTAACTAATCGCACAGTATAGAGCGGTTATCAGAACTTGATACGCAATTTTCATTTTCAGAAATTCCGTCGGTTCACATCTTTAGTTCCGCTGCTCCCAACGCCAGTGTGGGAAATTACAACTTGCATTCATTTAAAGCTTCTGTATCCATGTATTGGCCGGAGGAGAAACGAAACTCACAAAACAAGAAAGAAAACGAAAGTAGCATGAGAGAGCCCAAAGCTACTATAAAACTTGCAATATGTTTAAGTTGTAACATTTAAAAGTAATAGGTCTCTCTTACGTCAACATACAGGGCGACCCAAAAGTGCGTTAACATATGAAAATTCAATATTTCAGTGAACAATGTAGGTCGAGTTAAAAATTAAGACACATGTTTCAAGTAATAGTGAGTTTTATTTGCAAGGAAAAAAGTGCACATTGACCAAGAGGTCATATGATACAAAAGTAGTAATTAGCCTAACAACTGATGTTTAGCAAAGATAATGTTCTCTATCACAAACGCTCAACATGTCGGCCGTCATTCATGAATGGTACTTGTAGTGGAGGGACAATGTTGTGAACAGCACCATACAGCGTATCAGTAGACCCCCCCCCCCCCCTGCGGGTCCGGGGGTTAGAATAGGGCCGCGGTATTCCTGCCTGTCGTAAGAGGCGACTAAAAGGAGTCCCTCCCCCTCAAGGGGGTAGTTAGCGCCTGCGTCCGGAGACGGACGGTTCCACGACCTATATTTGTGGTCATTTTGGTTTTTCACTTCTTCTCGTTTCTTCCTTCCTTTGGTTGGTTCCTTTCTTTGTTCTTCTCCATCTCACTGTCTTCTTTACTCTTTCCCTTGCCTTCTTCTCCTTGCCTTCTTCTCCTTGCCTTCTCTGGTCTCCGCCTCGGCGTTTGAGACAGTCTGTCCTCTCTATCTTCTTTTTCCTTTTCTTCCTTCCTCCCTGTGCGCGCCTGAAGGCCGATCCACGCGTTCGCACGCGTAGCCGGTGACGGGGTAACGCGTAATTCCCCGCCGTGGGTGGACAAGTAAGGCACGCACGTACCCCCTGGTAAAGGCCAGGCCCAGGGAGGGGTGATTGCCTGAGCTGATACCTTCTGACCATGCCGATTGGTCCCTCCGTCTGTTTCTCTGGAGGTGTGACCTGAGGTGTCAACATTCACCTAAGGCGGGAGTGCCCTCTGAGAGGGTCCCAACAAGGAAGGAGCGCGCCATCGGAGACGCTGGCAATCATGGGTGATTCCTCCGCTATGGATTTCTCTTCTTCTTCTCTCTCGACTTCTGCCCACAAACGGAAACTTTACCAGCCGCCAGTGACAAAAGTACTACCGCCTGACCCGCAGTTCCTCGTCGTTTCTCGATCTGAGGACGGAAAGGATTTTTCCTCTGTCAACCCTTTCGTTATCCAGAAGGGCGTAGATGCCATAGCCGCAACTGTTGTCTTGTACCAGGTTGCGTAATGGTACCCAGTTACTAGAAACTGAGAGCGCCTTTCAGGCACAAAAACTGCTTCGAGCCACACTCCTGTACACGTTCCCTGTCCGGGTGGAGGCTCACCGAACTTTGAATTCGTCTCGTGGTGTGGTATATACTAGATCACTCGACGGATTGACTGACGAGGAGATTCAGTCTTTCCTCGCTGAGCAGGGCGTGACGGCTGTCCATAGGGTCATGAAAAAGGTCAACAATGACCTTGTACCGACCAGGACACTTTTCTTGACCTTTGATAGTGTTCAGCTGCCATCGCGCATCAAAGCGGGCTATGAGGTTATTTCTGTTCGCCCCTATGTCCCGAAACCTACGCGCTGCTACCAGTGTCACCGTTTTAATCACACTCGCCAGTCTTGTTCCAATGCAGCTAAATGTGTTACTTGCGGCAGGGATGCCCATGAGGGTGACTGTCCACCTCTGTCTCCTCGTTGTGTGAACTGTCAGGGTGACCATGCAGTGTCCTCCCGCGACTGTCACATCTATGAGGAAGAACGATGTAACCAAGAAATTCGGGTCAAAGAGAAAGTGTCCACCTCGGCTGCTCGCAAGCTATTTGCTAGTAGGAAGCCCACGCTGCTCCTTGCGGTGAAATACAGTACTGTCCTCGCCTCTCCTCGGACTACCAGGGAGGTGGCAACCCAGACATGCGATCTGACCTTCAGTACCACGGTCGTCCGTTCGGCCAGTGCTAAGACCGCGCGGTCGACCTCTCCTCTTCCTCCCGTCACCCCACATACACAAGCCCCTTCATCAGATTCTGCTAAGACGAAGACCCAGAAGTCAGATGCACGGATCTTCAAAAAGGAACCTTCCCGTGCAGACTTCGTACGTACCTCGAACTCCCAGCCATCGACCAGTACTTCCACCAAACGACCTTCCAAGAAGGCTCATAGGAAGCACAGTTCTTCTCCGCCACGGCGCATTTCTTCTCCTGCGCCACCCAGCGGTTGCCGCCCCAGGCCGTCATCCGTTTCGCCTGACCGCACCGCTGGTAGCCGAACATCTGGCCGTTCACCGGCTGAGGAAGCTCCCCCTCCCGGCCATCTTACCAAGATGGCCGGTGAACCTATAGAACCAATGGACGATGACTGTCCGCCTACTGATAGCGGCGGCAGTGCTCGCTCGAAGCCGGGCCCTCAGCGGCCTTCGAGGTGACCCCTTCTTTCATCTTCCTTTTCTTCTTACGATGGCACTTATTCACTGGAATATTCGCAGCATTCGCTCCAACCGAGAGGACTTGAAGTTGCTGCTCCGCTTGCACCGTCCGCTCGTCGTAGCCCTCCAGGAAACGAAGCTACGCCCATGCGATCAAATTGCCTTGGCACACTACACCTCTGTGCGTTTTGACCTACCCCCTGTGGTAGGTATTCCGGCTCATGGAGGGGTTATGTTGCTGGTCTGGGATGATATTTACTACGATCCCATCACATTGCACACCGGCCTGCAGGCAGTTGCCATCCGAACTACTCTCCCCACTTTTACATTTTACATTTGTACCGTTTACACTCCATCGTCGTCTGCCGTTACCAGGGCAGACATGATGCAAATTATTGCTCAGCTACCTGCACCATTTTTGTTAACTGGAGACTTCAATGCCCACCATCCCCTTTGGGGCTCTCCAGCATCCTGCCCAAGGGGCTCCCTGTTAGCAGACCTTTTCAACCAGCTCAATCTCGTCTGCCTCAATACTGGCGCCCCTACTTTTCTTTCGGACACATCTCACACCTATTCCCATTTAGACCTCCGTATACGTACTACCCAACTTGCACGACGGTTTGAGTGGTATGCACTTTCTGATACATATTCGAGCGACTTCCCGTGTGTTATCCATCTCCTGCAGCATACCCCCTCTCTGTGCTCATCTAGTTGGAACATCTCCAAAGCAGACTGGGGGCTCTTCTCTTCCAGGGCGACCTTTCAGGTTCAAACCTTCACAAGCTGCGATAGTCAAGTCGCACACCTCACGGAAGTCATTCTCACTGCTGCTGAATATTCCATCCCTCATCCTACTTCTTCTCCACGTCGCGTACCGGTCCTCTGGTGGACCGCTGCATGTAGAGACGCTTTACGTGCTCGTCGACGTGCTTTACGCAACTTTAAACGCCACCCTACAGTGGCGAATTGTATCAATTATAAACGATTACGTGCACAGTATCGTCGTATTATTAAAGAAAGCAAGAAAGCCAGCTAGGCTGCTTTCACAAGCACCTTCAACAGTTTTACTCCTTCTTCTGTTGTCTGGGGTAGCCTGCGCCGGCTATCTGGCACTAAGTTCCACTCACCAGTTTCTGGCTTGACGGTCGCGAATGACGTCCTTGTGGCCCCTGAGGATGTATCCAATGCCTTCGGCCGCTTTTTTGTAGAGGTTTCGAGCTCCGGTCATTACCACCCTGCCTTCCTCCCCCGAAAACAGGCAGAGGAGGCTAGGCCACCTAACTTCCGCTCCTCGAATCGTGAAAGTTATAATGCCCCATTCATCATGCGGGAACTAGCAAACGCACTTGCCCGGTCACGGTCCTCCGCTCCAGGGCCTGATTCTATTCATATTCAGATGCTGAAGAACCTTTCTCCTGCGGGTAAAGGTTTCCTTCTTCGTACTTATAATCGCATCTGGATTGAGGGACACGTTCCCGCATGCTGGCGCGAGTCTATTGTTGTACCGATTCCTAAGCCGAGGAAGGACAAGCACTTGCCTTCCAGTTATCGACCCATCTCGCTTACCAGCTGTGTCTGTAAGGTGATGGAGCGAATGGTTAACTCTCGTTTGGTTTGGCTGCTCGAATCTCGACGCCTACTTACCAATGTACAATGTGGATTTCGTAGGCGCCGCTCTGCTGTTGACCATCTGGTTACCTTGTCGACCTTCATTATGAATAACTTCTTGCGGAAGCGCCCAACCGCGGCTGTGTTCTTTGATTTGGAGAAGGCTTACGACACCTGTTGGAGGGCGGGCATTCTCCGCACCATGCATACATGGGGCCTTCGCGGTCACCTCCCTCTTTTTATTCGTTCCTTTTTAATGGATCGACAGTTCAGGGTACGTGTGGGTTCTGTCCTGTCAGACAGCTTTCGCCAGGAGAATGGGGTGCCACAGGGCTCAATTTTGAGCGTCGCTCTCTTCGCCAAAGCGATCAATCTAATAATGGATTGCCTCCCAGCTGATGTATCGGGCTCCCTTTTCGTGGACGATTTTACCATCTATTGCAGCGCGCAGCGTACATGTTTCTTGGAGTGCTGTCTTCGGCGTTCTCTTGACCGTCTTTACTCCTGGAGTGGTGCCAATGGCTTCCGTTTTTCTGCCGAGAAGACGGTCTGTATTAACTTCTGACGCTACAAAGAGTTTCTCCCACCGTCATTACGACTCGGTCCCGTTGCTCTCCCATTCGTGGAGACAACAAAATTTTTAGGTCTTACATTTGACAGGAAACTTAGCTAGTCTCCACATGTGCCATATTTGGCTGCCTGTTGTACCCGTTCTCTAAATGTCCTCGGTGTTCTCTGTGGTATGTCGTGGGGAGCGGATCGAACCGTCCTACTTCGCCTATATCGGTCGATCGTCCGCTCCAAGCTGGATTATGGGAGCTTCGTATACTCCTCTGCACGGCCATCCATCTTACGCTGCCTCAACTCCATACAACATCGGGGTTTACGTCTTGCGATCGGAGCGTTTTATACTAGTCCCGTCGAGAGTCTTCATGCTGAAGCTGGTGAACTGCCACTCACCTACCGGCGCGATATACTGCTTTGTCGGTATGCCTGTCGGCTACTGTCAATGCCCGACCACCCGTCTTATCGTTCCTTTTTTGACGACACTCTCGACCGTCAATACGGGTTGTATGTCTCTGCCCTGCTACCCCCTGGAGTTCGCTTTCGTCGCCTCCTTCAGCACCTTGAGTTTTCACTCCCTGCAACCTTTCGAGTGGGCGAGAGCCACACGCCACCTTGGCTCCAGGCTCAGGTTCGCGTTCACCTTGACCTCAGCTCGCTCTCAAAGGAGGTTACCCCCGGTTCGGTATACCACTCCAGTTTTGTCGAACTTCGTTCGAAGTTCATTAATATGACCTTCATTTATACAGATGGCTATAAGACCAATGACGGGGTCGGGTGCTCTTTTATTGTTGGGGCACAAAGTTTCAAATACCGGCTCCATGGCCATTGTTCGGTCTTCACAGCTGAGCTCTTTGCCCTCTACCAGGCTGTTCTTTACATCTGCCGCCACCGACATTCTGCTTATGTCATCTGCTCCGATTCCCTGAGCGCACTCCAGAGCCTCAGTGATCGGTATCCGGTTCACCCTTTCGTGCACCGGATCCAACGCTCTCTTCAGCAGCTGGTGGACGACGGTTCTCCGGTTAGCTTTATGTGGGTTCCTGGCCATGTCGGTATCCCTGGGAACGAAGCTGCAGATGTCGTGGCCAAGGCTGCGGTCCTCCAGCCTCGGACAGCTTCTTGTTGTGTCCCTTCATCAGATTGTAGCAGGGTCATTTGTCGGCGCATTTTATCGCTGTGGCATGCCGATTGGGCTGCACTTACGGACAACAAGCTTCGGGCCTTGAAACCTCTTCCCGCGGCTTGGACGTCCTACTCACGCCATTCTCGGCGGGAGGAGGTCATTTTGGCCCGGTTACGATTTGGACACTGCCGGTTCAGCCATCGCCATCTGCTGACGGCTGCGCCGGCGCCGTTCTGCCCATGTGGGCAATTGCTGACGGTCCGCCACATTTTAACGTCCTGTCCGGATTTTAACACACTGCGTCTTGATCTTGGCCTGCCATGTACTCTAGATGCCATTTTAGCGGATGACCCACGAGCAGCTGCTCGCGTTCTTCGTTTTATCAACTTCACTAACCTCTCTAAGGACATTTGATTATGCTGTTTTTTAATCCTATGCCTGTCAGTCTGTCTTTTATCGTGTTTTCCCTTTTAGTTGCTGTTTTAATCTTGTGCCTCGCGGTGCATTCCTAACGTAGTCTGGGCGCTAATGACCATTGAAGTTGTGCGCCCTAAAACCACAAAAAAAAGCGTATCAGTAGGTTTGGTGAGACATTGCTGTCGGATGTTGTATTTTAGCACCCCCAATGACGCCGGGTGATCGCGGTACACTTACGACTTCAGTTAACCCCACAACCAAGGATCACACTGATTGAGGGCTGGGAAACAGGCCAAGCATGGCGGTCGCGACGGCTCAGCCCGCACTGCTCACCAGACGATGTCCACAAGAGATCTTTCACACGTGCAGTCATATGCAGTGGGGCGCTGTCCTACGCAAAAGGCGTACCTTCCAACAGGTGCCTATCAGTTCGTCGGTGACGTATTGCTGTCCAACACCATCTGTTTGCCGGTTTTAGAATTGGTTTTCGTTTTCAATAAAACGCAATGTCACTTTAGGCATTTGTGACACCTTTTACCTTTCTACCTACATTTTTCCGTGAATTAGTGACTTTAGGCTCACCCTGTGTGCTAATATATATGACTAACCTAGAATCAAATACGAGCTGCAGGTTGCCTACCTTACGTCTTCGAGAAGCAACAAAAACTTTATTTTCAAAATTTGGCGTACTTATTGATCAAATTTAAAAACTTTAAATGCTATCGTAATCTACCCTTTAAGAGGTATAAGGCTATATTAAAACTTTGAAGCAAATGAATAGTATTGTTGCTAGAACCTATGTTTTTCTTGAGACGGGGTGCAAATATCCGGACTCCATTCGTCCGGTATTTGAGAGTGAGAGCGCTAGAGACTTCCAGAAAACTTAACACA
The DNA here is from genome assembly GCF_023864275.1 of Schistocerca cancellata. NCBI lineage: Eukaryota > Metazoa > Arthropoda > Insecta > Orthoptera > Acrididae > Schistocerca > Schistocerca cancellata. The sequence goes on from NC_064634.1 coordinate 482,078,814, forward strand.
TAACAGGAGACCTTCAAGAAACTTTTTCTCGCTGACACCTGCCACAAAATAAAAAAGTAAAACTGTTTGTTGCTTACTACATTTTCTTCTTCGTGCAGCGAAATTGTAGCATCTAGCGTGACGTTTTAATTTAATATTCCTTTACTATTATGTGTATTCGCCATTTACACTACTGGCCATTAAAGTTGCTACATCAAGAAGAAATGCAGATGATAAAAAGGTATTCATTGGACAAATATACCAGAACTGACATGTGTCCGCCGCTCGTGGTCTCGCGGTAGCGTTCTCGCTTCCCGAGCACGGGGTCCCGGGTTCGATTCCCGGCGGGGTCAGGGATTTTCACCTGCCTCGAGATGACTGGGTGTTTGTGTTGTCCTCATCATTTCATCATCATCCAGGAAAGTGGCGAAATTGGACTGAGTAAAGATTGGGAAATTGTACGGGCGCTGATAACCACGCAGTTGAGCGCCCCACAAACCAAACATCATCATCATCATCTCAGAACTGACATGTGATTACATTTTCATGCAATTTGGGTGCATAGATCGTGAGAAATCTGTTCCCAGAACAACCACCTCTGGCCGTAATAACGGCCTTGATACGTCTGGGCATTGAGTCAAACAGATGGCGTGTACAGGTACAGCTGCCCATGCAGCTTCAACACGATACCACAGTTCATCACTAGTAGTGACGAGCCAGTTGCTCAGCCACTATTGACCAGACGTTTTCAAGTGGTGAGAGATCTGGAGAAGTGCTGGCCAGACAGCAGTCGAGCATTTTCTGTATCCAGAAAGGCCCGTACAGGACCAGCAACATGCGGTCGTGCATTATCCTGCTGAAATGTAGAGTTTGGCAGGGATCGAATGAAGGGTAGAGCCACGGGTGGTAACACATCTGAAACGTAACGTCCTCTGTTCAGAGTGCCGTCAATGCGAACAAGAGGTGACCGAGATGTGTGACCAATGGCATCCCATACTATCACGCCGGGTGATACGCCAGTATGGCGATGTCCCGAAACACGGATGCGACCACCATGATGCTGTAAACAGAAGCTGAATTCATCCGAAAAAATGACGTTTAGCCATTCGTGCACCCAGGTTCGTCGTTGAGTACACCATCGCATGCGCTCCTGTCTGTGATGCAGTGTCAAGGGTAATCGCGGCCATGGTCTCCGAGCTGATAGTCCATGCTGCTGCAAACGTCGTCGAACTGTTCGTGCAGATGGTTGTTGTTTTGCAAACGTCCCACTCAGGGATCGAGACGTGGCTGCACGATTCGTTACAGCCATGCGGATAAGGTGCCTGTCACCTCGACTGCTAGTGATACGAGGCCGTTCCGTACTACCCTCCTGAACACACGCGAGCAGCAATGTCGCGATACTATAAACCGCAATCGTGATAGGCTACAATCCTACCTTTATCAAAGTCAGAAAAGTGATGGTTCGCATTTCTCCTCCCTACACGAGACATCACAACAACGTTTCGCCAGACAACGGTGATCAACGGCTGTTTGTGTATGAGAAATCGGTGAGCACGTTGTAGGTGTCGCCACCGGCGACAACCTTGTGTGAATGCTCTGAGAAGCTAATCATTTGCATATCACAGCATCTTCTTCCTGTTGGTTAAATTTCGCGACTGCAGCACGTCATCTTCTTGGTGTAACAATTGTAATGGCCAGTAGTGTAGTTTGCAGAAAATATACACACATACCACTGAACGTACCCGTACAATCACATCGTCATACGACACACTGTTCAGGAAATATGTCAGGAACATTGAGATGCGTGAAACACTAGCTTCCGCTCAAAACTGTGCGCAAATTATACAGGCGATATTTATCCAGTAGTTCATAGTGAGGACATTTAGCGACATGCAAAAAGGTTAAGGTATAATTTCAGAATATTCCTAAGAACTTTCTCAATTGGACGCTTTAAATCAAATATTTAACACAATGACTCATTTTTAATCATACTTTTACGCTGTTTCATACATGCTGCTTCGTTTCTTGAAGGACTCGGAAGTTTAGTGGTTTATTAAAATTCTGTGAAAAGAATTCCGTATGTAAGTAAGAGAACTCGAACAAACCATATACATCCTATATATCTGACCGCGAATCTGGTGGTTCAAATGGTTCAAATGGCTCTGAGCACTATGGGACTTAATATCTATGGTCATCAGTCCCCTAGAACTTAGAACTACTTAAACCTAACTAACCTAAGGACAGCACACAACACCCAGCCATCACGAGGCAGAGAAAATCCCTGACCCCGCCGGGAATCGAACCCGGGAACCCGGGCGTGGGAAGCGAGAACGCTCGTGCACGACCACGAGATGCGGGCGCGAATCTGGTGGAAATCACTAAAATAAGATTCCGAATTTAATGTCGTAGACGGAGACTGGCTATTCACATACGCATTGTGGCATTTTCTGCGTCTCGTAACAGAGTGATGATACTGATGTCTGTTATGGTATCATTGATCCAAATGACCAGAAACACTGGTCTTTACTGATACCTGGGAGGCTTCTGTCGTTAGTAGATAGATACACGCTCCTGTAAAATTTATGTTAAGCGTCGTTCACTCGTTTCACTGCATTCGCACGTTAAGTGGTTCTTTTTTATGTATCCATATCTCTGCAGCTCTTTACGCTATCGAGAATTATCTTACCAGCGTCTTTATCTTCCTCGTATATCGACTAACCAAAACATTATGACCACTGCCTACTGCCAGGACTAATGTCTCCTTGTGGTGTTGCGGGCACGTGACATAGTAAGGCTTTCCGCATGAAAGATTTTCGGCCATTCCCCACTGCGGCAGCCACTTGCTGCATATTCTCAATCCAGTCCGGATTTGGTTGAGATTGCACTACGCCCCCCTAACGGGGTCGAAACCGGCGACTTTTACTGTCAGGTTTTTTGTGATGTTCCTAATTTTTTGTCTCCATTGCAATCACCTATGCTTCTCTGTGGTAAAGTCCCAAATTAGTCGCTTGGGGATTTCTACATTTCAGTGTTAATTACATTTATTGGTTTGCAAGTTGGAGAGAATCGCCTTGAGAGATTTTAGAGCAGCCAGACGTGTTTTATGAGGCATTTGTATGTTGATCAGTACGGGTATCCACTGAATGGGAGTTGTTTTTAAATAAAGTCGTTACGTGCTAGACTACAGGTCCAGATCTTAGCTGCCCCGCCTTCAGGGGGTTCTGAAGACGGCGCCGATTCACTTCGCCGTGTTCAGGAGTATGTAGCATACAAGAGGCAGCAACACAGAGACTGTGTTCTCATTTCGTACAATGGAGATTAGTTAACCTAAAGCAAATAATAACTAGAGCTCTTTACAGCTGAAGTATACTATCAATCCCTCAGCCGATTCACTTCAAAAATACTGTCACCCGTAACGTTTGAATAACCTGCGAGATATTTCGAAAATTGATAATTCGTGATAAGTTGTTATGGGACGGAACTACTGAGGTCATCGGTCCCTAGGCTTACACACTACTTAATCCCTCCGCCACACACCGTCAGGTGGCTTGCGGAGTGTGGATGTAGACGTAGAATCTAAGTTAACCTGCCCTACGCCAACGTCACCTATGCCTGAGAGAAGATTCGAACCTCCGACGGGTGGGAGGAGGGAGGTGGGGGGGGGGGGGTAGCCGCGTGAACCGTGACAAGGTGCCTCATTTCTTATTTGACCCTTCTTTAGAGATTTAAATGCATTTCAGTTTCCATATTGTAAAAGTTAAGCACTCCTCAAGTGGTAAGTCATAATTTTTGAACCAATACAGGCAGCCAGCACAGTTGTGAGTGACTATGTTGCAGTAGCTCACCCACAGCACTGTGATTTCGTAATTTGATGCCACCGTTGCAAGACAATGGATGTCTTCTCTACGACCAGTTTTATGGCTACCATGTGTTGTGGCGTAGCAAGACAGCCACGCCACTCGGAAGTAGCCGAAAGACACGCGTTAAGCTCACGCAGATGGGCGTGAGGTCTCAAACAGGATACGTAATGAATGCTATAAAGAAAAGTACGTAGCTGCTGGAATACTTGACTTCAATCCATCATTTGTATACAGCATTCTTGATGATACAAGTGAGACTCTCTCTATAAATGGTTAATGGCGCCTTGCTAGGTCGTAGCCATGGACTTAGCTGAAGGCTATTCTAACTGTCTCTCGGCTAATGAGAGAAAGGCTTCGTCAGTGTAGTCGCTAGCAAAGTCGTCGTACAACTGGAGACGAGTCCTAGTACGTCTCTCTAGACCTGCCGTGTGGTGGCGCTCGGTCTGCAATTATGACAGTGGCGACACGCGGGTCCGACATATACTAATGGACCGCGGCCGATTTAAAGCTACCACCTAGCAAGTGTGGTGTCTGGCGGTGACACCACAATATGTTTCCGCACTTCGATCACCAACACTTCCATCAGACGCCACGTGGATAAACAGTGCCAGTTCTGCGAAGCCGACTGAAACCGGCTGAATACACAGGGTTGGCAGGCGTCCTTACTCGGTGGCTTGTGTAAGGATATTCGCAATCGAATACCTTCAGTGGTCGAGCAGCTGAGTGGACATCGTCAAGTCTCGGTTGCCATCAAAATGCGAACTAACACAGCTCGATGTAGCATACAGAGAGCTGTTGATAATCTTATTCTCACTACGTGTCAACCTCCTACAACGATCCTGGCAGCGAAGGACTGTTTCTAGGTTACGACAACTCATATTTTTCGACGCAGGCCCGTTTTACAACAATACACTCAGCCCAACGCGTTTCTGCATCGAAAAAATTTTGTGCATCCTTCTTGCTGATGGCAGCTGCAAGCTAGGACGGTGATAGCTACAACCAGCGAAAGCTGAAGCAAGAAAGGGAAAAATGGACTCTTACCATTAGCACGCAGAAACCTGAATGTTTAGTAGTAGGAAACAGAAATACAGACATCCTAAACTGCTCACTTTAGTATCTATGGTAGTAGAAAAATTTTCTAACCACCCACCTGTTTGGTAGTAATGGTGATTTACAATATGGGGGGGGGGGGGGGTAGCTTTACTGTATGAAATTAATACAGCAGAGATGCTGTGAGTCAAACATTATAATAATTACTTACCACATACTTCGTCAAAATTTTACGAAATATATTTAAACTTACTTTAAAATCCTTACGTCTACCGTCTACCATGAAAGCTGGAACGCCGGCTAGTGGGCGGTATGGACCGGGTTGACTATCACTAAACTGGACGTCGAACCGTCAAACATCAAGAATTGTTTCGGTCCTATCGCTGTCCTACGACAGTAGAAGCGTTAGTGATACAAATAGTTACACAGGCCAAAGAAAAAGACTAATTGTACGCCACCGTCTCTCCCTTCCTCCGCCAAGGAATGTAATTCAAATACTTAACTTAGAACAACGAAATTAGAAGACGCTATCTCAAATCGAGAGGAGATGTAAAGGAATCATATATACACACATCAAAAAAAGTTTTGCATCGCCTCAGTTCCCAGAGTTCCGGAACTTGTACAGAACATAGGAATAGAGATTAACATAAACATCGCTTCTGCCCTTTTTATTGCTCATGAAAACCACACATTGCATGTTGTAGCACCGTACAGCGAGATCTTCAGAGGTGGTGGTCCAGATTGCTGTACACACCGGTACCTTTAATATACAGTAGCACGTCATCTTGCACTGATGCATGCCTTTATTCGTCGTGGCATACTATTCACAAGTTCATCTAGGCACTGTTGGTGCAGATTGTCCCACTCCTCAACGGCGATTCGGCGTAGATCCCTGAGAGTGGTTGGTGGCTCAGCTCATTTCATTCCATCCCAGGCATGTTCCATAGGTTTGATGTGTGGAAAACATGCTGGCCACTCTAGTCGAGCCATGTCGCTATCCTGAAGGAAGTCATTCACAAGATGTGCACGATGGGGGCGTGAACTGTCGTCCAAGAAGACGAATGCCTCGCCAATAAGCTACCAACATGGTTGCAGTATCGGTCCTAGGATGGCTTCACGTATCGTACAGCCATTACGGAGCCTACCATGACCACCTGATCATCAACGGCATACATGGGCCCACATAGAGCCACCCCAAAACAGCAGGGAAACTCCACTTTGCTGCACTTATGGGACAGTGTATCTAAGGCTTTCAGACTGGCGGGGTTGCCTCCCAATACGTCTCCGACGATTGTCTGGTTGAAAGCATATGCGGCACTGGTTAGGAGAACGTCACGCCAATCGTGACCTGTTGATTCGGCACGTTGTTGGACCCATATGTACCGCACTGCGTGGTGTCTTTGTTGCAAAGATGGACCTCGCATGGACGTCGGGAGTGAAGTTGCGCATCATGCAGCCTATTGCGCACAGTTTGAGTCGTAACACGACGTCATGTGGCTGCACGAAAAGCGTTATTCAACATGGTGTCGTTGCTGTCAGGGTCCCTCCGAGCCATAATCCGCATGTTGCGGTCATCCACTGCATTAGTAGCCCTTGGACGGCCTGAGCGAGGCATGTCGTCGACATTTCCTGTCTCTCTGTATCTCCTCCACGTCCGAACCACATCGCTTTGGTTCTTTCCGAGACGCCTGGACACTTCCCTTGTTGAGAGCCGTCCCTCGCACAAAGAACAATGCGGACGCGATCGAACCGCGATATTGGCGTCTAAGCGTGGCTGAACTACAGACATCACCAGCCGTGTACCTCCTTCCTGGTGGGCCGGCCGGAGTGGCCGAGCGGTTCTAGGCGCTTCAGTCTGGAACCGCGCGACCGCTACGGTCGCAGGTTCAAATCCTGGCTCGGGCATGGATGTGTGTGATGTCCTTAGGTTAGTTAGGTTTAAGTAGTTCTAAGTTCTCGGGGACTGATGACCTTAGAAGTTAAGTCCAATAGTGCTGAGAGCCATTTGAATCATTTGAACCTTCCTGGTGGAATGACTGGTACTGATAGGATGTTGGACCCCCTCCGTCTAATATTCGCTGCTCTTGCATGGTTGTTCACATCCTTGGGAGGGTTTAGTGACATCTCTGTACAGTCAAGATCTGTCATCAGGACTTCTGGGAACTGGGATGATGCAAAACTATTTTGATGTGTGTATTACTATTATTATTATTGTACATTACTCAGTTTGTGCAAACTCTAAAATAGTTACCGGAGCCATAGACTTCGTCACACCCCTTAAGACTCAATGTTGTACACTTAAAACAATGGAACTACTTCATCTCAAATTTGGCCCTAATATTAGATCCTAAAGTGGGGAATTGTGGTAAAATCAATTAATAACTGTATTTTAAAAACAGCTGATAGTTAAAATGAGAGGAGAGGAACACTACCTACTTTAAATGAAATTCAGATCAAAATAAACGTTCAACCAGGGAGCCTTCCAACCGTTCATGGCATTTTCTTCAGTTTCACTTTCGTGTCACGATCCATCCTACTTTCTTTCATCGTTTCTATACTAAGGAGACAAAAGACATAGGACAGTGATTTCAAATAAGCAGATAGGGTAGCAACGCAAACACAAGGTATAGAAGGCCTGTGCATAGGCAGAACTGTCGTTTGTACTCATGTGATTCATATGAAAACGCATCCCACGTGATTACGGCCGCACGAAGGCTTTGAACGAAAAATGGCAGTTGGAGATCGACGAATGGGACATTCAGTATCGGAAATACACTCCTGGAAATGGGAAAAAAAACACATTGACACCGGTGTGTCAGACCCACCATACTTGCTCCGGACACTGCGAGAGGGCTGTACAAGCAATGATCACACGCACGGCACAGCGGACACACCAGGAACCGCGGTGTTGGCCGTCGAATGGCGCTAGCTGCGCAGCATTTGTGCACCGCCGCCGTCAGTGTCAGCCAGTTTGCCGTGGCATACGGAGCTCCATCGCAGTCTTTAACACTGGTAGCATGCCGCGACAGCGTGGACGTGAACCGTATGTGCAGTTGACGGACTTTGAGCGACGGCGTATAGTGGGCATGCGGGAGGCCGGGTGGACGTACCGCCGAATTTCTCAACACGTGGGGCGTGAGGTCTCCACAGTACATCGATGTTGTCGCCAGTGGTCGGCGGAAGGTGCACGTGCCCGTCGACCTGGGACCGGACCGCAGCGACGCACGGATGCACGCCAAGACCGTAGGATCCTACGCAGTGCCGTAAGGGACCGCACCGCCACTTCCCAGCAAATTAGGGACATGTTGTTCCTGGGGTATCGGCGAGGACCATTCGCAACCGTCTCCATGAAGCTGGGCTACGGTCCCGCACACCGTTAGGCCGTCTTCCGCTCACGCCCCAACATCGTGCAGCCCGCCTCCAGTGGTGTCGCGACAGGCGTGAATGGAGGGACGAATGGAGACGTGTCGTCTTCAGCGATGAGAGTCGCTTCTGTCTTGGTGCCAATGATGGTCGTATGCGTGTTTGGCGCCGTGCAGGTGAGCGCCACAATCAGGACTGCATACGACCGAGGCACACAGGGCCAACACCCGGCATCATGGTGTGGGGAGCGATCTCCTACACTGGCCGTACACCACTGGTGATCGTCGAGGGGACACTGAATAGTGCACGGTACATCCAAACCGTCATCGAACCCATCGTTCTACCATTCCTAGACCGGCAAGGGAACTTGCTGTTCCAACAGGACAATGCACGTCCGCATGTATCCCGTGCCACCCAACGTGCTCTAGAAGGTGTAAGTCAACTACCCTGGCCAGCAAGATCTCCGGATCTGTCCCCCATTGAGCATGTTTGGGACTGGATGAAGCGTCGTCTCACGCGGTCTGCACGTCCAGCACGAACGCTGGTCCAACTGAGGCGCCAGGTGGAAATGGCATGGCAAGCCGTTCCACAGGACTACATCCAGCATCTCTACGATCGTCTCCATGGGAGAATAGCAGCCTGCATTGCTGCGAAAGGTGGATATACACTGTACTAGTGCCGACATTGTGCATGCTCTGTTGCCTGTGTCTATGTGCCTGTGGTTCTGTCAGTGTGATCATGTGATGTATCTGACCCCAGGAATGTGTCAATAAAGTTTCCCCTTCCTGGGACAATGAATTCACGGTGTTCTTATTTCAATTTCCAGGAGTGTAGTTAAGGAATTCGGTATTCCGAGATCCACAGTGTCAAGAATGTGCCGTGTATACCGATTGTCAGGCATTACCTCTCGACACGTGCAACGCAGTGGCCGACAGTCGTCATTTAACGGCCGAGAGCAACGGTGCTTCAGTTGTCAGTGCTAACAGGCAAGCGACACTGCGTGTAATAATCGCAGAAATCATTGTGGAACGTACGACGAACGTATCCGTTAGGACAGGGCGGCGAAAATGTCGTTAATGGGCTACGGGAACAGACGACGACGCGAGTTCCTTCGATAACAGCACATCGCCTGCAGAGCTTCTGTTGGGCTCGTGACCATATCGGTTGGACACCATGCGACTGGAAAACCGTCACCTGTTCAGATAAGACGTATTGCAGTTTTTAAGAGATGATGATAGGGTTCGAGTGTGGTGAAGATTCCACGAATACGTGGTCCGAAGCTCTCAACAAGGCGCCGTGCAAACTGGTGGTACCTCCACAATGGTCTGGGTTGTATTTACAATGGAATGGACTTGGTCCTCTGGTCCAGTTCAACCTATCACTGACTGGAAACTGTTTTGTTCGGCTACTTGGAGACCATTTGCTGCCATTCAAGGAGTTGATGTCGCAAAACTTTTCACTGGACCACAGTCGTTCGCGATTGGTTCAAATGGCTCTCAGCACTACGAGACTTAACTTCTGAGGTCATCAGTCCCCTAGAACTTAGAACTACTTAAATCTAACTAAGCTAAGGATATTAGACACATCTATGCCCAGGACAGGATTCGAACCTGCGACCGTAGCGGTAGCGTGGTTCCAGACTGTAGCGCCTAGAAGCGCTCGGCCACCCCGGCCGCGATTTGTTTGAAGAACACTCCGCACAGTTCGAACGAATGATTTGGTGACCCAGATCTTCCACCATGAATCATTAGATTTTGATCATCCTGGCGTTGTTTATCAGACTACCACACTCTGTTCATCATAAGGGTAAACCTGATATAAACAAAACGCGATAACTGTCCAAATGCCGTAGCAAACGTACACTGGTGTTGTTACGATCTTTGAAATAGGTATTAGGTATCTCAATACCAAGTTAAAGACTTTACTTTAGAAACTTTAAGTTATTCTAATGTATTAACAGCTATCAAAGTTCTTCTTAATCACGCTTTAGCTATGTAGTTTTTATTTCAAACGTCGTGTATAATAAACTATTGTGCTGTGATTGTCGGGCAGTTAATACGCGGTATGAAAACGTTTGAGGCAGTTTCCTGTTCCGTAGTGAACATGCGTGTGGAACACGGTTAAAAAGTGTCGATAAATAGACTGTTCTTAACATTTTTCATAAATTTACAGAAAAAAATACGATCTGAAGTTTTCCGAGGGACTGTGTTTGATACAGTTGACAATCAAATACCCTCACAACGTAGAACGGAACCGATACCGTAATAGAGTGATAATCTAATGCAGTTCATGGATCGCTGGTTCAAGTCTCGCCTTTGTCATCCTTTTCCTTTTCGTTCAGTCTGAAATATCTACATCTCGTAATCGTAAAATTCATCTTCATTTTTAATGGATAATGCAAGCCATCTTGTTTCTAATTACACATTGTTCGCGACATTACTGTTTCATTTCAAACATAATATCCTAGTTACCGATATTTTATGAAAGATTCTTTGTAAAGATTGCTTAAATTAAGAAAACGTAACAATTAAATTGTCAGAGAAAAAGTGGAAAACCAAATAATCTTTATTTGGACTATGTCCATTGTTTTGTACCTCAGATGTAGGCACAAGAACCAGGGTGATAAGGTTTCTAGAAACATGAAAAACAATCATTTTCACAGCATCGAGTACACCATACAAATGCTACATTTCTACATTTGTGGCCACATTACAATAACAACCCAACAGAAATGATCTGGAGCCAAGTTCAGGGATTTGTCACGAGAAATAACAAGACAGTTAAGCTGCCAGACATACTGAAAGTAACGCACGCAGCTTTGCCACATCTCACTCCCGAACACTGGCGGGATATAGAACGGCACGGAATAAAAGAAGAGGAGAAAACGCAGCTCCTCGGTGTTGTTGATCGACTCGGCATTAACGTAGCAAATGACACTTCCAGAACTGAAATCTGTTTCTCGGATTCGGATAAAGGATCTAAGATGTTCGCAGGCGACTGACTGTAATTAATACCTTCAGTGACTTCAGTATTCAACAGTACGGCGAAATCCCTGCAGTATGCTTTTGCATCTCACATAGGTAGCTTAGAAAAATTACCGTGTGCTTAAGTTAGGAATTTTCATCAATCTTGTTTGTAATTAGAAAACTATGTGACATGAGACCGGGAGCATTTTATGCTTCCCGTCTGGTCACCTACGAAGCGTGCGGTAGTGACGGGGTTTTGCCAAATACTCTACTGGCCATTAAAATTGCTACACCAAGAAGAACTGCAGATGATAAACGGTTATTCATTGGACAAATATATGATACTAGAACTGACATCTGATTACATTTTCACGGAATTTGAGTGCATAGATCCTGAGAAATCAGTACCCAGAACAACCACCTCTGGCCGTAACAATGGCCTTGATACGCCTGGGCATTGAGTCAAACAGTGCTTGGGTGGCGTGTACTGGTACAGCTGCCAATGCAGCTTCAACACGATACCACAGTTCATCAAGAGTAGTGACTTGCGTATTGTAACGAGCCAGTTGCTCGGCCGCCAGACGTTTTCAGTTGGTAAGAGATCTGGAGAATATGCTGGCCAGGGCAGCAGTCGAACATTTTCTGTATCCAGAAAGGCCCGTACAGGACCTGCAACATGCGGTCGTGCATTATCCTGCTGAAATGTAGGGTTTTGCAGGGATCGAATCAAGGGTATAACCACGGGTCATAACACATCTGAAGTATAACGTCCACTGTTCAAAGTGCCGTCAATGCGAACAAGAGGTGACCGAGATGTGTAACCAATGGCACCCCATACCATGACGCCGGGTGATACGCCAGTATGGCAATGACGAATACACGCTTCCAGTGTGCGTTCACCGCGATGTCACCAAACACGAATGCGACCATCATGATGCTGTAAACAAAACCTTGATTCATGCGAGAAAAAAGACGTTTAGCCATTCGTGCACCCAGGTTCGTCGTTGAGTAGACCATTGCAGGCGCTCCTGTCTATGTTGCAGCGTCAAGGGTAATCTCCGAGCTGATAGTCCATGCTACTGCAAACGTCGTCGAACTGTTCGTGCAGATGGTTGTTGTCTTGCAAACGTGCCCATTTGTTGACTCAGGGATCGAGACGTGGCTGCAGGATCCGTTACAGCGATGCGGATATGATGCCTGTCATCTCAACTGATACGAGGAGGCCTTTGGGATCCAGCACGGCGTTCCGTATTACCCTCCTGAACTCACCGATTCCACACTCTGCTAACAGTCATTGGATCTCGACCAACGCGAGCAGCAATGTCGGGGTACGATAAACCACAATCGCGATAGGCTACAATCCGAGCTTTATCAAGATCGGAAACGTGATGGTACGCATTTCTCCTCCTTACAAGAGGCATCACAACAACGTTTCACCAGGCAACGCCGGTCAACTGCTGTTTGTGTATGAGAAATCAGTTGGAAACTTTCCTCATGTCAGCCACCGGCGAGAACCTTGTGTGAGTGCTCTGAAAAGCTAATCATTTGCATATCACAACATTTCTTCTTGTCGGTTAACTTTCGCTTCTGTAGCACGTCATCTTCGTGATGTATCAATTTTAATAGCCAGTAGTGTATTATTTCATACTCTTTAAAAATGAAATGACATTTGAAGCCATATTGTTTATCTCCTCACCTCTTTTTCCGTTCGAACTGCAACTGCTCAGATCATTGCAACTTAGTTGGACCAGCTAGCTGGTTGAATGTGCAAGTGAGGCTGTTGTCCCGCATTATCGCTCAGTGTATGTGGGTGTAACACAGCATAAGACGAATCTATATGGTCGTACTAGACTGTACTGGACCGAGCTTGGCATCTGCTCCATGTGAAACGAAATCCAACGAGATTCAAGCGCTCGCGACCCCTTAGGGGGTCCACAACTATTTTGTGGATACGTGCGTAGCGAGAATGGGACCCCGAGCTAATGTGACCTCCTTCCTTTCCGGGCTGCATACCTTCCTTTTCCGCATCCTTCCCTATCTCCCATCTTCGCCCCCCCCCCCTCCCCTCACCTCTGGCTCTTTCCTTCCCTTTCTCCCCCTCTGGGAGTATGGTTTGTGCCTACGTACAGAGACGGACGCTCGTAAATGTAACGCATTCTCTGCTTGTATGTCTTCATCCTTCCTTTGTCCTTCTCTTTTCCTTTTCTCTTTACCCTTTTCTCCGCTGTGGCTTTTGAGACGACTCTTCATTCCTTTCCCTTTCTTTGTTTTTCCCTTTCTCTTTCTTCCTCCCTATGCCTGTCTGAAGGCCGACCCACGCATTTTCGTGCGTAGCCGGTGACGGGGTAACGCGTAATTCCCCACCCCGGGTAGACAGGTAGGACATGTACGTACCCCCTGTTAACGGCCAGGCCCAGGGAGGGGTGATTACCCGAGCTGATACCTTCCGAAAGTGCCGATTGGTCCCTCCGTCCGTTTGTTGGATGGAGGGACCTCAGGTGTGAACAATCACCTAAGGCGGGAGTGCCCTCAGAGAGGGCCCCCACAAGGGAGAAGCGCGCCATCGGAGACGGCGGTAATCATGGGGGATTCTTCCGCAATGGTTTCCTCACCTTCCACTATGTCTGCTCACAAGCGTAAGTTCACTGAGTCTCAGCCACAGACGGTTCTTCCATCGTTGCCACACTTCCTTGTTGTTTCTCGGTCTGACGAAGGTCACGACTTCTCCACGGTCAACCCTTTCATTATTCAGAAAGGTGTCGACGCAATTGCAAGTCCTGTAAAGTCTTGTTCCAGATTACGGAATGGCACCTTGTTGTTAGAAACAGTCAGTGCCCTCCAGGAACAAAAATTGCTGCGTACTTCACTGCTCCACACCTTCCCTGTCTGGGTTGAAGCGCACCGCACTTTAAATTCCTCACGTGGAGTCGTTTATACACGCTCCGTCGACGGATTGTCTGACGAAGAAATTCAGCACTACCCGTCTGACCAGGGCATAATGGCTGTTCATAGAGTTATGAAAAGGGCTGACACGAACATCGTTCCAACCTGTACTGTCTTCTTGACATTTGACAGAGTTCTACTCCCATCGAAAGTAAAAGCGGGCTATGAGATAATTTCCCAAACCCTACACGCGTTGCTATCGGTGCCAGCGGTTCAATCACACCAGCGAGTCCTCTTCCAACCCGGCCAAATGTGTTACGTGTGACAAAGATGCCCATGAGGGTGCTTGTCCACCTCCATTCCCTCGTTGCATCAACTGTATGGGTGCCCACGCTGCTTGCTCTCGAGATTGCCCCATTTTTAGAGACGAAAAGCTCATTCAGGAAATCAGAGCGAAGGAAAAGGTGTCGACCTTTGCTGCTCGAAAATTATTCGCAAGTCGAAAGCCCACTGTGCCTCCTCGGCCAACAAAGGAGGCGACCACACAGACTTGTGATCTCACCTTTAGTGCCACAGTCGTCAGATCGGCCAGCGCAAAGATCGACCATTCAACCTCCCCACTTTCGCCTGCTCAATCTATGGCTCACCCTTCATCGGGTTCTGCTAAATCTCGATCCCAAAAGTCAGACACACGGACTTCCAAAAAAGAGCATACTCGTGAAGATTTTTTTACGTACCCCAACTTCACAACCATCAGTTCCTAATTTATCTAAACATCATGTTTCCAAGAAAGCCAATGGGAAACCCAGTTCCTCTCCTTCTCCGCCAAGGCGTGTCTCATCTATAGCACCACCTGGCGGTAACCGCCCTCGGCCGTCTTCTGTGTTGCCGAGGCGCACTGCTGGCGGCCGATCAACCGGCCTAACGCTGGTGGCAGGAGCTGCTCCTGAACAACGTATGGATCAGGATCTTTTGCCTTCGGCTGAGTGCCGTTCCACGCTGTCGGTCGCAAGCTCTGAGTAGTCGTTGAGTTGACAGCAACCTTGGTCACATTCTTCCACTTTCTGTCCACCCTATGTCCAATATCCATTGGAATATCCGCGGCATTCGAGCCAATCTCGATGAACTGACGATCCTCCTACGATCCTACTCGCCGGTCATCTTCTGTCTTCAGGAAACAAAGCTGCGTCCCCACGACCGCTTTGTCTTCCCCCATTTTCAGTCAGTCTGATTTTATCTCCCCTCTGTTGAAGGCACTCTAGCACATGGAGGACTCATGATTCTTCTCCATGATACTCTCCATTATCACCCAATCCCCTTAAACACTTCCTTCCAAGCAGTCGCTGTCCGTCTTTCCCTTTCTGGATACACCTTTTCTCTTTGTACTGTATACATTCCATCGTCCACATCAATAGCACGAACTGATCTCCTTTATCTTCTTGGTCAGCTTCCACCCCCCCTATTTGCTGGTTGGGGACTTCAATGCCCACCATCCACTTTGGGGATCTCCACATTCATATCCGCGTGGCTCACTATTGCTAGACGTCTTCCACCAAGCGGATCTTGTTTGCCTCAACACTGGGGACCCTACATTTTTGTCTGCCGCCACGACAAATTTCTCTCATTTGGACCTTTCGGTCGGTACTGTTCCGCTAGCTCGGCGCTTCGAGTGGTTCGCCCTTGCTGATACCCACTCGAGTGACCTTTTTCCATGTGTCCTTCAATTGCAGCCACAACTGCCATATATGCGCCCGAGACGCTGGAAGTTTGCCCAAGCCGATTGGACACTTTTTTCGTCTCTAGCGACATTCGATGACCGTCACTTTCCTAGCGTCGACGATGAGGTCACTCATGTTACAGACGTTATTCTTACAGCTGCGGAGCGTTCAATACCACGCACCTCCGAATTGCCCCGGCGCCCCGCAGCTCGTGGTCGTGCGGTAGCGTTCTCGTTTCCCGCGCCCGGGTTCCCGGGTTCGATTCCCGGCGGGGTCAGGTATTTTCTCTGCCTCGTGATGGCTGGGTGTTGTGTGATGTCCTTGGGTTGGTTAGGTTTAAGTAGTTCTAAGTTCTAGGGGACTGATGACCATAGATGTTAAGTCCCATAGTGCTCAGAGCCATTTGAACAATTTTTTTTTTCTTTTTGCCACGGCGCCCCCCAGTTCCTTGGTGGAACGAGGCATGCCGTGACACAATACTCAGAGCGGCGACGTCCTCTTCGCGTTTTCCGCCACCATCCTACTTTGGACAACTGTATCCGCTATAAGCAGTCCCGTGCGCGATGCCGTAAATCCCGTGAGCTATGCTGTAAGGTTTTGGAGCGTTTGGTGAATTGCCGTTTAGCTTGGTGGCTGGAGTCCCGCAGTCTTTTAACACCTGCCCAATGCGGTTTCCGAAAGCATCGTTCTGCAGTTGACCATCATGTTGCTCTCTCCACTTATATCATGAAAAATTTTCTCCGGAAACGCCCAACAGTAGCAATATTTTTTGATCTGGAGCGAGCATACGATACCTGTTGGAGGTTAAGCATCCTCCGCACATTGTTCTCTTAGGGCTTTCGAGGTCGGCTGCCACTTTTTCTTCGCGAATTTATGGAGAGCGCACATTTAGAGTGCGGGTGAACACTACTCTCTCCTGTACTTTCTCCCAAGAAAACGGGGTACCCCAGGGCTCCGTGCTAAGTGTTGTACTGTTTGCCATTGCCATAAATCCAATTATGGACTGTCTCCTTCCCGATGTCTCAGGCTCCCTCTTTGTGGACGATTTTGCGATCTACTACAGCTCTCAACGGACCAGCCTTCTTCAACGACGTCTTCAAGAATGTCTCGTTCACCTCCACTCTTGGAGCATCGAAACCGGCTTCCACTTATCTCGCAGTAAGGCCGTTTGTGTTAATTTTTGCATCTTATTTTTACATCTAGAACCTGTCAACCTTCCGTTTTCGGACGTCGCTAAATTCTTGGGTCTTATGTTTGACAGGAAACTGTGCTGGTCCTCCCACGTTTCCTATCTTTCGGCTCGCTGTCTGCGATCCCTCAACACCCTCCGTGTCCTGAATGGTACCTCCTGGGGAGCGGGCCGTGTGGTCCTTCTCCGCCTCTATCGCGCCTAAGTGCGCTCGAGATTGGACTATGGAAGCATAGTTTACTCCTCTGCTCGGCCATCTATTCTTCGGCGTCTCGACTCTATCCACCACCGTGGATTACGTTTAGTGTCTGGAGCATTTTACACCAGCCCTGTGGAAAGCCTTTATGCTGACACTGCTGAATCTCCGCTGTCCAATCGGCGAGCAGTCTTTCTGAGTCGTTATGCTAGCCATCTGTCTTCCATGCTTGTTAATCCGGCCCATGACATTTTTTTCGACGTCTCCTTGGATGTAGGGTATGCAGGCCGCCCTTCCTCCCTACTACCACCGGAAGTCCGCTTCCGTCAACTGCTCCATCCTCTTTCCTTCTGCTTTCCTAAAACCTTCTTGACAACTTCGTGTTCAGCATCGCCTTGGGTCCGTCCCCAGATCTGCTTACTCCGTGACCTTTGTCAATTTCCCAAGGATGGTACCCCTACACTTGTTTATCGTCGGGCATTTTCTGCTCTATGTGCACAAATGAAGGAAGCCACATTTATTTACACTGATGGCTCGAAAACATCGTTAGGTGTAGGGAGTGCCTATACTGTTGGTGACACCCCAAATCGATTTCGGCTTCCCGACCAATGTTCGGTTTATGCTGCGCAGCTTTACGCTTTCTCCAGGCTGTCCAATACATCCGTCGCCATCAGCGGATGCAGTATGTTATCTGTTCAGATTCTCTCAGCTCTCTCCTCAGTCTCCAAGCTCTCTACCCTGTCCACCCTCTGGTCCACCGGATTCGGGACTGCCTGCGCTTGCTCCACTTGGAGGGCGTCTCGGTGACGTTCCTCTGGCTCCCTGGACACGTTGGTATCTGTGGAAATGAGGCGGCCGATATAGCGGCCAAGGCTGCAGTCTCTCTACTTCGGGCAGCTATTCGATCGATTCCCTTCGCCGATCTACGGAGTGTTTTATGTCGTCGTGTTGTTCTTTTATGGCACGCACATTGGTCGACACTTCCCCATAATAAATTGCAGGACGTGAAAGTTCTTCCCTGTGCTTGGACCTCTTCCTCCCGAACTCGTCGTCGGGAGGAGGTAATTTTAACTAGACTCCGGATAGGGCACTGTCCTTTTAGCCATCGACACCTTTTAAGCAGCGATCCTCCCCCACTCTGTCCCCACTGCTCTCAGCTGTGGACGGTAAGACAACTTTTAATTGAGTGCCCCTATTTTACTCCGTTACGCGCCCGTCTACAGCTGTCGGCTGATATATCGTCCATTTTAGCAGATGACACGCGCTCGGCCGATCGCGTTCTCGATTTTATTAATGCCAGTGAGATGACGTGAGTCATTTGAAGCTCTTTTTGGGGACAACCAACCCCTCTCTGTAGTGGATTTTTAAGCTTTGCTTCTGCTTTTAGTTTCTCCAATTTTTTGAGTTTCATTCCCATTGCTGCTGGTTTCCATTTTCGTTTTTTACCGTTTCCTATGTCACAGGCCGGGCGCTAATGACCATAGCAGTTTTGCGCCCCAAAACAAAACAAAAAAAGTACTCGCGTAATGTTTACATCAGGTCTATTCGTATAATGAACACAGTATAGTGAGACCGGGCGACATGAACCCGAAGTGCGTACACAGTCGTAATTACATGATTAGCACTTGTGTTAACGCTGTGTGACACGCCGCACTCAACTTTCCCGGTTCTTCGTTCTCTTCTATATGAGTATCTCTAAAAATACAGTGTGTGTAACCACTTTTTGATATGCCCTGTTCTGTTTTACTTTTACTGTTTATTACATCGTTATACTTCGTATTTTCATCTAATTTTTGTAACTAATTATCCACTGCTCTGTAGATAAGCGAAGTTCATTGTCGGTTTAAAAGAATTTGTTTCCGTTATTTTCTTTTCGAGGCGTTAATCGTAAACGTTAAAACTCACTGCCCCTCTTTTGAATTCTCTTGCCCTCTAAACTGACCGTTTTCCTTCAGTCCCTTTTTATAAAATTTTGCTGACCACTGTCCAGTAAAATTAAAAGCGCCCTTTTCCTGCTCGTATGTCGTAATCAGCTTACTTGTACTGTATTTTCTGTGGACCACTAAATAAACAATTAAACAAAAGATTGGTGAAATATTTTTATGGAGTGCCGTCCAGTACGGCGCTGTACCATGGACACCGCGGTGAACGGGAGAGCAATGCTTAGAGGCTTTTGACGTGTGAGGCATAAAACTGACGAATAAAATAAGGTATGAGGTTCTGTTAGACAGATTCAGTTCAGAAAAGACAAACACTACAAACATTTCAGGATAGAAATAGAAACTAACTAAGACGCTGGATGAGGAGAGACCGCATAATAAACGATGCTGGTGATTGGAAAGAGGATCACACATAGAAGAAGATACCAGCTAGCTGACTATGCCGTAATAAATACCACACACGAAGCTGTGGGTGACGAAAAACCAAGAATGTAGAACGTTGTAACTTCCAGTAATGGACTGGCCTAATAGGCACAGCACCAGTATCATCATCATCATCATCATCATGTATCACCAATAGTTTGTTTCATACATTAATTTTTCTTTTCATCACCGTTCCGCGGCGAGGACCTTACCGTAGCGACGAGACTCCGTTTTGAATACCATTTTATGATTAAAGAGCTGTGTTTCTGATAAAGAATGACATTCTGTGTGTCCCTTTCAATTACTGGTAAAATCTTCAGACACCCAATCTCTGCAATTACGGGTGAAAGCGCCGCTACTAACTCTTATTGCGATACAAAACAACTGAGAGCTGTCACTTGATATTTTGACGGCTGCCTGTATTACTGTTACGCGTCCTGCTACCGAGCGATCAATAGACACTGGAGATTAAAATTATTACGTATTCCGTCTGCAGCGCGCGACGGCAGTCAAGTTAATTGCCCCTCGTCGTTGCTTTGGCAACGCTATAAAGACCGTGCCCTTAATCGCTTATTTGCCAGTTGCACGGTGGCTCATCGATCTGTTTTAACGCACTACGTTCACATATATCAGAATAATAAATTATGTCGCGTATCCAGCCAATTAGCATGGTAGCAAAGCATCATGTCCCGCAGCCTGAAATACTTCTTGAATGACGTCTTCCTCATAACCATAGTATATCTACACGAATGTTAACCTTATAAACAGCTGACAATGTTCAGTTACAAACCTTTTACCTACAAGAATGCGCCACAATTCGTCAGGTAATTATCAGCTTACATACTTTACACGATTTTAATTGACGCCTCATGTAGTACGAACTACTGACCATATGCATGTGTAACATTCCCATACTCCGATGGGTTAAAGAACATGATACTCTGATCGCTTGCCTTTGAATTTCGGAAGCAAGACTGTCGGTTTCGAATACTATCGAATGGAAGTCGGGAAGCATACAGGACTCAGTGTCGAGAATGCGAATGAAAACCCACTTCCGTTTAATATTTTGGATGTGGAATTATTAACAAATAAAGTGATTAAATTTAGTTGTTATCTTTCACAGAATTAACCTGCCTGAATAGCTCACTTGCTTAAAATGTACTTGAATAATTTTGACCCATTACAGTCGGGAGTCCAGCTGGAAAATCTTTGCTGCAAAATCAACTGTATACAGCAGTGGCGTATAATCTAAACGTGCATGTATAATTCAATTACATTGTTATGTATTACACATCCTGACACAAATATTACACGAGGTTGCTGAATTTATCATGTCCGAATCACTGCACTCAGCTATTTTCAAAGAACATTCATAATACGTCAACTGTATGTAACTGAAATAACCTAGACAATACACAGAAGTCGCAAGTCACACACTTTTTTCCTTGTCGAATTTTTTTGTTGATCAACAAAGCAGTCTTGGAAATTAAACATTTTAAAGAACACACTTAAGTGATCAAAACACAAAAATATCATATTCAAGACAAGTTTCTGTCAGTATGCAACTTGCTTAGTAGCACCATTGACATTTAATTAAATAAGTAATTTCAAATAACATAATATTATGATAAAGACCCATTACATTGTAAATTGGTTGTTAATTTAGATTTACTGATGAATCAATAATTTTGAAAACATTTGTCTTGAAGACACAGCGGTCTGGCTAAAAGTTCTTTAAAAATTGACACAAACAGACTCGCTCGCAAAAACCTTTATTTCAATGGTAAACGGAATCGGTCAATACTTCACCAACTTAAGATCCTCATGCATAAATGTGAACATTGATTTGAGTTAGAGGGACGCCTGGTGACAGTAGTAACACGTAAAATAGATCTTATACAACAAATACCAAAAGAAGAAATTATACTCACGATGGCAGGCGGTAGCGGTGAATGGACCGGGTGTTGTGTTCTACGAACGTTACCTGCTAAGGAGAGCAACGCAGCCGTTGCTTAAATACGCTACGTTCCGCCCACTGTGTAGCGAATTACGTCGGCGATAGCCAATCAGGCATACAGGAGGTAAAACAGTTCTCACAACAGAGTATATACATAATAGTTACACGAAAGCTAATAACAAATGCAGAAATAGTACACTGCATTATATAAAGTAATTGCTATAAACAGCATTTCGTCAATATGTAATAAAAACATGTATAAAAGAATGAACCAATCTTCATCAGTTGTGAGAACACCGATAGCCATCTGTGGGAATTTATCGCATACTCGTAGATTATACACCAGCAAAGATAGTGATTTAGCGTTCCAATGGTGACGACGTTGCCGTATCGATAGGCACCATCCAGCAGAAGAAGTTTTCAGAGACGTGAGAGCGACTGGTCGTTAAGTATATACTGGAGTGCAGGTCTAAATGTAGACATGCATGCCAGGTACTGCAGATTGCTCCTAGACCGTAGTGCCAGTAAGAATACTGCTTGAGCGATACAGGTATTTACCATGGAAGTGGCGTCGATGTGTCTATGGTCACGTTTCAAGAGAAGAATTCAGAGTTGCGACACCGACTAGCTGTTTCACAATACCGGCATACAAGTAAGACGAATGTCGTAATATGTGTCAGATCATCCAGATGACATTGATCAAGCAACCGACAAGATCACAAGTAAAGGAGGGCACGTAGTACATAAAGCATGGGTAAATAACTAAGATCAGATGAACGAGGGCACAAAATTTGATTGACCCGTCGAGGTAGTGAAAGACGTAAAAGAACGAGCATAAGAAGTAGGAGTTTAAAAGAACTGTGAACATAGTTGTTTACAGTAATAAATATTCCATAAATGCCATAAAATAGCCGTACGTAATGTCAGAAGCATGTCAGCTCCGTCACAGTATCAAGTAATCAACAACCATTTTGAGCAATTGCCCGCATTGCGTCAGGGGAGGATACAACGTGTTTGACACCCTCCAGAAGGAATGAAAGAATTCATCCAGACGATAGGGGTGGAACACTGTACAGATAAGTAGATTCATAGTGGCAAGATATTAGTGAATTTAACTCGATATTGGAATCAATGAAACTTCACGAAGTCTCTCATAAGTGAAGTTTCATTTCGTTGTCACCTCCTCTCCTGGGTGCCGATCATGTTCTCTCAGATTTGTTTCATTTTCAGATTAATAATTACAGATATTAGGAGTAGTGTGTTTGCAGGTTGGTCAGTCTCTCCAAGTGCGTGTGGCAAGAGCAATCCATTAAGGCTTATTTTCCGCCGCACAGCGGGTCAGGTGTTGAAGTGTGGCCAAGTGGACATAAAACGGTGACCCTATACTGACGTGCATTGTCCGCCTACTCGTGCAGTAACGAGAGTGCAGAAAACATGAGGAAGGAAATTAGAGCTATCAGCCGGAACATTATCACCACCTCCCTAACAGCCGGTTTGTGCTCCTTTGGCAGGAATAGCACCGGCGACGCATCTTGGCGTGGAAGCAATGAGGCCATGCAAGGCCGCAGTAGGGAGTTGACACTATATCTCCACACACAACTCACCTTATTTCGGTAACTTCTGGGGAGGGGTGCGATGAGCTCTGGCGCAACGTTCAATCACATCCAAGATGCGTTCGATCGGGTACAGATCGGACGAGTTGGTTGGCCAGTGCATCAGTTGGAACTCGCTACTGTGTTCCTGTATCCACTCCAACATGCTCCTGGTCTTGTGACATGGTGAGTTATCTTGTTGAAAAATTCCGCTGCCGTCGGAAGACGCGGTGGTCGTGAAGGGGCGCTCGTGGACTGCAACCAGTGTACGGCACTCCTTGACCGTCATGGTGCCTTGCACGAGCTGTACTGGACCCATGTATGGACACGTGAATGTTCCCCAGATCACATCAGAGCCGGAGCCATCTTATCTTCATCCTGCAGTACCGATGTCAAGGATCTGTTCCTCTGCAAGGCGACAGATTCGCGTCCTCCCATCGGCATGATGGAGAAGATATCGGGATTCATCAGACCATCCAACGCTCTGCCACTGCACCCACGTCACCAGTCTCCCCAGTGTAATGGTTCTTTATTTACGTGTCCATTACGGCACTTCAACCCCACTTCTCGATACCTGTAATATCGTACTACTTTCCTGCGAATTAACAGACATATTTTTGTGGCAATATTCACATTTGGTTTTATTAATGTATTGGTATTCCGATGTATCGATATATTACAGTGATATGGTTCTTGTGTGTATTCATTTCTGTGAGACTGTCATAATCTTTGACTTACTTGTAACCGTTTTGGCGCGAATGTGCACAGAGCAGTCTTTGTTTCACTTTGCAGAAATTAAGTTGTTATTTCGTTTTCTAAAAGAACAGTCAAGTCTTGTGTTTGGTTAAAGTGGAAATTAAATATATGAAGATTGATACAAAAATGTTTTCTTGATGACGTGACAATTAAGAAGAAGTATATGTGAACTTACAAGAAGTTTAATAAGAATGTGGATCGTGAACACCAAGTCAAAAATTATTTCTGATCTGGGATTGTTTGATCATTAAGAATTTCCTGAAAAATGCATTTGTTAAGTATTCAAATATTGCTAAAATACAAATCTGTACCTTCTAGCAGTCAAAGTTGAATCACCCTAGAATCAACAAGACGAGCCGTAACAACTTCGACGAAATGTACGTGGGAATCCATTCAAGATAAGTGCCAAAATTAATGACTTTTTTTACAGTGCCTTCATTATTTCCATTCTGACGATACCATCCACAGCCAATAACTTTGTTGTTGCCCGATAATGCGAACATATGCTGCTTGAGCAACATTATTAATCTGATTTCTAACCTAGTTTGAAAGCGGTGGTATTGTTAGACCAGCCTACGGCGTCCGACATCCGTAACGAAGGGTGGCCGCGCATCCCCATGGCAGTTGTACGTGGTTTCACCTTGGTTTCGCCACGTGCTGAAGACACGTCTGGCACTCCTCGAACACGGAACAAGTCGTGCAGTTTCCGAAACTCTAGTGAAGAACCTCTGGGCCATCACAATCTGCCCCACGGTCAGAATCAGATAGATGCGCGCTTTCGCCACTCTGCAGACCCGAACAGCACGGTCACCGATACTACGTTCACAGCTCGTGTGTGTGACTGGCAGCCATTAGTCAATAGATGACACTGCTATCGCGTGGACGGGTTTATATCGATAGTACGTTGCTGGTCATAACGTTCTGGCTGATCAGCGTATGTACTGCATTTCTACATCTACATCTACATCCACACTCCGTAAGCCACCTGACGGTGTGTGGCGGAGGGTACCTTCAGTACCTCCATCGGTTCTCCCTTCTACACTCCTGGAAATTGAAATAAGAACACCGTGAATTCATTGTCCCAGGAAGGGGAAACTTTATTGACACATTCCTGGGGTCAGATACATCACATGATCACACTGACAGAACCACAGGCACATAGACACAGGCAACAGAGCATGCACAATGTCGGCACTAGTACAGTGTATATCCACCTTTCGCAGCAATGCAGGCTGCTATTCTCCCATGGAGACGATCGTAGAGATGCTGGATGTAGTCCTGTGGAACGGCTTGCCATGCCATTTCCATCTGGCGCCTCAGTTGGACCAGCGTTCGTGCTGGACGTGCAGACCGCGTGAGACGACGCTTCATCCAGTCCCAAACATGCTCAATGGGGGACAGATCCGGAGATCTTGCTGGCCAGGGTAGTTGACTTACACCTTCTAGAGCACGTTGGGTGGCACGGGATACATGCGGACGTGCATTGTCCTGTTGGAACAGCAAGTTCCCTTGCCGGTCTAGGAATGGTAGAACGATGGGTTCGATGACGGTTTGGATATACCGTGCACTATTCAGTGTCCCCTCGACGATCACCAGTGGTGTACGGCCAGTGTAAGAGATCGCTCCACACACCATGATGCCGGGTGTTGGCCCTGTGTGCCTCAGTCGTATGCAGTCCTGATTGTGGCGCTCACCTGCACGGCGCCAAACACGCATACGACCATCATTGGCACCAAGGCAGAAGCGACTCTCATCGCTGAAGACGACACGTCTCCATTCGTCCCTCCATTCACGCCTGTCGCGACACCACTGGAGGCGGGCTGCACGATGTTGGGGCGTGAGCGGAAGACGGCCTAACGGTGTGCGGGACCGTAGCCCAGCTTCATGGAGACGGTTGCGAATGGTCCTCGCCGATACCCCAGGAGCAACAGTGTCCCTAATTTGCTGGGAAGTGACGGTGCGGTCCCCTACGGCACTGCGTAGGATCCTACGGTCTTGGCGTGCATCCGTGCATCGCTGCGGTCCGGTCCCAGGTCGACGGGCACGTGCACCTTCCGCCGACCACTGGCAACAACATCGATGTACTGTGGAGACCTCACGCCCCACGTGTTGAGCAATTCGGCGGTACGTCCACCCGGCCTCCCGCATGCCCACTATACGCCCTCGCTCAAAGTCCGTCAACTGCACATACGGTTCACGTCCACGCTGTCGCGGCATGCTACCAGTGTTAAAGACTGCGATGGAGCTCCGTATGCCACGGCAAACTGGCTGACACTGACGGCGGTGGTGCACAAAAGCTGCGCAGCTAGCGCCATTCGACGGCCAACACAGCGGTTCCTGGTGTGTCCGCTGTGCCGTGCGTGTTATCATTGCTTGTACAGCCCTCTCGCAGTGTCCGGAGCAAGTATGGTGGGTCTGACACACCGGTGTCAATGTGTTCTTTTTTCCATTTCCAGGAGTGTATTTCAGTCTGGTATTGTTCGTGGAAAGAACGATTGTCGGTATGCCTCTGTGTGGGCTCTAATCTCTCTGATTTTATCCTCATGGTCTCTTCGCGAGATATACGTATGAGGGAGCAATATACTGCTTGACTCGTCGGTGAAAGTATCTTCTCGAAACTTTGACAAAAGCCCGTACCGAGCTACTGAGCGTCTCTCCTGCAGAGTCTTTCACTGGAGTTTATCTATCATCTCCGTAACGCTTTCGCGATTACTAAATGATCCTGTAACGAAGCGCGCTGCTCTCCGTTGGATCTTCTGTATGTCTTGTATCAACCCTATCTGGTACGGATCCCACACTGCTGAGCATTATTCAAGCAGTGGCCGAACAAGAGTACTGTAACCTACTTCCTTTGTTTTCGGATTGCATTTCCTTAGGATTCTTCCAATGAATCTCAGTCTGGCATCTGCTTTACCGACGATCAACATTATATGATCATTCCATTTTAAATCACTCCTAATGCGTACTCCCAGATAATTTATGGTATTAATTGCTTCCAGTTGCTGACCTGCTATTTTGTAGCTAAATGATAAATGATCTGTGTATTCGCAGCACATTACACTTGTCTACATTGAGATTCAGTTGCCATTCCCTGCACCATGCGTCAATTCGCTGCAGATCCTCCTGCATTTCAGTACAGTTTTCCATTGTTACAACCTCTCGATACACCACAGCATCATCTGCAAAAAGCCTCAGTGAACTTCCGATGTCATCCACCAGGTCATTTACGTATATTGTGAATAGCAACGGTCCTATGACACTGCCCTGCGGCTCACTTGAAATCACTCTTACTTCGGAAGACTCCTCTCCATTGAGAATGATATGCTGCGTTCTGTTATCTAGGAACTCCTCAATCCAATCACACAATTGGTCTGATAGTCCATATGCTCTTATTTTGTTCATTAAACGACTGTGGGGAACTGTATCGAACGCCTTGCGGAAGTCAAGAAACACGGCATCTACCTGTGAACCCGTGTCTATGGCCCTCTGAGTCTCGTGGACGAATAGCGCGAGCTGGGTTTCACATGACCGTCTTTTTCGAAACCCATGCTGATTCCTACAGAGTAGAATTCTAGTCTCCAGAAAAGTCATTATACTCGAACACAATACGTGTTCCAAAATTCTACAACGGATCGACGTTAGAGATATAGGTCTATAGTTGTGCACATCTGTTCGACGTCCCTTCTTGAAAACGGGGATGACATGTGCCCTTTTCCAATCCTTTGGAACGCTACGCTCTTCTAGAGACCTACGGTACACCGCTGCAAGAAGGGGGGCAAGTTCCTTCGCGTACTCTGTGTATAATTGAACTGGTATCGCATCAGGTCCAGAGGCCTTTCCTCTTTTGAGCGATTTTAATTGTTTCTCTATCCCTCTGTCGTCTATTTCGATATCTACCATTTTGTCATCTGTGCGACAATCTAGAGAAGGAACTACAGTGCAATCTTCCTCTGTGAAACAACTTTGGAAAGAGACATTTAGTATTTCGGCCTTTAGTCTGTCATCCTCTGTTTCAGTACCAGAGGACAGACGCACACAAAAAACGACTCACACGCTAAGTTGGGTACATATTATGTTACCAATGCTCACAATATCTGCACTGACACCCTGTATAGCGTTAGCAGGATAGGCAGATATCTAAGTGTGTGGCGTGAGACACAGGCGCCGCGAGGTATTCTCCGCTTCTTTCTGCGCCGGACACACCGTGCACCCGCCTCCATACTCGCACACCGCTACGGCGTCGAGAATACCCGGTCCCAGCCCGCTCGCGTCTCGCACAACACAGCCAGTTCCGCCACAAAGCAGGTACAACGCGAAACGCCGTGCAGCCATTAATCAGCCCATCTCGTAGCCTGGGCTGGACGCGTCCGCTGCGTGAGGCAGAGCGCCGGCGCCGAGTGCGTCGATTAATCGCGCCCGCGTGATTTATCACCCCAGTAACTATGCGTGGGTGTGTGAGCGGCCGTCCCCCAACCCAGGCCCCCACCTCCAGCCCCGGCAGAGCCCGGGCCGTGTTAAACAGATGGCTGCAAACACCGGCGCCGGGCGCTACCGTCTCATCTACAGATCACCGTAAACACGGACGAAGTAGGGTGAGTGCTGCTGTGCAACCACTCCATTTCGCGTGTGCGAGATTCTGGCTGAAAAGGAAAATACCTCAGTGTGTACTCCTTGCAATAATTGTCATAACAAAATATCCACAGGTGTACTGCCGGTCTACAGTGTCCAACAGGCACAATATTTCGTTGATCATACACGTCGCCATCATCAGGTGAACTGACGGACTGAGCTCCTGTGAACGTGCCGGCACGGAGATCCGTACGCTATGGCTGCTCAGGGGGAACTGGGTTCGGTCGCGGCGGCGGCCGAATTAAATACCCTCCGCCCGCGGCGCGCTGCTTCCGCCGTCCGCGCCCCGCGCCCCGCGCCACGGTCGCGCGGTGGAACAGATTGCGACGGCGTCTGAAATGACGTCGGTGTGATGGCTCTGTCCGTCGTGGTCGTCACAACTATATGTTTGCTCGATTTACTCTTGATTAACCCAATCGCTGGTTCCCAAGTCTTGCTAACCCCATAAACCTCATAAACCGTGACTGTGGCTATAATCTTAGCAAGGCTTGGGAACCAGCGATTGGGTTAATCAAGAGTGAATCAAGCAAACGTATAGTTGTGACGACCACGGCGGACAGAGCCATCACACCGACGTCATCTCAGACGCCGTCGCAATCTGTTCCACCGCGCGACCGCGACGCGGGGCGCGGACGGCGGAGGGAGTGCGCCGCCGGCGGAGGGTATTTAATTCGGCCGCCGCCGCGATCGAACCCAGTACCGTCTGAGCAGCCATAGCGTACGGATCTCCGTGCCGGCACGTTCACAGGAACTCAGTCCGTCAGTACAGCTGATGATGGCGACGTGTATGATCAACGAAATATTGTGCCCTGTGGACACTGTAGACCGGCAGTACACCCGTGGATATTTGGATTATCAAATACGCCGGGAGAAACTCAAGAATCACAATTGTCATAACGTCTATTTCAGGTAGAGTTCACAACGAACTGTTGCATAACACATTTTACTGTCGATCTAATTTACATACATTTTTGAAATTCTGGTATGTTTCCTCATACTCAATCTTCAGAACTAAATATGTCAGTTACAAGAGTAACCCATATCGATTGTATTGTGTCTAGGAATCTTGCATACTCGATTCGCAAGACAAACAACCATACGTATCGTGTTAATGAGTTTTATTATAACAAGACAAATACAATACTTCATAGATGTGTCGCAAGCAAAGGGTGGCATACAAAATAATTAGTCTTCTTCAGAACAGATAAAACAGAAGTCTGTGCTAAGTAGAGATAAGTACTGATAGGGGCTACGATGCGTCGGGTAACGAAGTTGCTAACATAGAAGCTTGTATCGAAGTGGGCTGCCGCCAGTTGGGCGCGACTCTTATGTCATCTTCACCGAGGTGCCACTGCTGTCGCATTGTCGTCCTGGACGGAGGTCAGTCAGCGTGTGATTGGCTGACCTCTTCTCATACATTCTATACACTGTCGTACCCGACTGGCGTGCCGGCGCTGGCTGTACGTCGTAACACTGCTGTGTGCCCTAATTAATAACCCGCTCATTTCAGTAACACTATCAAACTGAAGACAATCCCAAGAAACACATGAAACTGTGATATGGTCTAGAGATCAGGGCGCCACACCAAAGTCGGCAGCGCGGATCGATGCCGCAGAGGGCTGCTGCAATCCACAGCGTCCAGTGGGAGTCACTCCAGGCGACACGCCTCCCTCTAACAAGGGAACCTCCCCATCGCACCGCTTTCAGATTTAGTTATAAGTTGGCACAGCGAATAGGCCTTGAAATACTGAACACAGATCAATCGAGAAAACAGGAAGAAGTTGTGTGGAACTATGAAAAAAATAAGCAAAATATACAGAATGAGTAGTCCATGCGCAAGATAGGCAACATCATCAAGGGTAGTGTGAGCTCGGGAGTGCCATGGTCCCGTGGTTAGCGTGTGCAGCTGCGGAACGAGACGTCCTTGAATCAAGTATTCCCTCGAGTGAGAAGTTTAATTTTTTATTTTCAGACAATTATTATCTGTCCGTCCGTCCGATGCGAGGCAACTGCGCCGTAGTATGGGGACGCTGCACCTAAACAAACATATGTTTTGACAAAGCACAGGGAAAACTGTGCGACTGTGAAACTGTTGCATTCATTTGTTGCAGTTTATGTGACAAACTCTTATGTTTTCATCACTTTTTTGGGAGTGATTATCACATCCACAAGAAAACTTAAATTGGGCAAGGTAGCAGAATCTTTTTACCCATTCGCCAAGTGTACAAGTTAGAGGGGTCGACAACATATTCCTGTCATGTGACGCACATGCCGTCAGCAATATCGTATAGAATATATCCGACGTGTTTTCCTGTGGAGGAATCGGTTGACCTATGACCCTGCGATCAAATGTTTTCGCTTCCCATTGGAGAGGCACGTCCTTTCGTCTACTAATCGCACGGTTTTGCGGTGCGGCCGCAAAACGCAGACACTAAACTTATTACAGTGAACAGAGACGTCAATGAACGAACGGACAGTTCATAACTTTTCACTCGGGGAAAGACCTGAACCAAGGACCTCTCGTTCCTCAGCTGCTCACACTAACCACGGGACAACGGCGCTCCTGAACTCACAGTACCCTTGATGTTGCCTATCTTGCACATGGACTACTCAGTTTGTGTATTTTTTTCATAGTTCCACACAACGTCTTCCTGTTTTCTCGATTGATCTGTGTTGAGTTTTTCAAGGTCTATCCACGGTGCCAACTTATAACTAAATCTGAGAGGTGTGTGATGGGAAGGTTCCCTTGTAAGAATAGCAGCGCCATCACGATGAGGTCAGTATAGTGTCGATCATGGAAGAGAGCAACTCAGTTTGTGACGTCAGTTATAGCAGTTAGCTCCATACTGTAGGAGTAACAACTTGTTCAGATCGAATTGCACTGCTGCAAATGTCGAACATTGTACTGCAAGAGAAAATTTCTGTTAGTCAGTGTATCAAGTTATGCATTCTTATCAGTGACAGTTGTAAATTACCCAATACGCCTGTGGCAAAGAAGTGTGTCGAATTTAAGTAAATCTTTTATTCGTTTATGTAACAAAGTGAACTGCTCGTAATATTAAATGCGTTGTAGGTAAAAATGAACCATCTCCCAGAGCATTAAAAAACCCCTCTGTTAGGAACAGATGATTGTAGTTCCGTTTAATCACAACTGAAAGTATGCACATAAAGTGTGTGGTTGCAAAAACAACCAGTACTTCTTATTCTTGTAAGAGCACATTCGACTGGTTTTTCGAAATACGAAAAGAGTGGCAGATCAAAAACCATATGTGCTAGCATGAAGTTTCCTGGGTGGAGCCACGAGAAAGGGCAAGCATTAGGAATAATTTTTTTGCTGCTTCTCTGCCCCCGTAGTCAACTGGTTAACGATAAATAAATTGGCTCTTCAACGGGGGGAGGGGGGGGGCTGGCTCACTTCGCTACAGTCAATTCTTTGGCACCTCGGAAAATCTGCGGGGAAAACCAGGAGGAAAGAGATGTGTTCGCCAGCGTTGGCGAGACAAATGATTCTCAACTAACACATCTGTCATTCTTGTCATAAAACGAATGATAAATGGTGAACGAATTTTTAGGCGGTTGTGAAGTCCATTCGATAGAGTTCGATTTTAATATTCTAAACTGATTCACGTCCTTAGAAAATTCAACTCTGTATGTGCTTAGACGTGGGAACTGATGCATGTATGTTCCTTTCCTGATCTGATCCTTCATTCCTGTAGTTAATTCGGCAATCACTGGTGGTTTACAATGACATACTTAATTTGCCTTCTTATCACTTCCATTCCGAGTTTGTCCTTCGGCAAGGTGTCATTATGTACGACTACGTTGATAATAATTCATTTGTAACTTTATGAACATAACAGGACGTTGTTTTTCCCATTCTATTGTCGAAAGCAAAGTCTATGGATTTCAATAATAAGCAGGACTTTACTGGAACCTCTTGTTTCATTCCATAGTTACATAAAACGCTACTCATTATATCTTTGTGAGCCATGATGACTATATTTAGTGTGGTCTGTTTCACCCCTCTTTAACGTCAGATGTCTCATATAATTATACGTTGCGCAACTGCTGTTCAATAATTCGCTTGATGTTATAGGGACCTATCCCTTCATCGCAGATGTCATCACGTTTAGGTCCTACAGTATTACCAAGGAATGCTTAGAACTCAACCGAAACTTCACAAGTTCATCAACAAATTTACATGCTGTGTCACAGGACGATATCATTGCATTTTCGTGTAGCATCCAAATTTGTTGACTAATATCATTGTCCTGTGGCGTGTAAATTTGGGACTCAGCGACACACTTACGTCCCAGAGATACGCGGATGAGGACACAGCCAACCTGCAAATTATCCCAAAATTTCCGTCATTTTATGGGAAGACATTAGTACTATTTGAGCCTTCATCATGTCTAGTCTTTCTCTTTGACGGTGTAATCAGCGGCGGGGGGGGGGGGGGGGGGGGGGCGGAGGGTGAAGGGAATAACAAGACTTTCGAAGTGTAGAAACAACACACCAGTTGCGTTAAAAAACGATTTTTAATGCAAATAATGTGCTTTTTCTCCACACCGTCATTCTTGCTGAAAATGATAAAAAAAAAATCTAAATGACGACACTGGTCTTTGCAGTGGCCAGAGACGTGTGATGGGAAGTGCTGACGTATTCGGCGCTCGGCACTGTCAACAGAAACTGCAACATTTAACCTCTCCACGCAGTTTTGAGGCTAAAACTGCTGAGTCACTGTGGTTTGCAGAAATGAAAACAAAAGGGAAATCGATATGAAGTGTTCCATATAAATGCGATATGTGACGAAACCGAACGATGGACCCATTGGACATCTTTTATTATGCCACTGACATACAGTTACCATTGTTAGCAAAGTGGCTATCGCCATAAGTGAATGTGTATTGTTTTCCTTTCAATTGTTGCTGTAAGGGGGTAAGGAGACTACTAGCTTGTTCACGTTCAGAATATCTAGTAATAAATCAGTACTTAAATATACAGCTCTAAAACCGGCAGTATATTTACAATGTGCAGTCGACATTTTTATTGGCCGGTAGGTCGATATTTTTTCCGTCGATGTAAGGGTATTTCGATCCTTGTCTAGAATATATCAAGCGCCGATAATAATTTTTTAACAATTTTTAAAGATATTAATAGACCTACTTCAGATATGGATGCATGTATGTTTGAAGAGCACTGCAATGTGAAGAGAGACACTGTGTAAACACAGATATTATAACCATCCACGACTGATGTAACTGTTGCTACGACCAGCTTGTTTAGCATAACATGGAGCACGATAGCTCGCGAGACAGAGAGGTGATGCTGCCCCGTATCAAATGCATCCGGTGACCTAACGACCGTTCGCTCGCACAACAGTCTGCTGAGTGTAGTTTTCACTCCGATACTCACGCTCGCTAAGGCAAATGCTGGAGTGGTCTCAAAATTCGGCCTCGGGGAATACGATACACAGTTCAGATAGCCTAGAACAACGCACAGAAGCAAGTTCAAAAATGGCTCTAAGCACTATGGGACTTAACATCTGAGGTCATCAGTCCCCTAGACATCACACACATCCATGCCCGAGGCAGGATTCAAACCTGCGACCGTAACAGCAGCGCGGTTCCGGACTGAAGCGCCTAGAACCACTCGGCCACAGCGGCCGGCAGAAGAAAGTTTATACGATTCACAGACAGCTGGCGCACAAGACTTCCAACACCTAGGATACCTCGACGATTGCGGCATCACGAGAAGCGTCTCACTACGAAGTTAAAGAGTAGAAACAGAAGTTGTTAACTTCTGGTGAAGTTGATACGATGCTGGACGGAATAAGTTATGAGTAAAGGAAGGAAATAAACTTTTGTTGCAGATCGACTCACTTAACAAGACGATCCCTGTGCAACCGAAGCTGGTGGCAGTATATTAAAATGGAAGTCAAATAGACGGACGATAAAATCTACTGTGAACTAGCACTAAACTGTCGCTTAACAGCTAGCGGGTTAACTGTGAGTCTGCAGACTTACAGGTTCACTGACTATTTTTCTGTCAGTCTTTGTCATGCAATATGGCTTACCTTTCTGATAATATCATTCGTCCACTTGTTGTGACACACTGATCTTATTTACCTATTTCTTTTCCTATTTCTCCAGTTACCTCGTAATTGGCTTAGTGTTTAGGTTCTGGACCTGTAGCTTCTATTGTTGTTTCGCAAAATTGTGCTGTGAGCACTGCAAGACGTGACATAATGTCCTTGGAGAAAATCGGCAATCACTGGTTGTAAACCAGATTTTTCCCATTCAATCATGACTGATTTTATTTTTGTAAAATGACTGGTTTCAGTTCAACATTAACTCTCTTCAGATCTGCTTGTATCAGTTAAAAGGGCAGATCGTCCAATTTAGCAGCAAAATTTACGAAAATGTTGCTGTGACGCAGTTTGTAAATTTTGCTCACGTGTCGGACAAGTTACTCTTATAAATGATACAGACGGATCTAAGGATGGTTCATGCTGAACCGAAACAGGTTATTCTAAAAATTTAAAGCGATCAAGGAAGGCAGTTCATATCTGTAGGATTTTAATTATTTCTGTCTTAAATGATGTCTTAGAAATTGAAAATTTCTTTTAAGGCCTTAGCTTCTGATAGCCTTTTGATTAGCTCTTTTTATCTCTACGTATATGGCAATGTTTAGTTTCTCATCCATTCTAAATAAGTAATTACAAAATAGCTGTCGCAATTTTCTGAGGATCTGGTTATTCAAGCTTCAGCGATAAAGTTGACTGTTCACAATTCTTTTTTGGATTTACAGCCGAATCGTCAATTCCTCTTAACCGCATGATAACTTTCCATTTCTCTTCATGAGATGATGGCTGCACAAAAACGTTACTGCATTCAAAAAATGGTTCAAATGGCTATGAGCACTATGGGACTTAACATCTATGGTCAACAGTCCCCTAGAACTTACAACTACTTAAACCTAACTAACCTAAGGACATCACACAACACCCAGTCATCACGAGGCAGAGAAAGTCCCTGACCTCGCCGGGAATCGAACCCGGGCGCGGGAAGCGAGAACGCTCCCGCACGACCACGAGCTGCGGACTTACTGCATTCAGTGGCCATCTCGACAGCGTCTGCCTCGGACTCCGAGTAGTGTGGCTGGCATTTGGCTCGATGGGGCTGTCTGACGCTACACACAGGTCCATTGCACTCTCTCGACGAACTCTTCAGTGATGTCTTCGCTGCCGGTAGGTATCTGGCCGGAAACATGTTTCGCAGTGTGACGGTGGTGGTGTTCGCAGCTAACTGTCGAGATGCTGCTTCGGTGTATTGTTACCGGAGTCTTAGGACATCCTGAAGTAACGTTTCCAAGCTGGCCGTGTTTCCAGACACGTGCCTTCCGAATGGTATTTGGGTCACTGTGTCCTGAAGTTCCGTAGCGTCGTGGTATTCCGTCCTCACCGAAGCACACTGAACGGTGTGATGTGCAATAAAGCGTGTTATTGATGAATTCTATACAAGCAGAGACGGAAAATAAGTGCATTCTACAGCGAGCCGGCCGCAGTGGCCGTGCGGTTCTAGGCTCTACAGTCTGGAGCCGAGCGACCGCTACGGTCGCAGGTTCGAATCCTGCCTCGGGCATGGATGTGTGTGCTGTCCTTAGGTTAGTTAGGTTTAATTAGTTCTAAGTTCTAGGCGACTGATGACCTCAGAAGTTAAGTCGCATAGTGCTCAGAGCCATTTGAACCATTTGCTACAGCGAGACCCGGCGGAAAGACACTATTGGATGGGGCGTCACGTAGTACAGTGCTGCTTGCACTCCGCATCGTCCCAACACACGCCTTCTTACGTGCAAACCACTACAACAGCATCAACGTCCTCCGACATACACTGCGGCGCTACCAGGTGTATAGAGTGTACCAACTATGACGTCTCGTCTCCAAATGACTGAAAGCGATTGCCGGGAATGTTTCACCCCTTCTCCGCTGTGATTTTGTCTCTAGCTACCTCGACATTAACGAGACATTAACCTCCCATTCCGTTTCTACTTTACTTTGCTTGGCAGCTGGGCCGATCAGGTAATGAGTAATTCTATAACTGTACTAAATCACACAACGTTTAAAATTGTGAGTAGAAAAGACATGAGTGCGACTATGTACGTGAAAGTATGAGCAGCACTGTTCGTTGACGATGTTTTGTGTACAGGAAATTATCGCTGTTGGAAAATCGTAATAAATCGCGGAAAGGCTTGGGCAAATTTTCCACTGTTTGTAATGAATGGCCGTTCTCTTCCATTGCAGGTAAATGTAATATATTATCAACAACAAAGAGAGAGAGAACCAAAAAGTATGCTTTTACCGCATTATTGCTGAACATTTAGATCACATCACATTGTATGTGTTTGTAGGGGTAATACTAAGAAACGATGTGTAATGGGATAATATGTGCTAGGGAAAGTGAAAGGAAGGAGTAGATATCGGGAAACATAAATGGCAACCTTTCGGGCAAAGATGAAGTGTCTCTTGCGTCATTTAGAGGACGGTGTTCGAAGAAATTCTGTAAGCACACCTGCAGAAGCACACAGGCAGTGTCTTTTCCATCACTCATTACGCGAATGGCATAGAAAATAATATCGATGATATCGGTACGACGTACTATCCGCCAAACATTGTATACTAGTTCGCAAGATACATGTCTGTATGTAGGTGTAGACGTGAGGTAGCGTGTTTTTATCGCTATCCAGTATTGTTTACTGTACTTTTCCTCCTTAAATACAGGGATAGATAAAAATATGACAACAATGAGAGAAATACATGCTTGAACATAAATGCTGATGCTATAAAAGTCTGCAGGTTGCGCTGTTGTAATTGATCACGAACGCCACCTCTGCAATGTCCTCAATTTTTTGCATGTGGGTTCAAAAATGGTTCTAAGCACTATGGGACTTAACATCTGAGGTCGTAAATCCCCTAGACTTAGAACTACTTAAACCTAACTAAGGACATCACACACATCCATGGCCGAGGTAGGATTCGAACCAGCGACCGTGGCAGCAGCATGGTTCCGGACTGAAGCTCCTAGAACCGGTCGGCCACATCGGCTGGCTTACAAGTGTGAGTCGCGCTCAGAACTGTGTTCTGTGTAGTTGTGTGTGCATTGTGTCGGAGTTCAGCGATTGCTGGTGCCCATATCGTGAATGCTTTCGTATCCGAGGCAGTCGAAGTGTTAGGTATCGAAGATTTAAGCCGCACTCGGTGAAAGCGGGAAACATCAATCGCTAAGTCGCAACGTAGACGAAAGTGTCTGCACGGTGATCGTGACACATGGTTATTGAAGGGGATTGTCACGAAAAATAAGAGCAAGATGGATGCAGAACTGTATGCAGCTCTCGCGAACACTGTCAACGCCGAAACTATACGAAGGCACATCCATAAGCAGCGCGAGATGGAATTCCAAAACCATTGAACAACTATGTAAATGCCTGTAAATTGGGAAGGCAGTGCCGAAGCCATAATCCTAGTCTATGGAGCAATGGAAAAATGTCATTTGGTGCGACGAGTGTTGTTTTACACTATTTTCAACTTCTGGCCATGGCTACGTCGTAAGAGTAAAACACGGTGGGGGTTCGGTTTTAAAAGGTTAGTAAACTACAGGAATATCCATGATAAGATCCCAGTAGTGTGAAGAACAGAAAGTTGGTTGAAACAAGAACAGCAACGGAAACCTAAGTTCAGATTCCAATATTTATCGTAAGAATAGTTTAGTCGCGATCGGAGGCTGCGTATTTATTGCAGTAAAGAATTCGATATTATCTAGCAAGGTTATGACGGATTCAGAATTTGAATTAATCTTGGTGAAGCTAAGCGTCAAAGGTCCGTCAGAAATGGTAATCGGATGCTTTTATAGACCACCTGGGTCAGGAACGCAGAGCGCTTTTGAGAGAACTTGCAGAATCTCGTTAGTAATTTTCCTTATGATTCCGTTATAATATGGGTAAATTCAGCTTTTCAGAGTCATCCCATCAGGACTGGTGCCAGAGACAGGGATTTGTGTGACAATATTCTAAATGTCTTGTCCGAAAATTACTTCGAACAGATAATTAGACGCCGGCCGCGGTGGTCTAGCGGTTCTGGCGCTGCAGTCCGGAACCGCGGGACTGCTACGGTCGCAGGTTCGAAGCCTTTCTCGGGCATGGGTGTGTGTGATGTCCTTAGGTTAGTTAGGTTTAAGTAGTTCTAAGTTCTAGGGGACTTATGACCTAAGATGTTGAGTCCCATAGTGCTCAGAGCCATTTGAACCATTTGATAATTAGACAACCAATTAGCGACGATAATGTCTTAGACCTCCTAGCAACAAACAGAACAGAACTTACCGAGTCAGCTAAGGCAGAGGAAATCGTAAGGCTGTTATAACAACTATGATCACGAGTTTTGCGAAGAATGTCAAGAAAGTTAGAAACATAGTTTTGCTTATAGAGAGTGACAGGATACAAATTGCAGAGTAGCTCTGCAGTAAGGAACAAGTTCTTGGTGCTGAGGCGCAATAACTGGAGCACAAAAGGAAAAAAATTAGAAAGCATCGTTCAGTATGCCTTAGGTAAGTATGTTCCGAGCAAGGTGATAAAGGATGGGAAAGACCCACCGTGGTTTAATAGACGTGTATGAAAATTGCTACGTAAACAAAGTGGATCACAGCACAGATTCAAGAAAAGTCGAAACCTCGCTGGGGGGCGAAAGCTGAGTGAAGTGAAAATGAGAGTAAGGAGAGGAATAAGAGAAGCGTTCAATTAATTTGTAAGAAATATTTTGTTAATCGAACTGAGCAAAAACCTTAAGAGGTTTCGGTCTTCCGTACAGTCAGCCAGCCGTTCGAAGTCATCTATTCATTCACTTAATGACCATAATGCCACCGAAACAAACTTGGCTAAATACTGAATTCAGTCTCCCGATATTGTTTCACCGCGGAAGATCGCAACACGTTGCATTCTTTCAATCATCGTACGAACTTCGAAATGGCAGATTCTGCAGTGAAAACCGATTGCGGAATGGAAAAGCGACGATACTTGCTTACACGTCTTAGTGGTAGAAAGACATAAGGAGCAGATGAGGTAGCTGTAAGGTTCTGCTTCTTAGATTACGCGAAAGAACTTGTTCCCCTCCTAGCAGCTGTTTATCGTAGGTCGCCACAACAGTGAAGTGTACCTAGCGGCTGGGAAAAAGCGCGGGTTACTCCAGTTTTCAAGAATGGTCGTAAGACAGATGCCTATAATTAAAGGCCTTTATCGTTAGTGTCAGTCTGTTGCAGAATTATGGAATATGTTTTATGTTCAAGAATTGTGGCTGTTTTCGACAGCGAAAATCTCCACCATAAAAATCGTCTTGGATTCTGCAAACTGCGATATGACGAAACTCAGCTCGCTCTGATCCTTCCTGAGATACGTAGCCGTGAAGACAACGGCGCTCAGGTTGATGCCGTGTTCCTTAACTTCATGAAGGCATTTGACAGGGGCCCGCGCTTCCGCTTACCGGAAAAAAAATACGGGCTTACCGAGTATAGGGCCAGATAGGCGACTGGATTCAAGGTTTCCTTGCAGATATAACTCAACAAATCGATTTTAACGTAACAAAATCGACGAGTGTAAAGATAATTTCCGGAGTACCCTTAGGAAGTGTGTGATATGAGCGTTACTGTACACAGTTTATATAAATGTCGAGTAGAAAGCGTCGGAAGCTCTTTAAGCCAGGTGATACGGTTGTGTATAGGAAACTAGCATCAGCTCGCAGAATGACCACGACAAGATAATTCGCGGAATTAGATTTAGTATTGAGGCTTACCGGCAATCGTTTCTCCCAGGCACCGTCCGCGAGTGGAACACGGTAGGGGGATACGTTAATGGTACCAGAAGTAAGCTCCACTTATAAAACTCCTTTCTGCTACTGTTATACCATAACCACAAAACTGAAGACAATTTGTAAAACAGAATTGTTTTGTTATAGCAATTATGGTATAAAGCAACAGAGCAGTGTTACCCTCTGAGACGAATTTTGTTATGTTGACCGTGTTGTTCCTAACGGAGGTGGCTTATCGGAAATGAAAGTCAGAATTATGTTAATATTTGAACAGTAACAATTGGAATTTTGCTTATCTGCACTGTTTAATGGATAAAGGAAATGGTCGCCAGCCTAACTAGGCAAGAGAATGATTAACATTCTCGTTGAAGAATATATTTATTAGTAATTTTAGTGGATAAACACAACCTATACTTTGTCACACGGGAGTGCAGTGAACTCTGACACATACATTTGTTTACGTTAAGAATGAAGCTAGCAGTTAGAGCAGCAGAACTATTTGCAAAATTATAAGAGATACCAAAACACCCTATTACTTTCAGGCTTTAAAGAATTTATGGTTTTTTATAATTAGTGGTCTTCCCATTACTTGATACTCAGCATTAACACAATAGACAAACTGTGGATCTTGTTATATTATTAATATGCACTTCCTATACACAAGAGAGACATACACTTAACAAACATGAGTATATAATGTTTCACGACTGCAGTTTTCCACTTTTACTACAGCGAAACACAATGTTGACAAAATTTCAAGAAACTGACTCACCTTTTAGAATTTACTACAGACAATAATGTGATCATTTGCCTTATAAGCCTCAGTCTTAAGAACTTTTAATATTGGAGTTAGCAACAGCACTTTAAATAGCAGTTTTAATAGGAAAATTATTTTCAGCAAATAACATTTACTTTAACTCGCTCTATTGCCACATTAACTTTAACTTTCTTTTTACTAAGTTCAAGAGGCATTAATTAGCAAATCTCTAGGCTTTAATTTCTTTTAGTAAGGACACTCGGATATCACTGTAGCTCAAACGGAGAGGAACCTGAGAGGTGTTATGATGAGGAGGAAAATCAGAGTAGGTACATAAATTCAGATACAAATTACCTTATATTTCAGCACATTAGCGCGTCCATTAAGCTGATCCTTCACTGTACATCATTATAGTATTACGTTGCAATGATTGCACAATGTGGTGGCAACTGCATGTTGGTAGATGGAATTGCAGGCAGAATTGCTGGACTCTGTCATTTCTTGGTGGCGATGATAGATACAAATTCCAGAATAGAAAATCCATCCGAGGCCTTGGAAAGAAGCAGGAAAAGCCTCTCTCGGAATCATCACAATATGCATCTTTTACATGGCAGTGCGTGGACTCGTAGCTTGTCCCCGACTCGTAGTTTGTCCCCGACTCGTAGCTCGTCTCCGACTGGTAGCTCGTCTCCGACTCGTAGCTTGTCCCCGACTGACTATCAGTTCCACCTTTTCCACCTAGGCCAACCACAATTTGCGCGCGCTACACAGTTCCGTTTCCGAGGGGAACCACTACACCTTTTACATACAGAATAACTAAGAGCCCTAAGTGAAGGTCAGCAGTTTACATAACAGCAAACAAACACATTAAATAAAACAAAACATTTTCACATATTGACACTTCTACAAAAAATTATTCACACAAAATTACAATTATATACAGTAAGTTTTGTTCCCTCCAAATGGGACAAAGAATTTTAAATTACAGATACACTACTTTGCATAGAATCAAATCACGACATCAAAGGTTTGACAAAGAAAAGAGTACACAATTTTATGTTATCGATTCAAACACATTTACAGACGATCAACAATGTAACATTAAATAAAGGAAAAAAACAAAATAAATCCATACAGCATAAGAGCTGTGGTGTTACACACTACGAACTGTTAAGTGGCTCACGGAGTATGATGTAAATGTAATTTGGGCAACCATATTGTGGTATTCCGTATGCCCCACGGTTACTCTGCAAGGTCGTATTACTGTCACGGATTGTGTCACCATTTTGGGTGATCAGGTCCATCCCTAACGGTGACGCTGCGTTCAAAGCGGACAGAGTCCCTGTACATACGACTTGCGTCGTCCAGGAATGATTTTATGAGCACGAGCATCAACTGTCGCACCTCCCCTCGGCACCTGAGTGACCGTATCTCAGTGGTACTTTGAGTCTTTGAGATATACTATGGATCGAAAGGAGCGTTATGGCTACCATTGTTACCTGAAGTTGCTACTACTTTTCAGGAAGAACTGCGTACGATTGGCTTCAAAATCTTACCGTGTGACACTTTACTCCTTCCGAGATGTGTGGAAGCTATATGGGAAGCTACTGTTTCCCTATGGCGTAACATAAATGATAATTTGTTGTGATTTTGGTGTTTCGAAATTTTTGACCACGCCAGATATGTTCTTCTTGTGTACGCAACTGTTGACGGCGAGCCCGCAGCTCGTGGTCGTGCGGTAGCGTTCTCGCTTCCCACGCCCGGGTTCCCGGGTTCGATTCCCGGCGGGGTCAGGGATTTTCTCTGCCTCGTGATGGCTGGGTGTTGTGTGATGTCCTTAGGTTAGTTAGGTTTAAGTAGTTCTAAGTTCTAGGGGACTGATGACCATAGATGTTAAGTCCCATAGTGCTCAGAGCCATTTGAACCATTTTTTTTCCCTTGTTGATGGCGATCCCGAAACGTCTCGTAAGCAGACTTGTAAAATAAAACACTAGCGATTTTGAGAAAAATAAAATTGTGTATGTGATAGTTACACAGACTTTGTCATAAATGCTGCGGAAACAGTAGCGACACACCATTTGATGATCACGAACCGGTCGATGGCGCCTCTGCTTCCATTGGCATGCCATTCCTTGTAGTGGAAATCTCGTCTGCTGCCAGCACTGTCTATCACCTGCACTAGCTTGAGCCCTAAATGTTTCCCCTGGTGGGGATGGGAGACTGCACACGCGGATTTTATTTCCCACGTTGTTTTTTTTCTGTTGCATTTCGTCTCCCTTAGATGGGGAGCTTGCGGTGTTCGGAGCTTAGCCTCTCGCGCGCTACCCTGGGCTTCAGAGTGCAAATGCTGGTTGCCGGAGTTATTTGCTCCGCCAGCTCGTCACAGCAGTGCTCTTTCAGAGCGCGCAAATGTTTGCGAATGTATCTCTGTGGATTTTCCGTCTCTGTTTACCGAGTACGGTGTAACGCCCTCACTTGCCTGCCGTATGAAAACAACACTAGACGCCATGAACATGCATTAGACATGGAAAATGTAGTGAATTATACATTAAGAGAGAATGATAATTATTTTCGGATACGCCGTCAATATGCATACTTGCATGTGTAAATCTATCATCATCTCCATTCCCCAATTATAAGAAAAGTCGAACGCTAATCGTAGCCTTGAAACTTAAACTTGAATGTTTGATTAAAATTCTCACCACATTTCTGATAGATTTTTTTGTCAATTTTAAGGGAAGCCCGCTTGAAATTGCAGTCTGGGCAAAAAATACTCGGTGAAACGGTCGAAATTTCTCAAGCGCAACTCGTAATGGTTGACGTGCTATGGAACGGAACTGGTTAGTTGACACTAGCAAAGGAGATTTGCAAATACAATAGATTCCTGGTGTAGAAAGGTTCGTCTTATACAGACACTGGTGCAGTGCACATATGTAACGTACTTGTAATATGTGAATTAGCACTGATATTTCACATTACTTCTCTAGTTATTTTTGACGAACTGTTTGAGATCTGATCTGCGGAAGAAAGATCTGGAGGGCGAACTGTATCCATCAACGACTTGGAGCATAAATGTTTACCTATAGACTGAAATGTTGCATGAAACTAAAGAACAATTTCTGGCGTTAGAAAGCGAGCCCATAGCTTGTGAAACGTCCCCTTTGAACAACTTATACAAGACTGTGCTTAACCTGACACACAATGTTTTTAGCGCAACGCAATCTGACTTTCAATAATCCCTACAAAACAATGGCCCTGAGTAACATTAAACTATACCTTTCAGAAATCACTTACCTCACAAAAATCTTCATTACTCGAACTACTGCAATACAGCGAGCGCCACTACTGCCAGCTAAATAAAAGATTCAAACTACTGAAGGCACTAACTACTGATAGGGATAGTTAGCAAATGAAAGATTTTAATAGAGAACAAGCACTGTATTTACATTAATAGTCATAATATATGTAATTTCAAAACTCCGCCATTTCCTTCCACACATCCACCACTGCTGGCGGCTCACCTCTAACTGCGCAACGCTACGCGCTGTTAACATCCAGCTGCCCCTCTACAATGGCAGACAACAATGCAAACTAGCCACAGACTGCACACAGCACAGCCAGTGATTTCATTTTCATACAGAGAGCGCTACGTGGCATTACCAATATAAAAATCTAAACAGCCTACTTACATAGCCCCCATGCTCTCCAAAAAAATTTTTACAAATGGTGTTGGGCACTGGCCAATACAGATTTGAAAAAAATATTTC
The DNA here is from genome assembly GCF_023864275.1 of Schistocerca cancellata. Lineage (NCBI taxonomy): Eukaryota > Metazoa > Arthropoda > Insecta > Orthoptera > Acrididae > Schistocerca > Schistocerca cancellata. The sequence continues at coordinate 482,123,690 of NC_064634.1, forward strand.
ACAATTACAGTAACAAAGATATCAAATGCACACACTTATTGATACAATGTTGGTCAAAAGCTAAAATTTTCTCACAGTCCATAAAGACAGTCCTGATCATTCATCACAGTAAAACTGCCGTTTCTTTTATCAAAGTCTGAGCAGTAAAAGACAATGCACACGGAAGTAGTGGATGTCCATGCAGTCTTGAAGAAGTAGTGTTGTCCTTCCAACAGAAAGACAGTGCTGACTCTTGACATGCTGACAGGTAATGGGCCACAACAGAGCAAACCCACAGCAGAGTCATTCGAAGTTCTGACGAATATTGGTAGGTAGGTCATCACAGAGCAGACCCACTGTAGTCCTGGTAGAGATTGTGGTATTGGTGGGCCACCAGAGATGCAGACCCACTGTAGTCCTTGTAGAGATGGCCAGCAGCCATCTGCTGCGACTGTGCAGGTACACAATCACCATTGAAGAGTCTTGCGGATAATAGAGCAAGTCCATAACCACCACTTGTGCACTCACAAAGTTTTTGGAATTGTCCTTAGTACCAGCAATGCTGTTATCCAGTCCCTTGCCGAATTAGTAACACACGTGCAAACACTAACAGTCCCAACTTCTCACATAGTGTCCATATAGTATGACCAACAGAAAAGTGTGCAGTGAAATGAATGCTTACAAGTTAATAATGTGATGAACTGGTGTTAATTACAATTTTATGACGTAAAAATACAATTACAAAGGTACAAAATACGTCATTAAAAACATAACAATACAGATAACATTTGTAGTAATATAGGCTCTACAAAACAATAGAAATAAACATATACATCAGTGTTACAAGAATTATGACATAAGTAAATACATAAAAGATCAGAATAACTTGCGAAACATCAACTTCACACATGAGCATTAAAACAAAACAGAATAAATAATGTCTAAGCATCTTTACAAAGTAAATAACAGAGTATTAGAAAAATTCTACAACATAGCTCTCATCAGCTAAACACATAAAGACAGGAAAAACACAAATACACAAGGGTACACAAACATATAGAGGGATGACACAAAAGGAAAGGACAGGGTTTGTTTTACTGCAGTATTTTGCATGGAGATCTCCCTTCGTTCATCATTATTCCCAAAAAGTCCTATCTAAGCCTGCTTTCTGTATTCTGTTCACATCCTCTGTCAAAAATAGTTTTTCTCCACTGTAGAGTATCCTTTTTTTTTGCCAGACCATTTTCTGATAGCTTCTCAATGCATTTCTTATAAATTCATCATAGTTTCTTATATAGTCTACCCCCTCTTAAGCTAACTTAAATCTACTGAGCTCAGATGCTAAACTAAGGGACGAGGCAATGCAGCAGCATACAACAAATCAACACAAACAGCAATGACAAAAAATGCCAATTTGCAAAGCAAGCAGCAGTAAATCTAAATTAACAGAAAAAATGCAAAATTACAACTAATATGAGCCAATGTGCAGCAACAAGAAAAGCTTAACAGATTAATACAAAGTTAAATTCAATAACACTATGCCTGGCAAACAGCAGCAACTTATACCTAAACATGACATAGCTCAAGCAGAAAAAATATTACAGTAAAAACAACAATGCAGACAAGGGAAATGTCTATTCACATCTTAATGTCTATGTAATTAAAGTGGTGCACCACAACAACTTATTGTGAAAAGAAATATTACCATGTACTTGAAAAGAATATTATGTGTCCAGTTACTGTTACTAGTCCCTTCTAATTGTTCTTTCCTTTCCAAGTGCTCCTTTTTTAAAGAATGTGGATTACAAAATTATTATTTAATGGATCTTAATATCATCACAAGTCATAATATATGTAATTTCAAAACTCCGCCATTTCCTTCCACACATCCACCACTGCTGGCGGCTCACCTCCAACTGCGCAACGCTACGCGCTGTTAACATCCAGCTGCCCCTCTACAATGGCAGACAACAATGCAAACTAGCCACAGACTGCACACAGCACAGCCAGTGATTTCATTTTTATACAGAGAGCGCTACGTGGCATTACCAATATAAAAATCTAAACAGCCTACTTACACTTGTTTAACCCTGCACCAGGGCTTCCGTTTCACTGCTGGTTCGTCCTAAAGGCACTGTTACTTCAAAACAAAACTGATGAAATCGTATTTTGAGGCAGGATCCACTGTGGCTCAAAGGGTTAAACAAAGTCGTTGAACAGGACAAGATCTAATTATATCACCGTTGTTGGTCGTGAACATGCAAACCACGTGGTTACAATAACAATAAAATGGAGTTTCTACATAGTAAGCTGATAAACACTGCAAAAGCGATGTAATGTTCACAATTTGAGACATGGAACAGGTAGCTTTACACAGACAATAGCAAGCCATTCTTAGGTATTACACAAAGGGGCCAAATTTGCCAAATTGTTACAAACTCCAATAATGATCTCACTTAGATGTTTCCTCACGTATAATTGAATGAGGGAGGGACTGATTCCCACGAACGCTTACAGCTGAATTCTGTACAACTCGAGACCACTATCGACGTGGACATGTCATCCAGGATTGATCACAAACACACATCAGGTTTCATTTGATGTATAACATTCTCGGTTTTCTTCCCGCGTCAATTCGTCGGCGTCGTCTGTGCAAGATTCCCCACGGCCTGTTATACTCCACTGATAAGATCGACGATGGGTACAGTATGTGGTGTTGGAGCAAAATTCCAACCTTTATTAAGGACCGAGATGGCTCCTTTGTACAAGTCCTTGTCCGACAGGTCGACTACAGGGCGTGCTGTTGCATACAGTGACTTCGATCCTTACATAGCTGTAAGACGCTCACATTTCTTTACTTGTTTAGCCGATTTGTTGCTATGATGAGCTCTTTGATGAGTAGCCATCGTCATAGCATCCCACTCCCAGTTAAAAGGCGAGAGAACTGTAGATAACATAAGGTAGCAACTATATAAACTGCATGCATCCAAATCCAGTTCGTACCTTGTGTGTCATAGCCTTTCTTTGACGATAGCCCAGTTGGTCTTCCGTAATATATTCTTCATTCCAAACCGCCTTGATATGGTGTTTAACTACAGCAAACTTAGGCACAATCTCCCTATCGCGACAGCGTTGCAGAAATTCCGAATTACTCCGCAACTCTGCATATCTGACGCGGAGCTTCTCCAGTTCACAAACTTGTCGTGCAATGTTTTCTCCGTAGAGGAAAGTAATATGAGAATGAAGTCTCAGGTTTCACTTTAATTTCCACAAGCACATTATACAGGAATGTACTCTGGCTTACCGTGACTCGCTAATCAAACGCCTCTACATGAATACTCTCGGACACATAGTCCGCCCATTAGCTGAATGGTTCAGCCGGCACGGTAGCTCAGCGTGTTCGATCTGAGGGTTAGCTGCCCTCTGTAATAAAAAAACTGAGTTAATAGATCAACAAAGAACTCAAAAGCATGTCTTACGACGTCCGCCCCGATCAGATTCAACGAACAAAAACGAACAAAATGAGATTTAAAAAAAAAAATGGTCAGCGCGTTGGAATGCCATGCACGGGGTCCCGGGTTCGATTCCCGGCTGGGGCGGGAGATTTTCTCCCCTCAGGGACTGGGTGTTGTGCTGTCCACACCGTCCTGTCGTCCCCACTGTCGATGCGCAAGTCGCCCAATGTGACGCCGCACTCAATAAGACTTGCACTTCGGTGCCGAACTCGACTGGGAACTCCCGGCCATTGACGCCATACGATCATTTCCATTTTTTCTCGGACACATGTAAAAAGCATTGCTTAATCTACAACCTGTTGCGACCTCATTCAGCAAATATGGTGCTGTATTATGAAGACAGCAACCGGTGCCCACTACTTCACGCTACAGAGATCGGCTCCAGGAAGGTCCAAACAAAATATAATTCATCGCCAGAGTCAGAGTGAAGCTTTGGCGTCCACCACGCTATAACCAACTGAAACTCCGTGAACACCCGACCAATTGGCTCGCACGAGCCAGACGAGCGTCACATACTTCACTCACATCTCGCCAGAGGCGCCCCAAGTCGCGAGCGCACAGTAGCCCATTTAAAAGCAAGCGTCTCTTTAGAAGACAGTGGAATGACAGGTTGCGGCCTTACGAAATGAGTCAAAGTGAACAACATAAGTGGTTCGAGCTACTACGGTTTCCTAATTTCACAACATGAGATAAGATTTTTAATATTTTTATGGTCAGTCAGTTCCATCTGTTCACAGGTTTCGACAATCACATGTCATCTTCAGAAGCAGTAAACGACACGTGTCTCGTGTATCACAAATCACATGCTTTTGCGAAGTCGCCTTCTGTTGTAAACAGATGAAAGAGTGGAATTCCAAAGCAGAGTGAAACTGTGCGTCGGACTGGGAATAGTAGCAGATGCTGTTGTCGATTGAGCTACCCACGCGCGACTCAAGACCCTTCTACCCAGCCACACTTCTGTCAGTCTACTTTCCATGGATGCATCATCAGTTGTGCCCAATTAGCTCAGTGGGGAAGAGCATTGTTAGTTAAAGGTAATGTGCTGGGTTAGGATCTGGGATGTGGTACACTGTTTTTATCTGCGAGGGAGCAGCAAATCAGCCCTCATTCCACTGAAAAGTGAAAGACTGAATGTATGTATAAAACTGTATCTTGCAGTAAAATGGTTAAAACAATATTTAATTTATGGATTTCATCTTAAATGGTATAATAGTATTTTACTAATGAACTGCATTAAAGATGTAGCACATGTGTTTAATACAACTGGAAGGTGTCAGACATGTAACAGACATTACAATGAACTCTTGAAACAATTCTGGTTAACTTGATATGTCACACGACATAGTTACATGAAAATGTATAAATTTTATTGATATCCAAAGCGAAGTGAATAAAAAAAGCCGACATTTCGTGAATATAAATCACTAAACTCATACTAATAATAGCACACAAGTAATTTCCTCGACCCGAGCTACAAGACGCAGTTCTGAGGGAAAGGAGAATTTTACGACGACACAGTCTCGCACGGATGATGTTCTCGGTACGGGACACCTAGCGCACACAATGGGATGCTGCAGCCACTGCGTAGGCTGCCAGCAAAAGGAGCCCTTGTCTCTGCTTTTAAGGACGATCTTTCGGAAAGTCTTTCTAAAGGAATTTGGCTGGAGATAAACGTCCGGAGAAACCCACCTGAAAACTTTGGTGACTCACTGTAGCCATCTGCATTAAAACTTGCATGAAGGAAAAAGCTGTTTATCTCAGTATTATGTAGCAGAAGTTAAACTCTGCCATAAGAGAGAAACGACGCCTCTGAGAGGCTAAAAAAAACTCTAGTGGGTGGATATACAACAAGTACAAAGACCCTGATTGGCCAGAAAAAAAAATGTGTGGCCACCAGCTTTGATACAGGAAAATTGCAGACTGAGTAATTGGCTTCTTCTCTTGCAGAAAATCGTCAAGTGTTTGAGCAAGGAACAATGAATCACAGCACTGGCTCTGTCATATCTCGTGTCCTGTCGTATCACTCTGGTACATCAGCTGCCGGTTGCCACTCAGCTGTGGACGACAAAGACAGCCTGTAACACAATTGTCATTGTATATTCTTATAAGCTTTTATACGACTATGGGGTGTCTTCTTTTGCCCGCTTAATTTGCAGCTGTGATACATGTTACGTAAACTGAAGGTGGAGAGCGGAGAAAGGAAACGAAAGGGAAGGAACAATTGTCAGCTTCATCGGGAACTTTATGCAGAATCGGCGGCGACAAGTGAAAATGTATGCTGGGCCGGGATTCGAATCCCGGACTTCCTGCTTACTGGACAGTCGCTTTCACCACTGCGCCATCTGGATGCACGGTTCGTCGCAACTGCGTGATATAGATCGATAGCCCTCTCAGTCGACGCATGTTCCCACGTAGCGGCACCTATCCACAGTCCCCATTGTGTTCTCCGTGCTCACTATTCCGAGATTGCTGCAGGAGGTCGAACGCAATTGTGCTTTCGCAATGAAGAAGGTGGATTCGTTCCCCACTGAGGTGAATCAGTTATATGAATGTGTGGTGTCTTCCTTTAGCACATGTCAGAAACTTTCTTCCATGTCACCGCATTTCCTACACCGTATGTGGTGTCCTGATGTGTTGCGTTTTTGGAGTTTTCATGTTTTTGCTCGCCTCTTGTACGTTTTCTTCCTGTTCAGAGTACGGAGCGCGGGAAGAATGATTCTTTAAATTCCTCTGTGCATACTGTAATTACTCTCATCTTGTTTCTATGGGAACGGTACGTAGGGGTCAAGAACAGATTTAGATTCCTCACTTAATGAAAGTTTTTGGAGTTTCATAAATAGGCTTTCGTGGGTAATTTAACTACTTAACTACTTAAATGGCAGTGTCAGAAGAGCCCTCCAATGTAAAGTACAGAAACATATCTAAAATTTTATAAAGTTATGTCAGTACCACATTACTATATCAAAGTGAATCTTGGGTAATGGAAAAGAAAGATAAAATAAGATTACAAGCCAATGAAATGAAATTCCTCAGATACATAGCAGGATACACCAAGCTAGACTGCAAAAGAAATACAGATATCAGGAAGACATTAAGTATTTTCGATATAAACAGTAAGGTTGGTGATTACCTCCAAAAATGGATCTCCCATCTGTTACGATTGGACAAATCAAGATTACCACTACATTTTTGGCTACATGCTCTGCAAGGTAAAAGATGCATTGGAAGACCTGCAAAACTACAGAAGGACCAGGTGTAGCTGCAACAGGCTGAGGAAAAGCCTAATGCATGATGGAAGAAGAAGAAGAAGAAAAAGAAGGATAATTGTCATCTGTCTTGAAGAGGGTGGCAATTAAAATTTGTGCTGTCCTTCTGTGTGTCTGTACTATGTCCACTCTCACTGTTATTTGCTACAGGTCCCACAAACTAGACCAATATTCTAGAATGGGTCACAGGAGTGACTTGCAAAGAGGACTGCCTTACATACGAGTGAGTCTGTGTACCCATTCCATTTCGTATTCCTATAAATTTTTCACGCCAATGTATTGCTCGATTCTAATTGTGTATCATTTATCTGTAGCCTTAGGATATAACGTTGCTTAGTTTTGTGAAGAGCATTGTACAACATTTCAGTACATTTATAGTTGTTTGCCAGTCTTTGCATTCCTTCGAAAACTTAAGACTGGATATTTATGCAGTTTCCAGGAAGTATTTCACTGTAGATAACTGGAAGAACTGCGAAAAATTTGGGGTAACTATCGTCTACCACGCTATTAAAGAACAAGGTAAGGAATCAAGGGCGTATCCAGGATCTGAATTGGGGGGGGGGGGGAGGTCATAGTCTCAGGAAACAAGGACTCAGGACAACATGCAGCACTTCTTATTAAATAAAACAGTAAACCAGTGAAAACCTGCTTTTAATAAACATTTTAAATACAAGAATGCACTTGTACAATCCGAGAAAACATGCAGCAATTCTTATCAAATAAAACAGTAAACTAGTGAAAAACTGCTTTCAATAAACATTTGAAATATAAGAATGCACTTGTTTAAAAATACAACTTTTTAATTCAGTAATAATCTTCTAGGATTTGCCGAAAATTTCTCAATTGCTTTCTTCTCTAACATCTTGCAGTTTTCTTTTACATAATTGCGGTGTACGCTCATCAGGCACAATCCTGTGAGCCTTTCTTCTCCCATAGTGCTTCTGAGCCACGTCTTCACTCTTCGAAGTGTGCCGAAGGATCAGTCCACAGTTGCTGTTTTGCATGGAATAGTGCTCAAAAATTTTAGTGCTCTTTTTATGCCAGGGGAAAAGTATTGGTATCGTTAAACGGGTCAACGACTTCCATATCCTTTAATTTAGCTTCAGTTATATTCTTTTTCCTCCACAAATTGTACCATAGTTCCTGTTCTCCGGCAATATCATCCAATCCATAAAATTTTTTAAATAATTCTGCACTTTTCAGGAAGTCTTTTACACTAGAATTGCTCATATTCAAGGGATGTAGCTTATTTAGAGCAAAAGTTGGTGTATTTTCTGGTGGAAATCGTATATTTAATGATGACATGAATGATTCGATGTATGGTATTACCAGCGAAAGTCGCCAGTATTCGTTGTCATTTTTGGATGGTGGATTGTTTCTGAATTTTTGCTTGCAAGCAAAATGTGGAACAGTAATTTCTATTTCCAGTTCCTCTGCTATAACTTGTGCTTTTGCAAGTAATTCGCTAGTTACTCCGTCTGCTTCCTTTCTATCATTACTGAGCACGTCAAGAATTCCTCGTTTGTTCCCTCACCGCGATCATATCTACAGACTTAGACTGCAGGACATTAACTACTAGCTCAAAAACTGCTGAGTATTTGGCTATTGTTTGTAAAGATAAGATGTACACTGGTTTGGTAATGGCTGAACGCAACTGATACCCAGATTTCCTCGTTGCAAAATTTTTCTAGAGCTCTCACAACCTCTGGGAAAATTTGAGAAAATAGTCTGAAGGATTTATATTTATAGACCATCTCGTCTCAAACATTCTTGTTAAATTGGGAGCGTATTTCCGACGTGTACTCGATTCTCTAAAAAGGTTTATAGTGTCTTTCACAGTGGCAACAGTATTCCTAATTTCCGGCACTGCGTTTGCATCGTTCGCCACAAGGTTGAGTTTGTGGCTTGAGCAATGAACGTATGATGCTCGATAATATTTCTTTATTGAAATGGCTTGTACACCATCACTTGCACTAAATGTCTCGCCATCTACTAGTTGTCATAACCTGCACGTCAACTGCTATTAATCTACAGTTAGCGTCAGCTGTAACTAAAAAATTAATAGTTCAGGAGCAGAAAAGCATTTTACATTTAAATATGGTAGGAGAAACGATGTTGTTCGTTAGAAACTTCACATAGTCATGATCCCTTACTGCTTACTAGTTAATACGCTGTTCCTTGGCGACGTAACATGCCTGCGAATAGGACAGCGGATTGCTTATCGCTAAATTTATTATTTCTATTATTTTATTCTGTTATTTCTATTTTCTGCCCCCCCCCCCCCCTGCCCCTCGCTGGGTACTCCCACGCAAGGAATAATGGTCCCAACACGCTTCACTGGGTCATTTCTCGAACTACTGCCCCCATGTCAATGACTGTCTCGTCGAGAAATCCCCAACACAGTCGCAAAAGTTTATAGATGCTCCGAATAAAGTTCTTATTTTAACAAACGGTTGTGCTACCGAGTCAAATGCTTTTCGGAGGTTGAGCAGGACTGCTTCTAGCCAATTTCCTGGATCCGTGGTTTTCTGGACGTCGCGCGACAAAAGTGCGAGTTGCTTTCACATGATCGACGTTTCCGGACTCCGTGGTGGTTCGTATGGAGAAGGTCGTTCTATTCGAAGTACCTCATTAAGTCTGAACTCGTAATGTGTTCAAAGATTGTACGACATATGGACACCAGTGAGATTCTCAGGTAGTTTTGTGGATCAATTGGCTACCCTTCTGGCACACGTGTGTGACCTGTGCTGTTTTCTAATCATTGGGCTCAGTTTTATATTCAAGGGCTCTACGAAACATTATGGATGAAAAAGGGAACGAACTGAGTTACAAATTCTGTACAGAACTGGAACCTTTTAGTCTGGCGACAGCTCGTAACGCGCCCCTGAACGAATGGTTCACACAAACATTCGCATAGGTGGGAGGTAGTCGTGTTAACACGTGCTTAACGCGAGGAGTAGCAGCACTAATATCGGAGTTGGCCCACGCCACGCTACCTTGTTTGCACGCATCGGAACGAGGTTTAACGCCACGGCCCGTGCAAACACGAGGCATTCAGCGCATAACGGAATTTATGTGTTGGCTGCGCATTGCAGTGCGGAATGGCGTAATCGCCTCATCCGTGGAAGCTGTTCCGTCTCTAAACGTGTGATGTGATGTATGTTTCACTCAATCCAAAGACATGGATATACCAGATGTCTTGAGTTAGGACACTCCAGTCTACGGGGAGATTTTTCCAATCACTGTTATGACTCACTAATTCTTCTCCACTTCATGTTACTGGAGCGTTTGCACCCACTATTTTCAATGATTTGCTGCATGTACTTCAATCTGTTTTACACTACTGTTTTTACCCTCTATAGATAACTCAAGTAGCATGGAAGCTATTGCTCGATGTCCCGGCGTCGTGCCGCTTCATCATGTCATTGTCATCTCCTCATGTCTTTACTGGTTCAATATACTTCCATCAAACATTTCGGGTGTTGTGGCGTAGCAAGACAGCCACGCCACTCGGAAGTAGCCTAAAGGCACGCGTTAAGCTCACGCAGATGGGCGTGAGGTCTGAAACAGGATCCGTAATGAATGCTATAAAGAAAAGTACGTAGCTGCTGGAATACTTAACTTTAATCCATCATTTGTATACAGCATTCTTGATGATACAAGTGAGACTGTCTCTATAAATGGTTAATAGCGCCTTGCTAGGTCGTAGCCATGGACTTAGCTGAAGGCTATTCTAACTGTCTCTCGGCAAATGAGAGAAAGGCATCGTCAGTGTAGTCGCTAGCAAAGTCGTCGTACAACTGGGGCGAGTGCTAGTACGTCTCTCTGGACCTGCCGTGTGGTGGCGCTCGGTCTGCAATTACTGACAGCGGCGACACGCGGGTCCGACATGTACTAATGGACCGCGGCCGATTTAAAGCTACCACCTAGCAAGTGTGGTGTCTGGCGGTGACACCACATCGGGTATGACCGTTTCTGGTATCCTCTTAATCCCCAAGTCTCTTCCATACAATTGTGTGCTCCAAACGTACATTCCGAGAATTACTTCACAGTTTAGCGCATACGTTTTCCTCCTGGTAGACTCCTTTTCGCCTGGAATGTCCTGTTTGTCTGTGCCAGTCAGCTTTTAACATCACCTTTCCTTTGTCTGTAGTGCGTTATTTTGTCGGCAGCAGACTTCCTTGGCTACGTCTTCCGTGTATAGATTGAAAAAATGGAGACTAAACACTAGACTCCAGTCTTACACCGAGCATTTCGTTCTTCGCCTGCTATTCTTATTTTTCCCCACTGCTGGTTTTCAAAATGTTGAAATGTGTGTGAATTTCTAAGGGACCAAACTGCTGAACTCATCGGTCCCTTGACTTACACACTACTTAAACTAAACTAAACTAACTTTTGCTAAGAACAACACACACACCCTGTCCGAAGGGTGTGACATGACGCCTCTAACCGCGCAGCACTCCCGGTTTTGTTCACATTGTGTATTACCCTTCTTTCTCTATAGCTTACACTTATTTTTCTGATAATTTCGAACGTCTTGCAACGTTTTTCTGTGTTGATAAATGTTACGAAAAGTCTAGATTTTTTGTAAGTTTTTCCACCATTATTAATCAAAGCGTGTGAATTGCATTTCTCGTGTCTTTACCTTTCCTAAAATCACAAAAGGATCTTGAATCTACTTTTCCATCAACCTGCACATTACTTTTGTCAGGATGACAATGTGGTTGTGCTACATTTCCCGCACTTCACTGCACGTAATGTCATGTGGTTTACGTGGATGGCATTTACCAAAAGTCTGGTGGTATGTTTTCATTCTCTCATATCCTAAGAGAGCAAAAAAAAAAAAAAAAAAAAAGAAAAAAAAACCACATGTGGTCATACTCTCTAAAGCCATTGTAAATAGTGGAGCGTTTCTGCAGTCTTCTGTGTAAGAGCCAACCTATATTTTGTACACAGTCAAGGACTCAAGGTGTCAGGTTTGACAAAATAGCGATAATATGCACCGTGCAGCCACATCATTGTGTCCACCTTTCAACAGCCTGAATAACCAACTTTTGCGGTAATAGAGATTCTGCTAGCTACCGACAGGGATTTGGAGCCATGCCAACTCATGCGCCGTGGCCAGGGGCCCTGGAAACTGTAGTAAATGTCACATTATGCCATTTTATTCTCATTCACATTGTCGTCTTGTTTAGGATTTTACGTTTCGGGATATGAGTTAGGAATGGAATGTAGTACCACATTGTACAAATACATCAATAGAAACACCCGGAAAATGTTTCATCTTTTCTGTTTTCCGTCGTTCCTTAGTTGCTTCAAAATTCATGGAGGTACGTTCCGTCTATGCAACTAATTGAAGGCAGTTTATTGACATACGCGTTTCGCTTCCTTTATTCGTGGTGATGCTTCAAACATAAAAGAAGCGAAACGCGTATGGGAATAAACTGCCTTAAATTAGTTGCATAGACGGAACAAATCTCCAAGAGCCCGAAAAATTGTTTGTGTCAAAGAATAAGAAGATGCATAGAATGTAGTTGTAGCTCGCTCCTAGAGATCCAAATGATGAAGTAGCCTACTTCCCTATATGATTAATCAAAGAATTGGTTCATAAAAACAAAATTTAAAAAATCGGCTTCTGGAGACCGTGTAGCGAGTGCAGCTATAGAAGTTCGTTGTAGATTATAACATGCATCTGATGAATCAAAATGTTTCATATATGGTGGTATAGTCTGAAAACATTGTGTCTGGAACCTTTCATCTCTGTCTACTGTTATTAACGATTCGATTGCAGATAAATACTTGCGACAAGCTAAAGTATAAAGACGATTGCTGCTAGTCTCATTCGTAGGAATTTACGTTCTCCATGTCTGACCACATTCTCGGAAATCGCTACGTATTCCGAAAAAATGGTGAGTTATTTGTGACAAGAATTAGTATAACTGTCACTGTCAGTTGTTTCACGCACAGTAATTTCATCTTTCATTTCTTGAACACAAGGAGATCACAAAATCGAGATACTCGTTACTGAGAAAGTGCGCTTTTACGTGTAAATTAGAACGAATATTTCAGAAGAAATGCTTAACTTTTACGATTAAAGAAGTCTCAGAACGTGTTTCAAAAACGAAGAGGAAATAAAAATATATTCACATCCAGCTGTATACGAACCTACGACCTTTGGCACTTCGCTACTACAGCTTACGTGTTACCACTGCTTTATGTTATATAATTTCTGTGGAGATGGACGCAGACTGACGCCGAATGATGCGAGCGTAAGCCGTAAACGCACGAGATTTTGGAAGGTTTTCTCTATCAGGCTTCACCAAATTCTTTTGAATTGTTACTGAAAAGTTTTAAACTCGTTTCGATAGTTAATATGTAAACCATTTGCGGAAAAGACTACGCGAAGTTACTAGTAATTTCATCTTACATTCATGTAATATATGTAAGCAGACCAGATGTCTTGATATTTAATGATCTTTAAACACTCAATTGCATGAAATAACAGGTATTTTGAGAGAATATTGACCGAAAACTTTTTTCGATATTGTAATCATTCAGAGTAACAACCTAACCTAACCATATTTCTAACAAAGGAAAATAGTCTATTATGAACTCACTTTCCAACTGTCCTGTGGTGATTCTTTAGTAACACACTCACTAAACCCAAAGTTAAAACCTTTCAATATGTTTAAAATAACAAATTGTAGGTGTAAATAAACCACAGCTGACCGAACGACAGGGCCATACCGAAACTGACAGTTGTCGAAAAATCGGCGGGAGGACCGTTCGGTAACAGGTCTCAGAAGTTTACTGAACAGGAAATTCGGATAAAGAACCGAAAATGACTAACCTACTGCACCGATTGGCATGAACGATATGGAATAGGGCCGCAGCTGCGCTAGGTTTTTTGGTTGAGAACCTGTGGAGCAAACAGCCTTATCGAGGTGGTCTCGTAGATTCTAGGTTGGGTTTAAATTCAGGGATTTGCCTTTCACAATGACGAGGTAACCCAATCAATGCCACGAAAACATTACCCAGAACTTGACGTTCCCTCCTGTATGCAGGGTGATGGCAGACGTTTCAAACTGTACACATCAATGACCATCTGTTCGATGGCGCACAAATTTTGAGTCATCTGAAATGGCCCTCTGTCACCACTCACAAGTGAACATTCCCAAATGTCAATAAACGATCTTGATGAAACTTGACTTGTGTGTAGAAAAGGTAAGGTAGTACAACACATAATTTTTCGTTTGTGACCGATTTCATATTTAAAGGATAAAACACACTACGAAAAATAATTTGGTCTTTTATAGAGAGAATATCTTCGAAACGATGATATATAAAAAGGTTTTTCATATGAGAGTTGATATGTAATAATTTTTTTTAAAACTGTACAATGAACTTCAGTAATAATTTGAAATTTTGCAAAATACCTCACTACCATAAATCAATTTTTGAAAAATGAAACCTTTTGTAATAACATAAATTATAGATGTTTTCAAGATATATACATTACTGCGTAATAAAGCTGGATTGTAAAATACCGTTTTTGAAAATAAGCTGTGCACAATGTGCTATCAGATTATTTTCAACGTAGCTAACTAAAATATCGAAACATTCATTCCTATTCTACTTATTTATTTTACTTATATTAGTTTCAATACAATGAAAAGGATGGTGCTACGCACCATACAGCGGAGATACTAAGTCGCAGAAAGGCACAACCGAAAGATTGTCGGAAAGTTAGCTGTATCCGTTCCAAGACTGTACTACTAGCGTTGGGCCCCTTGGGATCACCAGATAAATAATTTCCTTGTTCCCTGGTACGATGTTTTAAACGATTCTTCCACATTGACCAACTCAATAATCTCTCAGTAATACAGATATTTCTCCCTCACTGGGAAATAAAACATTTTTTCAAATATCTTTCGACCTGGTCAGACGTTTGACACAATGACATTTTGTATTTCGAAAAGAAATTCTCGAATTCTCTGTCCATACTCGCCATATTTTTCCTTTAATTATTTGAGAAGGTAGATGGTGAATGTCAAAAAAAAGTTTTGAACATCATACCCTAGGACAAGAACATCTAGTGATCCCAGAGGATTCGATTGTAGTACAGCTGTGGAACGTACGCGGCTTTCGATGTTGGAAGAACTTCGTGAGAAGATTTTCATATCTAGTTCTGTCGAGTGATTCTGAAGTCAATCTCCACTCGAGAAAAATTGTAATAAAGTTGCAGTCACTTGTGCATAACCAATGCTCTGCGCCAAGGCTTACCAGGGAACTGAGATATTCTTCATACAAATGTCATTGTGTCAAACGTCTGACCAGGTCGAAAGATATTTGAAAAATGTTTTATTTCCCAGTGAGGGAGAAATATCTGTATTATTGAGAGATTATTGAGTTGGTCAATCACCCGTGGCAACTTTAAATCCTGTTGAATTTTGTTTTATGGCTCTAAGCACTATGGGACTTATCATCTGAGGTCATCAGTGCCCTAGACTTAGAACTATTTAAACCTAACTGACCTAAGGACATAACACACATCCATGCCTGAGGCAGGATTCGAACCTGCGACCGTAGCAGCGCCTGGAACCGCTCAGCCACAGCGGCTGGTGAATTTCATTTTATATAATCCTCTCCGTCGTGTATATTACGTGAAGAAATTTTGTTCGATTTATGTGCTTGGTGTAGAACAGTTATGTTTTAAGCATTTCCTTAGAGATTACCATTATTACAATTATTTTTTTCATAATGAAGAGTGATTCATTATTTTCAATTAACAAAATACATTTATGTGAAATGGTAAACAAAGAAACAAAACACAATCAATAGAACGTAAAATGACAGTTTAATACATAAAGCAAATATAAGATATGAAATAATTAGATTAGGAATGAAAAGTTTAGATTTTTAATTACGTATTTTGAAACTACTCTGTTCAGCTTATTTTCCAAAAGTGGTATTTTACGACCCAGCTTTATTACACAGGAATGTAGTTGCTTGAAAGCTTCTTGAATTTACGTTATAACAAAAGTTTTCATGTTGCAAAATTAACTAATTGTTGTGGGTTATTTTGCAAAATTTCAAATAACTGAGAAATCTGAATCCATAGTTTTCACGAATATTAATTACATATCAACTTTCATATGCAGAACATTTTTAATACATCACCATTTCCAGTGTATATTACCTCTCAACCTAAAATGCCGAATTACCTTCCAGCGTACCACTGAAAAGAGAAATCAGACATAAACATAAAAGTACGTATTGCACTATTTTCCTTCTTTTACACAGCGCTAAGTTTCATCAGAGTCGTTTATTGACTTCTGGCAGTGTTCCCTTGTCAGTGGACGTCCAGCTCCGTTACTGGCGTGTAAATTCTAGCCTACGTCGCCGATGGATGGTGTACGAACTAGGCCCATACACAGCAACGTCAGCTGAACGGTAGTTGAGGAGATTCTGTCAGTAGCACCTTGGTTCATCTGGTCGGCTAACTGCTCGGCCGTACAGATCTCTGCGCCGTGATTCAACCCTGTCATCTAGAGCACGTGGTGTACCACATTTGTATCGGCGACGGTTTTGAATAGCATCATTTTGCCATGCACAGTATACATTAACCACGCAGCCATGTGAAAATTTGCGAACTTACCCACTTCGGAAATGCTTGCACCGTTGACCTAAAAGTCAATTTGAGTGGACCGATATTAGCGGTGGCAGAAATTTCCGATTTATTAACTGTGGTAAACAATCTGCCAAGGAAAATGTAGCACGTTCATTTGATTGAACTGGATCACTGACACGTGGGATAAGAGAGCGAAGAACACCAAATGTAATAATTGGATTGTTCGGTCAAAGCGAAATTGGAGGTAATCTATTTGTATCGCCACCATAGCCGGTCTGATGTGGTGCAGTGTAAATGGAGCTGTCGCTCCAGGGCAGGCAGCAAATTCTGTGACAGCGCCGTCGCCGCCTGGCTCGTTATACTGGAAACAGCCGCGCCGTAATTAAGCCACCCGCTCGTCATTAGTCGGCAAATCTGATAGGCCGCCTAGCCTGCCCGCTGCACCTGCCGGTACACCGCTCTCTCGCACAGCGGGCGGGTCTACCAGGGCAGGCAACACAAGCTCCGTCCGAAACCCTGGGTGGGAGGTATCACCCTATAAATAAACGGAAGGTACGGGCAGAGCACCTTCCAGACATTGATGGCTATGAAGCATTGATTATCATCTTGGAAAAAGTCGAACTGCAACTAACAAAACCGTTATTTTTTTTCGTGCTTCTGTACGAATTCACCCTTAATTACAACCATGGATGACAGGGCGGAGACATATGTTGTATTCACTGACTACGCAAAACAATACGATCAACTCCAGAATGAGATTTTCACTCTGCAGCGGAGTGTGCGCTGATATGAAACTTCCTGGCAGATTAAAACTGTGTGCCCGACCGAGACTCGAACTCGGGACCTTTGCCTTTCGCGGGCAAGTGCTCTACCACTTGCCCGCGAAAGGCAAAAGTCCCGAGTTCGAGTCTCGGTCGGGCACACAGTTTTAATCTGCCAGGAAGTTTCAATACGATCAACTGCTTCATAGATTGTTTGACCGTCTAAGGAACGATATACGTCACTGTTTCTACGTATCAGTTATCCGACACTTTCTACATCTACATCTACATGTACATGATTACTCTGCAATTCACATTTAAGCGCTTGGCAGAGGGTTCATCGAACCACAATCGCCCGCATCTCGTGGTCGTGCGGTAGCGTTCTCGCTTCCCACGCCCGGGTTCCCGGGTTCGATTCCCGGCGGGGTCAGGGATTTTCTCTGCCTCGTGATGGCTGGGTGTTGTGTGCTGTCCTTAGGCTAGTTAGGTTTAAGTAGTTCTAAGTTCTAGGGGACTGATGACCATAGATGTTAAGTCCCATAGTGCTCAGAGCCATTTGAACCATTTGAACCACAATCATACTATCTCTCTACCATTCCACTCCCGAACAGCGCGCGGGAAAAACGAACATTTCTGTTCGAGCTCTGATTTCTCTTATTTTATTTGGATTATCATTCCTACCTATGTACGTTCGGCTCAACAAAATATTTTCGCATTCGGAAGAGAAAATTGGTGACTGAAATTTCTTGACCTCGCCGCGACGAAAAACGTCTTTGCTTTAATGACTTCCATCCCAACTCACGTATCATATCTGCCACACTCTCTCCCCTATTACGTGATAATATAAAACGAGCTGCCCTTTTTTGCACCCTTTCGATGTCCTCCGACAATCCCACCTGGTAAGGATCCCACACCGCGCAGCAATATTCTAACAGAGGACGAACGAATGTAGTGTAAGCTGTCTCTTTAGTGGACTTGTTGCATCTTCTAAGTGTCCTGCCAATGAAACGCAACCTTTGCCTCGCCTTCCCCACGATATTATCTATGTGGTCTTTCCAACACCCAGGTACTTAGTTGAATTGACAGCCTTGAGAATTGTACTATTTATCGAGTAATCGAATTCCAACGGATTTCTTTTGGAACTCATGTGGATCACCTCACACTTTTGTTATTTAGCGTCAACTGCCACCTGCCACACCATACAGCAATCTTTTCTAAATCGCTTTGCAAATGATACTGGTCATTGGATGACCTTACTAGACGGTAAATTACAGCATCATCTGCGAACAACCTAAGAGAACTGCTCAGATTACCACCCAGGTCATTTACACTCCTGGAAATAGAAATAAGAACACCGTGAATTCATTGTCCCAGGAAGGGGAAACTTTATTGACACATTCCTGGGGTCAGATACATCACATGATCACACTGACAGAACCACAGGCACATAGACACAGGCAACAGAGCATGCACAATGTCGGCACTAGTACAGTGTATATCCACCTTTTGCAGCAATGCAGGCTGCTATTCTCCCATGGAGACGATCGTACAGATGCTGGATGTAGTCCTGTGGAACGGCTTGCCATGCCATTTCCACCTGGCGCCTCAGTTGGACCAGCGTTCGTGCTGGACGTGCAGACCGCGTGAGACGACGCTTCATCCAGTCCCAAACATGCTCAATGGGGGACAGATCCGAAGATCTTGCTGGCCAGGGTAGTTGACTTACACCTTCTAGACCACGTTGGGTGTCACGGGATACATGCGGACGTGCATTGTCCTGTTGGAACAGCAAGTTCCCTTGCCGGTTTAGGAATGGTAGAACGATGGGTTCGATGACGGTTTGGATGTACCGTGCACTATTCAGTGTCCCCTCGACGATCACCAGTGGTGTACGGCCAGTGTAGGAGATCGCTCCCCACACCATGATGCCGGGTGTCGGCCCTGTGTGCCTCGGTCGTATGCAGTCCTGATTGTGGCGCTCACCTGCACGGCGCCAAACACGCATACGACCATCATTGGCACCAAGGCAGAAGCGACTCTCATCGCTGAAGACGACACGTCTCCATTCGTCCCTCCATTCACGCCTGTCGCGACAACACTGGAGGCGGGCTGCACGATGTTGGGGCGTGAGCGGAAGACGGCCTAACGGTGTGCGGGACCGTAGCCCAGCTTCATGGAGACGGTTGCGAATGGTCCTCGCCGATACCCCAGGAGCAACAGTGTCCCTAATTTGCTGGGAAGTGGCGGTGCGGTCCCCTACGGCACTGAGTAGGATCCTACGGTCTTGGCGTGCATCCTTGCGTCGCTGCGGTCCGGTCCCAGGTCGACGGGCTCGTGCACCTTCCGCCGACCACTGGCGACAACATCGATGTACTGTGGAGACCTCACGCCCCACGTGTTGAGCAATTCGGTGGTACGTCCACCCGGCCTCCCGCATGCCCACTATACGCCCTCGCTCAAAGTCCGTCAACTGCACATACGGTTCACGTCCACGCTGTCGCGGCATGCTACCAGTGTTAAAAACTGCGATGGAGCTCCGTATGCCACGGCAAACTGGCTGACACTGACGGCGGCGGTGCACAAATGCTGCGCAGCTAGCGCCATTCGACGGCCAACACCGCGGTTCCTGGTGTGTCCGCTGTGCCGTGCGTGTGATCATTGCTTGTACAGCCCTCTCGCAGTGTCCGGAGCAAGTATGGTGGGTCTGACACACCGGTGTCAATGTGTTCTTTTTTCCATTTCCAGGAGTGTATATAGATCAGGAACAGCAGAAGTCCCAGGACGCTTCCCTGGGGAACATCTGATATCACTTCAGTTTTACTCGATGATTTGCCGTTTATTACTACGAACTGCGACCTTCCTGACAGGAAATCACGAATCCAGTCGCACAACTGAGAGGTTACCCCATAGGCCCGCAGCTTGATTAGAAGTCGCTTGTGAGGAACGGTGTCAAAAGCTTTCCGGAAATCTAGAAACATGGAATGAACTTGAGATCCCCTGTCGATAGCGACCATTACGTCGTGCGAATAAAGAGCTAGCTGCGTTGCACAAGAACGATCTTTTCTGAAACCATGCTGATTACGTATCAATAGATCGTTCCCTTCGAGGTGATTCATAATTTTTGAATACAATATATGCTCCAAAACCCTACTGCAAACCGACGTCAATGATATAGGTCTGTAGTTCGATGGATTACTCCTACTACCCTTCTTAAACACTGGTGGGACCTGCGCAATTTTCCAATCTGTAGATAGAGATCTATCGGTGAGTGAGCGGTTGTATATGTTGCTAGTTTTGTGGACGTATGTGTGGCATTAGATACCCACGTGTAGGTCACGTACACTAAAGAGCTAAAGAAACCAGTACACCTGCCTAACATGTGTAGGGCCCTCGCGAGCACGCATAAGTGCCGCATCACGACGTGCCATGGACTCGACTAATGTCTGAAGTAGTGCTGCAGGGAACTGACACGATGAATCCTGCAGGGCTTTCCATAAATCCGTAAGAGTACGAGGGCTCCAGATCTCTTCTAAACAGCACGTTGCAAACCATCCCACATATGCTCATTAATGTTCTCGTCTTGGGATTGTGGAGGCTAGAGGAAGTGTTTAAACTCAGAAGAGTGTTCCTGGAGCCACTCTACACAAATTCTAAACGTGTGGGGTGTCGCATTGTCCTGCTGGAATCGTCCAAATCCATCGGAATGCACAATGGATACGAATGGATGCAGGTTGTCAGGCAGAATGCTTACGTACGTGCCACTGTCAGAATCGTACCTAGACGTATCAGGGGACTAATATCACTCCAAATGCACACACCCCACACCAATAAAAAGCTTCCATCAGCTTGAACAGTCCACCGCTGACATGCAGGGTCCATGGATTCGTGAGGTTATCTCCATACCCGCACACGTCCATCCACTCGATACAATTTGAAACGAGACTCGTCCGACGAGACAACATGTATACAGTCATCAACAGTCCAATGTCGGTATTTAAAGGCCCAGGCGAGGTGTAAAGCTTTGAGTCGTGCAGTCATCAAGGGTACACGAATAGGCCCTCAGCTCCGAAAGCCTTTATCGATGATGTTTCGTCAAATGATTCATACCCTCACACTTGTAGCTGGCACAGTATTGAAATCTGCAGCACTTTGCGGAAGGTTTGCACTTCTGTCACATGACGGGATGCGACGCAGCATGCGAAGGTTGCGGTGTGTGGACGGGTTACTCCTATAACCGAAATTGCAGAAATGAGGATGGTCCTAGATGAACCGAAACCGATCATGAGAATAAACATTTTATGGAATCAAGACGGATTATAAGTAACATTGTAAAAGCACTTATTGCGGTTATCCCATCAGACATTAGTTTGTTTTTGCAAAATAATTTCAATACCATTTCGGATGGAAAAGGTAGTTTACTATTGAACACACCGTCGACGTCTCGTTTATTAGAGACGGAGCGCAATCAATAACAGTGGAAAAATAATGGAGGACCCATACAAACCTGCGCCTTAACCACAAAGTATATAAATCTGGATTTTCAGACTGATCTGAAAACTGCTCCCCCTCGAATTGGAGTCTAGTGCCCTAACCAGTATGCTGCACCACTGCCTGACGGCTTTGTCTGGGAACTGGAATCACTCAACAGAGGAAAGTCCACTGGACCTGACGGGATACCAATTCGATTCTACACAGAGTACGCGAAAGAACTTGCCCCCCTTCTAACAGCCGTGTACCGCAAGTCCCTAGAGGAACAGAAGGTTCCAAATGATTGGAAAAGAGCACAGGTAGTCCCAGTCTTCAAGAAGGGTCGTCGAGCAGATGCGCAACACTATAGACCTATATCTCTGACGTCGATCTGTTGTAGAATTTTAGAACATGTCTTTTGCTCGAGTATCATGTCGTTTTTGGAAACTCAGAATCTACTATGTAGGAATCAACATGGATTCCGGAAACAGCGCTCGTGTGAAACCCAACTCGCTTTATTTGTTCATGAGACCCAGAAAATATTAGATACAGGCTCCCAGGTAGATGCTATTTTTCTTGACTTCCGGAAGGCGTTCGATACAGTTCCGCACTGTCGCCTGATAAACAAAGTAAGAGCCTACGGAATATCAGACCAGCTGTGTGGCTGGATTGAAGAGTTTTTAGCAAACAGAACACAGCATGTTGTTATCAACGAAGAGACGTCTACAGACATTAAAGTAACCTCTGGCGTGCCACAGGGGAGTGTTATGGGACCATTGCTTTTCACAATATATATAAATGACCTAGTAGATAGTGTCGGAAGCTCCATGCGGCTTTTCGCGGATGATGCTGTAGTATACAGAGAAGTTGCAGCATTAGAAAATTGTAGCGAAATGCAGGAAGATCTGCAGCGGATAGGCACTTGGTGCAGGGAGTGGCAACTGACCCTTAACATAGACAAATGTAATGTATTGCGAATACATAGAAAGAAGGATCCTTTATTGTATGATTATATGATAGCGGAACAAACACTGGTAGCAGTTACTTCTGTAAAATATCTGGGAGTATGCGTGCGGAACGATTTGAAGTGGAATGATCATATAAAATTAATTGTTGGTAAGGCGGGTACCAGGTTGAGATTCATTGGGAGAGTCCTTAGAAAATGTAGTCCATCAACAAAGGAGGTGGCTTACAAAACACTCGTTCGACCTATACTTGAGTATTGCTCATCAGTGTGGGATCCGTACCAGATCGGGTTGACGGAGGAGATAGAGAAGATCCAAAGAAGAGCGGCGCGTTTCGTCACAGGGTTATTTGGTAACCGTGATAGCGTTACGGAGATGTTTAACAAACTCAAGTGGCAGACTCTGCAAGAGAGGCGCTCTGCATCGCGGTGTAGCTTGCTCGCCAGGTTTCGAGAGGGTGCGTTTCTGGATGAGGTATCGAATATATTGCTTCCCCCTACTTATACCTCCCGAGGAGATCACGAAAGTAAAATTAGAGAGATTAGAGCGCGCACAGAGGCTTTCAGACAGTCGTTCTTCCCGCGAACCATACGCGACTGGAACAGGAAAGGGAGATAATGACAGTGGCACATAAAGTGCCCTCCGCCACACACCGTTGGGTGGCTTGCGGAGTATAAATGTAGATGTAGATGTAGACATCCAGTTCCACATCATATCCGTGTCGCAGCTTACATAATGTCAGAAATATCGCATTTACTAACATTATTACTTTTTTCTAAATCTAAAAAAGTTATGACACGTCACTGCACAACAGCGAATGCAATAATTACTCATTCTTTAAGAATTTCATGCCCACGATACTCATATCTGTGTTCTAAGACAGTAACATTCGGTTTTATTAAAGCATGTACATTTCTCAATTAACCATGAACACTACGAAACTCTGTAATATATTATTATTCCAGTAAGGTTATTGATGGTAAGTGGATTTCGTTTCTGCCTAAAATAGCTGCTAATTTACCATTTATATTAACAATTGGCTCTACTTTATCAGTCATGAATAATTTATAACTCTTATCAATCTGGTATATATAATTTTCCAGATATAGGATGTGGCAGATAATTTCACAACCTCCCACTTAATAGACTAAATATTGGCCCATTAGCTTAATGTTCGAATACATAACTGTGCCTTTTTTGTTCGTTGTGTTTCACGTTTCCGTTGAAACCTGTGATTACGAGTTCTGTTTACAGCGTCGCTTTAAATACACGAAATATTATAGGTGCATTCAGTGCTTTAGAATGGGAGTGAATTACGGCAGCTATCGTGGAGTCCACAAGGCAAACACAAATTGAAAACATCCGTAGCTCACTCTTTTTGAGAGCTCTGGTCAGTACCGTTACGTCTGCCAGTCGTTTCTCACTTTTTGATGAAGCTAAACATTTCTTGGTAACGTATCGAAATCTGTCATTTAGGATTTCCTAAAACTTTATTGCTCGTTTTGCTATACTGACCACTGCATCATTCTCGATGATTACTGATGTGTTGGCAGAAGAGCCAACACCGTTTTGCTAGAGGAGGCCAAAACACACGCGTTTACGCTCACGCAGACTGGCGTGAGGTCTGAAACAATTAAAGGAGTTGAGTCTAATAAATAAAGAACGTAGTTGCTTGAATACTTAACTTTAATCCATAATTGGAGAACATCATTCTTGATGATACATAATTACAATCTCAATATAAACTGGTAATGGCGCCTTGCTAGGTCGTAGCAAATGACGTAGCTGAAGGCTATGCTAACTACCGTCTCGGCAAATGAGAGCGTATTTGTCAGTGAACCATACCTAGCAACGTCTGCTGTACAACTGGGGCGAGTGCTAGGACGTCTCTCTAGACCTGCCGTGTGGCGGCGCTAGGTCTGCAATCACTGACAGTGGCGACACGCGGGTCCGACGTATACTAACGGACCGCGGCCGATTTAAAGCTACCACCTAGCAAGTGTGGTGTCTGGCGGTGACACCACATTCCTCCCCCGAAAATCGGCGAACGGTTGTGTTATAAGGCTTCCGCCCGCCGTGGGGAGGACCCCATGTTGACGTATGCGACGAGGTGGGGAGCCTAACAACAGGCGAGGCTGTGCCACCCGCACCCTGCCATTCGGTCCGAGGGGAGCTAGGAAACGCCTGAAAACCTAGTCCAGAGTGCACGCCAACATGCGGTGTATGCGCCCTTAGAGAGACAGGAGGGGCCGAAGGGTCGACCTCCATCGAGCCGGAGCACTCGACGGGCGAAGACGAGAGATGTTCCGGAGCGGGCAAGACTTCCATGGCGGAGGACAACTGGTCACGTGAAGCGATCGGCGGCGCGTGACCCAGGGAGGCGCCCGGCGGTTGCAGCGACGCGTCCACTGCGGGTGTCGCCGGCGGGAGAACAGGCGGTGGCGGCGACGGCGGCGGCGGCGGCGCCTCGCCATGGGGCAAAATGGAAGGCAGCGTCGGTAACACCTGGGGATGAGGCGAGCCAGTCGATGGGTCCCCAGCGCGCTGACCGGACGGCACCGTCGCTGAAAGCAGACGAGGAGCGGCAGAACCCAGGCGACGACAGAGGCGCAGCTGATTGAGATGCCGACGCACCTCACCAGAGGCCCCCAAAACCAGATACATTACGCGGCCGAGGCAGCGAAGAATGCGCCCTGCGAGCCAACGCCGTGAACCCCGATAGGTGCGATAGTATACAATGTCGCCTGGAGCAAAAGCAGGCGTCTGCCGCTGCACAGGAACCTGATGTGGCGGATGTCGCAAAGACATCAAGGTTCGATGAGGACCACAGTGGAGCAACTCAGCCGGCGAGCGACCATCTCGGGGCTGAGAGCGATAGGTGGACAAAAAGAGCAATAACGCGTCCTCCCGAGAATGCGACTCTTTCAACTTCAACATCTGTGACTTGAAAATCCGGACCAGTCGTTCAGCGGCACCGTTTGACTGAGGCGAAAACGGCGCGGATGTCAGATGTCGAATACCATTGGCCTTGCAGAATGACTGAAATTCTGCGGACATGAATTGTGGGCCATTGTCGGAAACAATAGTCTGTGGAAGACCTTCAATGCAAAAGATAGCGGATAACGCTTGGATGGTGGCAGATGACGTCGTGGAAGACATCCGGACAACAAAAGGAAAATTACTGAATGAATCTACCACAACCAACCATCGAGCATTCTAGAATGGACCAGCAAAATCGATGTGTAAGCGTTGCCAAGGGGAAGTGGCTTTTGGCCATGCAAAGAATTTCCGCGGCGGTGCGGATTGTTGTTCGGCACACGCCATGCAAGAAGAACACATATTCCTAATCGCAGCATCGATTCCGAACCAAGCACAGTGCTGACGAGCAAGTTGTTTCGTTCTCACTATACCCCAATGCCCTTGGTGGAGAAGCCGTAAGACAGAGGACTGTAACGAACGTGGGACCACGACCCTCGACTGATCATTATCAGAACGCAACAGCAAAACACCACGTCGAACAAAAAGTCTCTCCTGGTGAGCAAAAAAGCGGCGAACCGACGTATCCTCGATCCGTGACTTTGACAAGGGCCATTGCGTAGCAACAAAACGCAAAACGGTAGCAAGGACAGGGTCAGAAGCTGTGGCTGTAGGTACACGACGAAAATCAATCGGAAACGATTCGACCACGTCATCGGTTTCCGCATCAATGAACATGCAAGCAAGTTCGGAAGAATGGAATGCTTTATCCTCAACAACAGGCAAACGGGACAACGCATTGGCGTTTCCGTGCTTAGCAGTGGACCGATACAAGATATCGTAGCGGTACTGCGAGAGGAAAAGTGACCAGCGAATGAATTTCTGCGCCGTACGTGGAGGTACAGGCTTGTTCGGATGAAAAAGCGATGTCAAAGGTTTGTGGTCTGTGATGATGGTAAAGTGACGACCATACAAGAAATCATGAAACTCAGTAACACCAAATACGAGAGCCAAAGCCTCTTTCTCGATTTGTGAATAATTTCTTTGCGCAGACGAGAGCAACTTGGACGCAAAGGCAATAGGGCGATCGTGTGAACTATCTTTGTGTGCAAGCACAGCACCGATCCCGAAATCCGATGCATCTACCATCAACAAAAGGGGTTTCTGGGGATCGAATGGCGTAAGGCAAGTATTGGAAAGCAACGCCGATTTCAACTGGCGAAAGGCGCGTTCGCATTCCGTCGTCCAGAAGAACGGAACACTTTTACGGCGTAAGCGATGCAGCGGAGCTGAAATGGAAGAGGCGTGGCGCACATATCTGTTATAGTAATTGATCTTTCCCAGCACACTCTGTAGCTGCTTCAAATTCTGCGGCGAAGGCAAGTCTTGTATGGCACGGAGGTGCTCGGGACTGGGATGTATGCCTTGGGCATTGATTACATGTCCCAGATAGGGTAAATCACGAGCAAAAAACATACATTTGTCCTTCCGCAAGCGAAGACCATTTTGTGGCAAGACCTGAAATAATGTTCTGAGATTGGCTAAATGCTCTCCTTCCGTCCTTCCGGAGATCACAATATCGTCCAGATAGTTTGTTGCAGTAGGGACCGACGCACAAACAGTTTGCAGATATTGCTGAAACAATGCAAGGTCGGATGCACACCCGAATGGCAGTCGTTTGAATCGGTACAAACCAAGGTGCGTGTTAACCACCAAGACGCGCTGGGATTCGTCTTCCACTGGTATTTGCAAGTACACATCTGGTAGGTCCAACTTCGAAAAATATTTACCCGGGCACAGTTTGTCAAAAAGATCTTCCGGGCGGGGTAAAGGAAAAGTGGCAATCACTAGTTGTGGATTCACCCTTGCCTTGAAGTCCACACAAAGTCTCAATTTTCCGGAAGTTTTCGGCAAAATTATTAAGGGTAATGCCCAGAGAGAAGCCTGCACACGTTCAATAACACCTTGTGATTCCAAATCGTGTAAGGTCCTTGCGACCTCATCACGCAATGCGTGGGGAACATTGCGCGCTCTGAAAAATTTTTGTTGCGCGTTGACGTTCAGTTCCAAATTTGCTTTATAGTTCTTAGCGCAACCGAGGCCTGGTGCAAAAATGTCTGCAAATTTTTCACATAGACGAGAAACACTGGCTGAAGGCACAGTCTGGTTCACTGATAGGACCTGATTGACTATAGACAAGTTAAACAACTGAAATAAATCTAAACCAAACAAGTTCACTGCAGCAGAAGAACGAAGGACGTAAAATGACACAAGTTTTGTTTGTCCCTTGTATGTTGCAAGAAGGCTGCACTGTCCTAACACAGGGAGCTCGTGACCTGAATATGTAGTTAACTTAACATTTGCGGCACGCAACGGAGGTGTGCCCAGCTGTTTGTACGTGTCGTGATTGATTAGAGAAACTGCAGCTCCTGTATCGAGCTGGAATGGTATCACTTTGCCTTTAATATCCAAGTCCACAAAAAGTTTATTGTCCTGCTGACGACAAGATCGACTGTCTCGTGCAACGTGAACAGACACTGGTACAGAATCACTTGCGACGTGACGGGATTTCCGTCGATGTCGATGCACACTTTGTGTGGGACGAACACAGTCACTATTAGAGAGTGTAGCACTGGGCGGAGTGGCATGAATTACATGAATTTCCATAGGCGAAGTGTCGCGAGCCTGAGTATCCTTGGTTCGATTCCGGCGCGAAGCAAAGGGCCTGGAATGGTTGGGAGTGTCCAATCGGAGTTTCTTCTGGCAAACACTTTGAACATGTCCTTTTTTATTACAGAAAAGCAAATAGCCTGGTGTGACAGGCAATTATCACACGAATGTCTAGTAGCACACCGCGGGCATGATTTCAATGCATTTGCACGCTGGCGCGGGAGACGTGGATGAGAGCTAGGTGTCATTGGCGTGGCCGGGCGCGAGGACTGTTTACTGTTCCGTGCAGCTCGCCCGGCGGGCCGGTTAACGTGACACACAGGTGGCGAAGTTGCAAATGATTCCTGAGCAAAGTCAAGTGTGTCTTGCCAATCCAATATGTCCATCACTTGTTGAAGGGAGAGATTGACTAGTTTCAAAATCTGTTCCCGTATACGAACATCAGAAACGTTCTGTGCAGTTGCATCATGCACCATTGTATCGGAATAAGGGAGTCCACATTCACACTCAAAAGCACAATCCCTAGTAAGGCCTTGCAAGGTTGCAACCCACTCCCGACTAGTCTGACCGGCCATACGTTTTGTTCGAAAGAAGGTATACTTTTTCGCAACTACATTGACTGATTCTTTGAAATAGGCATCTAATGCAAACAAAATTTCTCCGTAGGATAGAGTTGCTATGTCGCGTCGGGGAAACAATTTCACTATCACACGGTACGTTTGGACGCCGACGCACGCTAATAAAAAAGGCTGCCGCTCGTTACCTTGAATTCTGTAGGCAGCGAGATGGAATCCAAATTGGCGTGACCACTCCGTTCAGCTTTCCAGTGCCGCATCGAACGGACGAAAAGGTGGTGCAACTGCGTGTTGTGGCTGCGGTAGCGGTGAAGCGGCGGCTGCCGCATCGCTTTGCAGTGCACGTTAACCCTGAACGAGCTGTCCAAGGGCATCCAATAAGGCCTGCGTCTGCTGATTCTGCAAGCGCTAAAATTCGGACGTACATCTGGAGATTGTGGCGAAGCGATGACACAAGTAATTTAAGCAAGTATAAATAAGAAGACCGTTTTTACACTCGTCGCCATGTGATGTGTTGGCAGAAGAGCCAACACCGTTTTGCTAGAGGAGGCCAAAATGCACGCGTTTACGCTCACGCAGACTGGCGTGAGGTCTGGAACAATTAAAGAAGTTGAGTCTAATAAATAAAGAATGTAGTTGCTTGAATACTTAACTTTAATCCATAATTGGAGAACATCGCTCTTGATGATACATAATTACAATCTCAATATAAACTGGTAATGGCGCCTTGCTAGGTCGTAGCAAATGACGTAGCTGAAGGCTATGCTAACTATCGTCTCAGCAAATGAGAGCATATTTGTCAGTGAACCATTCCTAGCAACGTCTGCTGTACAACTGGGGCGAGTGCTAGGACGTCTCTCTAGACCTGCTGTGTGGCGGTGCTAGGTCTGCAATCACTGACAGTGGCGACACGCGGGTCCGACGTATACTAACGGACCGCGGCCGATTTAAAGGCTTACCACCTAGCAAGTGTGGTGTCTGGCGGTGACACCACAATTACCACTGGCCCCTGCAATTCACAAAAGTTGGTAACTGTAGCCCATTTGTAGTGAGCGCTTTACTGATTTATATCGTTATAGGTAACACATTTCGCTTCCGTTTTCGCTTCCTTGCATTCTTCATTACACATCAGCTACCAGTTAATATCTCCATATCAGTTACTATCTCCATACTTGTCCACCATAATAGCTGAATGGTCAGCGCGTTGGAACGCGAAGCATGGGGGCCCGTTTTCGATTTCCGGCTATGGCGGGGAGATTTTCTCCCCTCAGGGACTGGGTGTTGTGCTGTCCTCATCATCATTTCATCCGCATTGTCGACGTGCAAGTCACCCAATGCCAATGTGGCGTGGCACTCAGTAAGACTTGAACTTGGCGGCCGAAATTCCCGTATGGGAACCTCCGGCCTCTGACGCCATACGCTCATTTCCATTTCTCCATACTGCTTCATATGCAAGCTATGACAAAGTTTACTGTGTAAGTTGCCAGTGTTTGTTTCAACTGGTGTGGTGTACTTTGATTGAGTCTTTAATCGGATGCTTTAATATGGCCCTGTATATCTGGCACAAACAAACCATTACCCACCAAAATAATAATAAAGGAGCGCCTCTAACTAAGAAATTAGACATCGATCTGAATTACCTCGGTTTATTACACCTAAAATCAAAAGAAATGTGTTAACAATTAATGAAAATAATAAGCTAACAGCTAGACAAATCTGGGCAAGGAATCTAGCATGTGATTAAAATGAACACACATGTCAATGAAACATTCACATTCGCTGAAATCGTACTGTAATTGCCGAAGGTAAATGCCGAGCGTAGAAAAAGGAAATAAGAAAATGGGAGTTTTTTGTATGACATTGCGGAAAATTTCCGCTTTAGCCCTTATAGTTTCATGAAGGTCGATAGGTGGCAGCACTATGCGTGTGCAAGCGAAATTCGTTCAATGCTGCGGCCTGTCTTTGAGTTCCTTTTCGCAGTAAACTACAGATATTGTTAGGCGCTTGTAGAATGTCTACGGAGACGCGGTCAGTTGTTGGACAAGGCGTCTGTAATCATCGCAACAAGGTGGGGCAAACCTGTCTAACCCCTCATGTGTCGGCCTGTCACGCACGGCAGTGACTCCCGAAATTTTGAAACGTGAGGACACTCTCATATGAGTTGACCGACGGAGTCGAACCACACTTCGCTGCTGAACTGGACGTCTGTGTTGGTAATCCTGACACACGTCGGTCAGTAGAGTGTTACCATGTGGGCATACGGCCCCTGCGAGAAAGATGGCGTAGGGCGTCCGCATTGAACGGACACTGAATTGAAAAAGTAGGGTTTTGTAGCCACATTACTGGTAAATAGTTGCTGTTTGCAATACTGAATAAAACAATAAAAAAGTGTTGCGTTACTTGTTGGACGCCCCTCGTACTACAGAAGGATATGCGTGTGAATCTATTGCCAGAGCTGAAAGCGTGCTGAACCTCTAACCGCAAACAACTTTTCAGTAGGAATACTGAAATTACTGAACCTCGTCGAAAATTATTCGACTTTCCCCACAGTTCGCGTAGCTGTTGGGGCTGGACCTCACCATACTCGTAACCTGCAGGTGACGGCTGAGGAAGCTGCAGTGTTAGTCAATGGCTGTGTAACAACTTGCGTCAAAATCCAAGTCGCCTGGATGCGAACCTCTCGTCACAGTCGAGCCTGGAGAAGTCCCCTAGAAGTGAATTCCGCCCATGTAGAGTGCTTCTACAGAAGTAACTTCCTGCAGTTCCCTTCTAACAAGGAAGAATCTGTTCTCTACATTTTTCTGGCGTTGCATGGTTTTTGACTGGATGGTAAATAGTGTGAGTGCCCACCAGAAGAAAGTTGTCTTGCAGAACATTGGTCTCCCTCCATTACTTGCATTTCAGGTGGTTAACCAGTTACAAAATTCGTTATACTTGGCACTCCAAAGCCTCTCCCTGTTTCTATATACGTTCGTGTAATGGCCAGTAAAGTTGGACCTCCGTAAGCTTAGCCGTATTCCTTATTCCCACTTCCAAATTATTTACGCTAGTCAGCTGTAGCTGTTTTTCACATTTCCTTAAACATGGAGTCGGTGTCTCATTATCTTCAAAAGAGCTCTAAACTCCCTATTTATAGTCTACTTTCAATGATTTTACATTAAGAACCAGTATTTTCCTGCGAAAACTACCTACAATTCTTTCCACAGGTGCAGTTCTTCCAGGACTCTGCCAAAAGCAAGGCTCAGGTCCTTACCACAAACAGCTCGCTAGAAACAGTTTTCATTGTCCCCACACAACCGGAAGTTACAATCCGTATTGTGGCTACGGGTTTCCGGCGCCAAAGTGGCTTACTTGAGTGCCCCTATTTTACTCCGTTACGCGCCCGTCTACAGCTGTCGCCTGATATATCTTCCATTTTAGCAGATGACACGCACTCAGCCGATCGGGTTCTCCAGTTTATTAGTGCCAGTGAGATGACGTCAGTGATTTGAAGCTAGTTTTTGGGACAACCAACCCCCTTCTATAGTTGTTTTTTAAAGCTTTCCTTCTGTTTTTAGTTTCTCCAATTTTTTGAGTTTTGTTGCCATTGCTGCTGGTTTCCATTTTCGTTTTTTACCTTTTCCTACGTCACAGACCGGGTGCTAATGACCGTAGCAGTTTTGCGCTCTAAAACCACTAGAAAAAAAAAAACTAAAACCGGCAAATTACAACTTACTTCGGAGCTCATACTACACACGACTGTACCATTGAAAGGCTGGGCTCCCACTACCTTAGACTGCTGTAAGCAATCTATATCTCCAAGACTCATGAAGAATACTCCGTTCTGATTGGTCAGTTTCCTATTCTACTACGCTTTTGATGACTAACCAGTAAAGAAATGACACACTTTCGAACTGTACTTTTTTCCGAAGTAAATATTTAACGTTATGTTAATTTGTTTATTCTATAAGTTATTAACTATTGTCATTTGCACTCGAATTAACTTTCCTTTTACCATAAACTTACGTACGAAATTATGATACAAAATTCCCCGTCGTCTGCATTCACATTCTCTTAAAACTTCCTCAAACTAGTTCCTACAGCGTCCATCAGTAGAACAATGGTCTACATATTTACTTTAGACGACATTCACGCATCATTCGCACTGCGAAAATCGTAGACAAAACTGCACAAACATAAATAAACAAGCCTTCATGAAATAAACAGAACAATTCACAAAAACAACTTCTTGACCTGCTTCTTTAATGTCTCTGTGCACCACTGCACTCTGGTGGTCAAAATTCTTAACTACACTATAGTTCTTTCTGTTTAGACCTGTCCGGTACTGTCCTATAGCAGGTGAAAATTAGAACCACGTACTCGACTGAACTCGCTTCACACCATCCTTCACTGTACACACGTGAGTCGTTCTCTCGATACACAGGCTCTAGATAGGGGCGGCATACGGTGCCACGCAACAAGGGGCAGTCTAAAGAAAACCGAACACACGCTACAATGGGACCACGGAATTGTTCTATCCAAAAGTAATCACCAAACGCGTTAATATATTTATCCTTACGGAAAACAAGACGATTAGTTCCTGTCCGACAGCATTCCTGGAGGTTTTGAGTCGATGGTGCGTTGCAATTTGCGGAAAGCGTATTCGTAGTGCTGCGGTTAGCACGTGGTTCCACGCTCGAGGAAATCGACGAGAAGAGGAATCATCCTACTGCAAGATAACGCCCGACCCCACACTGCCAATCGGACGAGAGCTGCGCTTCAGCGATTTCGTGGGGAAACACTCCAACACCCTGCGCACAGCCGGGATCTTTCACCGTGTGATTTTTACATCTTTCATGAGACATGCGTGGACTTCGGTTTCAGTCGGACGAGGAAGTGCCTTCAAAACAGCAGCTGATCGTCTCGTCCCCAGTGAGATAAATGTCTGAAGGGGAAACGACAGGATGCACACGAAAATATTGCTCAAAATTCAGGATCTTTTTTTCTCCCTACTGAAATATAATAAACAAGTAGGGACTGCTGCAATGAATAAATCATATATTGAAGTTTTAATTGGTATTTTTATAGAAAAATGTTAATATCTTCACTGCGTAACTGGGATTTTCCTGAACCAGCTCTGAAAGGAGGTAGATCGACGGTAGTCGCTGTAACTCCGGTTGTGGTTATCTGAAACACGAAATTAAGATATCAAACTGATCCTTACACATATAACTTTAGTTCATCGCAGGGATCTGCAAAAAAAAAAAAAAAAAAAAAAAACGTTTTTTTGTCGAGATTATATATATTTGAAAGGATAGCCGTTTTTGGACCCCTCTTTTTTGGCCGAAAAAGTACTAAATATCAACATATACAAAATCCGCTGCGATGAACGGAATTCAATTTGCTCCAAGGCAGACGAAAAATCATTAGAATTAGACGAAAATTGTAGCGTGGGTGATGAGAACCATGGTGAAAAACATGGCTTTGAGGGAAGTGCGTGTAATATTTGTCATGTATTTATTATATAAAAAAGGGACGAAGCTTGAAACTTGCGGGGTATCAACGATGCCTGGTTCGTAATAACTATCGCCCCGGCTAGTGGATGGCCGCTTTCTGCCGTCATTTCCATCCTCAAAGCCCTTTTCGCTACTGAGCGCGTAAACGCTGGCGTCTCTATCTTCACAGAATTGGTGTATTTCATCGTTGATTTGGATTTGAAGGGCATTTACTACTTGCGTTAATGCAGCATGGCCTATATTGAATAGACATACGGCCAAAATTTGAAGCAGTGCTGATAATTTCGGCTGGTCGCTATTTTTGGAGCGTATCTCCAAATGAGACTATTGAAACTTTCGTTCGCATTTTGAATCAAACCGCTGAAACAACGCTGCAGCAAATGAGATTTACTGAAATCGGTATAAATAGGGTTGATGGCATCGATAACGACTTGAGGCAACCTGTTCTCTAACGGCGGCGTGCCGTACACGCTCAGCTATGAACGCTCGCAGCCGGCCGGAGTGGCCAAGCGGTTCTAGCCGCTTCAGTCTGGAACCGCGCGTCCGCTACGGTCTCACGTTCGAATCCTGCCTCGGGCATGGATGTGCGTGATGTCCTTAGGTTAGTTAGGTTTAAGTA
Source organism: Schistocerca cancellata (assembly GCF_023864275.1). Lineage (NCBI taxonomy): Eukaryota > Metazoa > Arthropoda > Insecta > Orthoptera > Acrididae > Schistocerca > Schistocerca cancellata. Next base: position 482,158,609 of record NC_064634.1, read on the forward strand.
GTTCTAAGTCCTAGGGGACTGATGACCTCAGATGTTAAGTCCCATAGTGCTCAGAGCCATTTTAATCATTTTTTCAACCGTACACGGTCGGCTTCGAAAACTCACAGAATCGTTGTTTTTTGGAGTTGGTGCGTAACACTTTGGCGGAATTGTTCAATGTGTAGACGTTCGAACTGTGTAATAAAACATTGTCGTTCTCCCTTAACACGTGCGGTGATTGCTTTTGAATTGAGGCAGTCCACGTTACCATCGTGCCAGGCGTTACGTGTAGATATTGTTGGCCCATCTGTGCCTTTCGAGTTGTCTTCATGTGTCGTCGCGTTGCCGAGCAACGGCAGTGACTACGTGGCCCAGCTGCCCACCGGCATGTTTACGTGTCCCGGGAAGTGTGTTCGTCTCGAGTGGCTCAGCTGTTGGGATCGTATCGGGCGGACGTCCGGATCCTGCATAGTATTGATAAATCTTGAGCGTGCGTGAGCGGCGGGCAGTGCAGCGAGGGCCGGCCTAGCGACGTATGCGTCGTCCGGGTGGAACTGCGCACAGAACCCTGGGTCGGCCGCCATGACTTCCGCGAAAGAAGATCGGAGGCGGAGGGTAGGGGAACGCGCGCCATCAATTTGAAGAGAAGCTTTCTGAGGACTGGATCGGAAAGCGAGGCCTGTTGGAGAGACGAGAGCACACTTGGTGGTTTGCGACGTCGCGCCAGTATGCGGCGCAACACGGTGTCGGAGGAGCTGCCTTCGGCAAGAGTGCTGGCCCAGCGCGCCAGGGCGGAGCGCTGCCGCTCGGTTAAGCTTGCCTGGCTCACCTCCACGGCGACGTCTCGGAAGGTGAGCACGCTGTCCTACTCCATTCTACTCTTGTACTTCTTCCTTTCACTTTGGATTCCGTAGAAATGTTGGAACACGTGAGGCAATACTGACGCTACGACTTGTCTTAGGAGCTGGATTAAGGGGCTCCGGAACGCCCTATACTTGCAATGTTAAAATAACGCTTATAAATTACATCTTTCCTCACAAAGTATTTGAGGTAGTAAGTTGAACTTTTTACAGATTATTTATTGGAATATGGGCTACAACTTAACACAGGGATTTTACAAAATTTTAGTTCAGTTATTAAAGATGATTTTTTTTCAATTGTAATGAAAATTCACAACATTTTTTTGCAATTTTTTATTTATATATTCAAAAATATACAGTTTTTTTGGAAAAAGGCTGTGTTAAATTATGCAGAAGGTGCTGTGTAACATTTACTGAAAGTTTGAAACAAACATGTTTGGAAGATCCTTAGAAAACATGTAATTAGTATGAGAAAATAAAAGTTTTGGGAATCGAGCGACAAAGATTGGATTAACTTTTTAGTGCATTCCAGGTCAATAGGATGGATTATCTTCATCCTCTGCAAACTCCTCCTCCAGCTTCCTCTTGTTCCTCCTCCTGTTTACTCTTGCTTGTATTTATAGACTCTTTACAGCCCTGTCTGCAGCCCGAAGGCGTTCCTTGTCTAAAGCAAGCATCGCTCGTACCATGTGAGAACCTATCTTCATTCCCATATTTCTAAATACCTTGCACCTTACAATGTTGCCACCATTGAAAGTCGCAACAGCATTATACACACCAAAGTGAAGTGTTTCTATTCCAACAAATACAGTCTTGGGGATTCTCGACCATATAACACTATTTACACTTTCATTGGGGTTTTGAGTTTTTCCGTGAATACACTTTTTCAACAGTTCAGGTGCTGTTAAGTCTCTGAAAATAGGTTTTATCACCTCCATTATGTACCTGATGACCACGGACGATAATAATAACACCATTTGACAGCAGTTTACAGCGCCACAGTAGGTCACGCCCATGTAGAACACATTTCAAAAAAAATTTAAAAATAGTTGTAGTGTTCGGAATTGAATAAATTATATATCTATTAAAAGGTAGTAGTCTGCAGATTCAGAAAACGCAAAAAAGTAAAATTTGAACTTTTCATGATTTTGAGCCTTTCCGGAGCCCCTTAAGGAAAGGTAAACCTAAGTTTCTAGCATTTGTAGACTTAGAGAAAGCTTTTGACAATGTTCACTGGAATACTCTAGTTGAAATTCTAAAGGTGGGAGGGGTAAAATACAGGGAGCGAAAGGCTAATTACAATTTGTACAGAAACCAGATGGCAGTTACAAGAGTAGAGGGGCACGAAAGGGAAGCAGTGGTTGGGAAGGGAGTCAGACAGGGTTGTAGCCTCTCCCCGATGTTATTCAATCTGTATATTGAGCAAGCAGTTAAGGAAACAAAAGAAAAATTCGGTGTAGGTATTGAAATCCATGGAGAAGAAATAAAAACTTTGGGGTTCGCCGATGACATTGTAATTCTGTCAGAGACAGCAAAGGACTTGGAAGAGCAGCTGAACGGAATGGATATAAGATGAACATCAACTAAAGCAAAACGAGGATAATGGACTGTAGTCGAATTAAGTCGGATGATGCTGAGGGAATCAGATTAGGAAATGAGACACTTAAAGTAGTAAATATAGAGTGTAGCCATGTATGGAAGTGAAACATGGACGATAAATAGTTTGGACAAGAAGAGAATAGAAGCTTTCGAAACGTGGTGCTACAGAAGAATGCTGAAGATTAGATGGGTAGATCACATAACTAATGAGGAGGTATTGAATAGGGTTGGGGAGAAGATGAGTTTGTGGCACAACTTGATTGGAAGAAGGGATCGGTTGGTAGGACATGTTCTGAGGGATCAAGGGATCACCAATTTAGTATTGGAGGGCAGCGTGGAGGGTAAAAATGGTAGAGGGAGACCAAGAGATGAATACACTAAGCAGATTCAGAAGGATGTAGGTTGCAGTAGGTACTGGGAAATGAAGCTTACACAGGGTAGAGTAGTATGGAGAGCTGCATCAAACCAGTCTCCGGACAGAAGACCACAACAACACTTCTTCCTCCTCATTTCTTGCAGCTTTGTCGCTGTCTGTCTTTATTTCTCATTAATTCATCTTGAAACGATTCAGTAACGTGATAGCGTCACCTTTAGAAATATTTACATTCTTTTCTTCTGCATTTATTTCACCTGGCAAGACAAGGACGGTAATTTAGAAGAATGATTGCCTTTCGATGTCGCGGGGACCAAACGATACATATCGAACGGGTGATCCTAAATCGATCCGCGACTCTGGTGACGGGCGTTATGATCAACTACTTGTGATCGTCATTTTTATCTCTTTGCCGTCGTTCCCTTAGTTGCTCTAAGTTACTCACCTCCGCGAATTAATGGCAAAAAGGGAATTGTTCCCGTAGCGTACACATCACATGGACTTTCACACGACGACAACACCGACAACGAATAAGGTAACTCGTCTTCTTTGTAATTACAAATACTTTGGAACGCTCTTCTTTTGCCTTTGCTGTAGAGACCACCGAAAATGTACTCATAGCGCCCGCCACCAGACTAGCATGATCGATTTAGGATCGCCCGTTCGATATGTATTGTTTGGACGCCGCGACTTCGAAAGGCAATCATTTTTGGAAATTACCACAAGGACAGTCAGGCACTGTGTTACATACGTATTCGTCAACACAATATGTACAGGACGCGACTTATAAATCCGGACAAATGAAACTTTTTTAAAAGGAAATTTATTAAACCAAAATACAAATGAAAATAAATTTACGTATAAGTAGTGAACCGTATAATTACTACTGGTTCACCAAAGGTTATTAATCTCAATCACTACACAAAATGTAAAGTGGATGTAGGTGCCAAGAAATAACTGGTGAAATTACACACAATTTTCAGTAACACTCTTTATTTAAATTTGGTGCAAGACTTTACCATACTTTTTAAAAAAAGTCCAACAATCATTTAACAAATAAGTCAATTTACGATAGGAAAAGACATTTAAATTATTATAAAAAATTTCACGCCAGTAAAAGGCAAGTACAGGCAAGCAATTTAACGTATACAATGCGACGCTGTATAATATTTCAAGCTCAGCTACATTACAGGTGAATTTCACTCCATTCATTAAATGGCGCAGAATATAACTTGTCTGCAACATATACAGATAATCCTGTTTCCAAAAGTTCTCAAAATAGAAAAACATGAACGCATGAGTAATGCACACGGCGAGGGGACACTCACAGTTAATAACATTGACATTATCAAAATATATAAAAAAACCAATTTTACAAATTTCTGCCAGTTAACTTACGGCAAACACACGCGCTCGCCAGGTAGGACTTGCGAACTTTTACAACTTTCTCAAAATGGTTCAAATGTCTCTGAGCACTATGGGACTTAACTTCTGAGGTCATCAGCCCCATAGAACTTAGAACTACTTAAACCGAACTAACCTAAGGACATCACACACACCCTTGCCCGAGGTAGGATTCGAACCTGCGACCGTAGCGGTAGCGCGGTTCCAGACTGTAGCGCCTAGAACCGCTACTCGACCCCGGCCGGCACACCATTCTCCTTTCAAGGCAACAGTTTCTACCCGTAATCAAATGCCAGACTTTTGTATGGCAGTAAAACACACTAATAACCACCGACCTGTATAAAACACATAAGCACGTTGAGTAAAAGCCTTAAAAGGTTTTGAATTGGGAAAAACACACTACAGTTTTTGCTGACTAGAAACAATATAAAAAATACACTACAGCGTACATTAACAACCTTGCTTATTATAGTCAAATATACATAAACACTAATTTACGTAAGTTACAGCTTCCAGATGAGCAGGAAATCGTTATGCAATTGACTAGTTCTTACCACGAGGCAAAATGAATTTTTCTTCTTTCATAGAGTACCCTTTACACGTGAGTCTAGTAATACTAGTTATGGCAGGCGAGAGAATGGATCAGGTCTTAGTGCCTTGCATTTTAAACAGTACAGTCCTTGGTGCCTTAGACTTTCACAGACATGGCAGAGGCTAACAGCCGAATAAATCCGTAGGTAAGCTGGGAGGGGAAAGAAGCAATCCGAACCACAGATTTACTCTCACTCCCCCCACCCCCCTTTTGTCCTCAAAAGGGGACAAACGGACCACCGTTTCTAATATTACCACCTTCCCGCGGGTGGGCAGATGAGAATGAATGGCGGAAAACTCCCAAAAAAATACGGCCGGTATAATTATCAAGAATAAGTAAACTGAATTCAATTAAAATTCATAAAATACTCAACTTCTGGTGCGTTACGACTCCCAGGACTGAACCAACGCAGCACCTCCAAATGCTCTGCCGAACCGCCCGCTGCCAGCAGTTTCAACGGACGCAGGAAAGCGCGCCGATTTTCAGAACTTCCTCGCCGGTCGACAGCATACGGCCGAACTGCAGATTAGGCCCCTCGCGGACCCACGCTGAGGAAGATTCCTTTCGCGACGAGCAGTTAACGCCTCGTACCACGGAGCCGCTGATCGCGTCGCTTACGCTGATGCCGCTGTTTGCGTGCCGTCCCTCTAGCACCGGCAGAGAAGTCGTTTCTTGATGCCCCGGCTGACAACTCTCCACCAGAGCCCATACAAGCCACCTCTTAAATCCACGCGAACAGCCCACTTTTTCCCTTTCCCGCTAGAGGGAGACAGCGAAGCTTTCAATTGCGACAAAGACGCCACCGCCAGGAAACGGAGGGCGACTGCTTCACGCTATGCGCAGCGGCGCGCTTTTAAAAGCTAACTTTACTACGGTTCAAGTAGTACTATCTTTCAAGAGTACCATTACTAGATGTAACCCCCTTCAGCAATATTGACCACCTCCAATTTTGTCCTGAAGCGATCGTACGCACTCTTTAAACCAGCATTGTCCATATTCGCGAATGCTGCTTCGGCCACGTTGCGTAGAGATGCGACGTTAGAGTGCCTCGTCTTAGAACTGGTAACTCTTTCGACTAAACTCCAAACATAGTAGTGGAGGGGCTCAAATCCGGGATACTCGGGGGCCAGAACACCTTTGGCCAGAACATGTCAACGTTATCCGAGAGCCAGTTTCGGACAAATAGCTCGTGTGAACCGGTGCACCATCCTGTAGGAAGACTTATTGACTCCCCGAGGCAACAGTTACCATCCACGGTTTCGCGACATTCTTCAAAATTTGTAGATAAACTTTTGTGACAGTTTGTCCATTTTCCAAGAAATGTGACAGCATGATATCACCCTCACTAGACACAGGACCTACGACGTGAACCCCAAACTTCTCCGAAGCATTAATTATCCTTCGCCACAATATCGTAAGCAGCTAATCTCGGGTGCGCGAAGAATCGAACTACTGTATTTCAGTGGGCGAACGCCCAGCGCGGAAACTTTCGATAATCGTTACAGAAGGGGCAACATACAAAGAAAATGTCTTGTTTTAGCATACACCATAGCGACTTTTTCAGAGTGATTGGAAACAGCCACCAGTCATATAGAACTGCTGAAGGAACGAATTGAAAAAGGACTACACATTTCCTTTAAAAAAAGCAAATTTTTTTGGCTAACATTAAGGCAGCTCGCAAGGTAATGATGATTAAATATGGAAAAACTAAGATACTTCACAATTTAAACAGCAAGATTTTATATGATGAAAAGAGCATACCACCTCATTAAGGATATATATGAAAAGAAATCGATATAACTCAATATTAAACTTAGATACTAATCTACAGTAATTCGCCCAGATGCACTTCATGCCAAAGAATATTAACTCTAAAGAAAGAAATGATTATGGATGCACTAGAAACCATAGAATGTAAAATGCTGATGAAAGTTTTGGGACCAGTAGCAGTCACTACGACATATTACTGAACTTTATGCACAGACTGAAATATGTATGGACATAATTAGGAAAAGAAGAATAGCTCTTACGGCCACAGCTGAACGATTTATACCAAGAGACGGACGGAAAACCTGCACACTTGTTCGAAGGGATAAGGACGAACTATTTATTACTCCATAAGATACTAAACAACGACTGATAATCAGAAAGACATTGCAGGATTGTAAAACTTCCATGAAAAATCCAAGAAGAAGACTGGAGCGACTTGAAAAGAAGAATGAAGACAGAAACATAGAGAAATATAGGAGGAACAGTTAAAATAACCGTTATACTGTAAAAGAAGAAGAGCTAATAATAATAAAAAAAGAATGAATGTGGAGAAGGTAAGTAGTCAGAGAAGGAGCGAGACATAATACTGTAATGTAGCAGCTGAGATGGAAGGAAGAAAACAGAAGTAGATAGAGATGAGAAAAGCGTTGATGGCTGATAATGTGATAGAGGTACTGTTTCCCTGTTGGACAGAAAGAAAAGAGTTTGAATATGCCGAGGAGGAAGGTACGGGGTGATTAAAGATCACGCTTTAATCCCGTCTTCAATGCGGAGATGGTACTGGGTAGGATGTAGTTTTTTAACGGCCCTCTTTCATTATATTATTCGCTTTTCGGTAAGATATTAACGGTAAATGTGTTTTAAGTGAGGTTTTAAATTCCTTTTTCCTTTTACATTCAGCTTGACGTCACCATGAATTTATTTGTAATGCGACAGCCAAAACATATTAAACACACATAACCTGCGCAATGCCTATACTCAGATTTCCGTTTTTTATTCGTTTGCGCAATTATTTAAGAAATCACTACCCATGCTAGACTACTCAGAAGCTGACGTTAGTTAACCGCCTTTTGTACTACTAGTTCAGGAATTTGCTTATGCCTTTTTCCTTCACACGCAAAAACTTTATGTCGTATCGCAACTTACGTCTTCTAATTACATGCTTCGGCAGAGGGCGCCATCGTCAGCCAAGAAAGGAATAAACATGAGATACACACTATTTCACGTATAAATGCAAATACGTCCTCAGAAACACATGAAAGATGAATACAGTATACAAATATGGAGGAGAAGCATCAAACTTAAAAATGAATGCGGCTTATTACGTCAAATATTATATGACTGTACCAAGTATAAGCTCATACTAATGGTAACAGAGGAACAGATTACAAATTAAATTTTTCATCCGCCACCACTGGGCACTTCGAAGAAATAAGGCGCATTCTACTTTAATAGAAGTTTCATAGGTTGTGGCGTAAATAAGCCCCAAATTAAAATATAAGGGGAAATCACCTAATACTTGCATCACTAATATTGTGGAAATGGACAGGGCTAATGATGTGCTGTTTTCGTAGAATGTATTGGTAATCAGAGGCTCACATTGTTAGTCAATCAACAGATATTTATAAAGTATATTTTGTCAACAAATTAAAATTAGAATGTCAAAGGTGTTTGTTGCAGGATTGTAGTGCTAGTCGTTTACGAGATATTGTATTTTGAAAAGTTCCCTCACACACTTGTGTAATACCTGTGCCCGCACACACTAAATAACAACACAACTGTATACGTTAGTTATGTGGATTCTGACCAGTAATGGGAAAACTGACCATCACAGGTTGTGTTCAAACTGACCACCGGCAGCGGCAGTACACACTTCCAGCCTGGTACGGAACGACTGCTGCACACGCGCTAGCATTTCAGCGGAATTTTCTTAGCAGGCTGCAGTAATACGACGTCGCATATCAGCAGGTGTAGTTGGTATGCCTTTGTAGACAGCATATTTCAGTTTTCCCCAAAGAAAAAAGTCAAAATCCGGGGGACGGGCCGCCCAAAGGACAGGTACTCAGCCGGCCGCGGTGGTCTAGCGGTTCTGGCGCTGCAGTCCGGAACCGCGGGACTGCTACGGTCGCAGGTTCGAATCCTGCCTCGGGCATGGGTGTGTGTGATGTCCTTAGGTTAGTTAGGTTTAAGTAGTTCTAAGTTCTAGGGGACTTATGACCTAAGATGTTGAGTCCCATAGTGCTCAGAGCCATTTGAACCATTTGACAGGTCCTCAGAGTGCAATCCAGTGATTTGTAAACAATTCTTGAAGACATGCCTAGAACTTCGTTCACTATGGGCTGCACATGTTGGTACCCCACAGGTTCCTCCTAGTCCGCAGAGGAACGTCTTCTAGCATTCGTGGAAGATGTTCTGTTATGAGGCCGAGATACTTGCACGTGTTCGTTGGTCCATCTATGAGCTGATGGTTCACTGTCCCACACTACACGTTTACAGTCCGTGGATGCTGATATTCCACCTGGCGAAGTTAACGGGGATTGTCAACAGACCAATGGTGCGTGTTTCGGTGGCTCACCTGGCCATGATTGGTAAATGTGGCTTCATCACTAAACAAGATACATGATGCATCTGGAGTATTCTGTCTTAATGGCCATGTACAGAAGTTAACGCGATTCTCGTAATAGTTTCCACGCAGCTCTTGATGGAGAGACATGTGATACGGATCGAACCTATGTCGATAGAGAACGCATAGGACACTTGCCTGACTCATGCCACTCCCTCGTTCGATTGCGCGGGAGCTAACGTGCGGATCAACTGCAACAGCAGCAAGAACATTAAGTTCCCCTCTTCTGTCTTCACTTGTTTCCTTCTGTTACATTGCCTAGGTGTTACACTACCGCTTTTACGTACCTGACTGAAGAGGCTCATAAATAACTGACGAGAAGATTGACATCAATTGGGGCAGCATACACAGTAGAAGAACGAACTGCAGTCTTCCTAAACCCTTCATAGACCATGAGCATGTCGCCTTTTCCTGCGCTGGTAAATTCCATCGTCCATTGACGACCTACTGCATGGACTGACACACACATGCTGACTGGCAAGAAGCAGTGCACTCAAGGAACACACAAGCACACTATTAACAAACATAACAAAAGCAAAACTTACCTAGCAACTACGGGAATTAATGGCACAGATAAGTGTCGATGTGGAAACTTTTGAAAATACGACGTCTCATAAACGATTCGTACTACAATCCTGCAACAAGCACCACAGACATTCTAATTTAACGTACTTTTAATTCGTTGAAGTCAGTGGGCATTAGTCCATTTAAAAAGTGCACTTTGTAAGTAAACTTACAATTTGTTTATTTTATAACAATGCGTGCCCCTGTCTAACAAACCATTCTGTGGAAACGTTTTCCATGTCCGCAATAATGTTTCGGTAGCTCAGCCTATATATTATATTTGCGTTTCCACATTTCAAGAAACAGTAGGAGACACGTCTGTAGGAATTAATTCCTACAAATGTATACGATTTAATCCGCTCTTCAAGCCGTTTGTGGTGAGAACAGCAGTGTTGGGTCTTCGAGTGTCCTGATTGAGTATGCTAGTTGGTACCTTCATAATAAAGAATACGACCACGTGATATTCAGGCTTCGTCCAATAACTATCAACGCTGTCTTGTTGCCATACCAAAAAGCTCTCCACACCGTGATTCCGAGAGTTAGCTTTGTCGCCGACAGAGCTTGTCTGCGATGCCATGGGAAGAAGTACACTTTCATAGCAGCCTCTAGTCAGTAATCTTCGTGTACTGACGCGGCATGTGTTTCAGGCGTGGCAAGAAATTACTCAAGAGGGCACTGGGAGGGAATCTGCTTCCACAGAACAGCGACTTGAGACTAAAATTGTGTCCGTATTAATGTTGAATGAAAGTTCCGTTATTTTGTAACCGTCATGTGATGAACATCTCCACGATGTTGGATAACTATAGGCTTGGTGTAACACTTCCCACTCCCGTTAGGGTTCCTTCAGCTAGTGATTAATCGCTAACATGAGTTGGGAAGAGCTTTAAAATCATTTTCTCCGTCCTAATTGATGAAGTGGGTTAAAAGAGACCTTTTATCAGTATGCACGCCTATTTCCGCCTCTGCTTCACATCCGGATACACATTTGATTAGTAGTTACTCTCCGTCATCGCCGAACACCTGTCCGGTATGCTTCTCTCGTCTTCTCACGAAGCCACCGTCAACTTGTTGATTTTGGTTGTTACCGCTGCACGATATCAGTCTGAAGACTTCAGATTAATATCTGTCTAAGGGACCATCACAGAAAGTGATGTATCAAACTGGGGCTAACAGGAGCAGTTCTTGAAACTGACACTAAACTAAAATTATGCGCACCTGAGACATGTTGAAGTCTCAACTTTATCTAGATAAGACGTTAAGGTGCTATATCTGTGTCGGAGGGCCTTTGCAGTTCTGATGCCAGATAAGAACGGCAACGTCAAGATGGTATGAGGCTTGAACTGGAGTTCCTATTATGGAAGGAGATATAGTATAGTAATCCGTGTAGATGTGTTAGCCGCAGTGCCAGGGTGACCAATGGTCAGCGATCTGCCTAGTGAGCAGTTTCCCGCGTTCATATTCCGGCCTTGGTACAAATTCTAATTAATTTCCTTGGCCAGTATTCATTATAAATGGTCGAGAGTATAAAAGCCTCCTGCAAAGCCTTTTATCCAATACGCGTGACTGCATACAGTCCAGTTACGACGCTACATAGCGTGGACGTTGTTAGCAGTTAACCATTCCCAAAACTTCTTCTTTGCATGTGTTAATAGACGGCGCTATATTGTATCCTCCTAAGTTTTATGAATATTAGTTTTAGTGTAATCAATATTACTTTGCCAATTTAAAAAAAAAATCTAATGGGAAATTATCATCTTGCCCAAGTGCTCGGGCTAGACGTGTTTGAGCACGGATAAGAGTTGTTCGAATAAATAAAAAAAAAAAAAGGCAGTACGGTCAGTAACTGAACGTTCCTCTGTTTACTTTATTGAAAGTTGTGTGATGAAGGAATTATTCCACTGAAAATTAACGTATCTTAAAATTTTTGTTCTTCTGTAACTGTAATTGCACACTGTTTTCCTTTCTCCACTGTTTGACAGTTGCTGATGCTACCACATACAGCATTAGCTATACACTATTCAGTCTTGTGGTAGGGGATCGACGTACCCTTCATCACTAGCTGCAGATTGTGCTATACTTTCAGAGAAAGTTTCTGTGTTATGGTGTAAACATTATTCTCCCGTGTTGTGTGCATCCCAATCACCCAACATCTGCGTCATAAGTGAGACTGTTAATTGTATTTCCCTTACTGTCAGATTTCCCTTGTTTCAATCAATTTCTTTCTTTGAATAATAGATTATAATCAAAAATACTTCAGCACTGTTTCGTTTTAATGGTAGTAACAATTATTGAATGGCCTGACGGTCCATTTTGCTCTACCTTATATCAGGAAATCCACTATTAATTTCTGTAGGTAGGCTTTTATATACTGCAGCAATTTCAGTTTTGGCATACTATATATATATATATATATATATATATATATATATAAAACGATCCGTTTGCCCGCATCTCGTGGTCGTGCGGTAGCGTTCTCGCTTCCCACGACCGGGTTCCCGGGTTCGATTCCCGGCGGGGTCAGGGATTTTCTCTGCCTCGTGATGGCTGGGTGTTGTGTACTGTCCTTAGGTTAGTTAGGTTTAAGTAGTTCTAAGTTCTAGGGGACTGATGACCATAGATGTTAAGTCCTATAGTGCTCAGAGCCATTTGAATCATTTAAAAAAAAAAACGAAGTACATGACTGAAATCCGTACTATCTGAGGTAACCACATATGGTGAAAAATAACCGAAGAAGTTAAATCTTATTCCTCACGAGCTTACTCGTATGCTGATTGTCTTGAAAATTATAAGACTGCTGGCAGTGCTCACGCCAGTTATCAAAAGTACACTCCTGGAAATTGAAATAAGAACACCGTGAATTCATTGTCCCAGGAAGGGGAAACTTTATTGACACATTCCTGGGATCAGATACATCACATGATCACACTGACAGAACCACAGGCACATAGACACAGGCAACAGAGCATGCACAATGTCGGCACTAGTACAGTGTATATCCACCTTTCGCAGCAATGCAGGCTGCTATTCTCCCAGGGAGACGATCGTAGAGATGCTGGATGTAGTCCTGTAGAACGGCTTGCCATGCCATTTCCACCTGGCGCCTCAGTTGGACCAGCGTTCGTGCTGGACGTGCAGACCGCGTGAGACGACGCTTCATCCAGTCCCAAACATGCTCAATGGGGGACAGATCCGGAGATCTTGCTGGCCAGGGTAGTTGACTTACACCTTCTAGAGCACGTTGGGTGGCACGGGATACATGCGGACGTGCATTGTCCTGTTGGAACAGCAAGTTCCCTTGCCGGTCTAGGAATGGTAGAACGATGGGTTCGATGACGGTTTGGATGTACCGTGCACTATTCAGTGTCCCCTCGACGATCACCAGTGGTGTACGGCCAGTGTAGGAGATCGCTCCCCACACCATGATGCCGGGTGTTGGCCCTGTGTGCCTCGGTCGTATGCAGTCCTGATTGTGGCGCTCACCTGCACGGCGCCAAACACGCATACGACCATCATTGGCACCAAGGCAGAAGCAACTCTCATCGCTGAAGACGACACGTCTCCATTCGTCCCTCCATTCACGCCTGTCGCGACACCACTGGAGGCGGGCTGCACGATGTTGGGGCGTGAGCGGAAGACGGCCTAACGGTGTGCGGGACCGTAGCCCAGCTTCGTGGAGACGGTTGCGAATGGTCCTCGCCGATACCCCAGGAGCAACAGTGTCCCTAATTTGCTGGGAAGTGGCGGTGCGGTCCCCTACGGCACTGCGTAGGATCCTACGGTCTTGGCGTGCATCCGTGCGTCGCTGCGGTCCGGTCCCAGGTCGACGGGCACGTGCACCTTCCGCCGACCACTGGCGACAACATCGATGTACTGTGGAGACCTCACGCCCCACGTGTTGAGCAATTCGGCGGTACGTCCACCCGGCCTCCCGCATGCCCACTATACGCCCTCGCTCAAAGTCCGTCAACTGCACATACGGTTCACGTCCACGCTGTCGCGGCATGCTACCAGTGTTAAAGACTGCGATGGAGCTCCGTATGCCACGGCAAACTGGCTGACACTGACGGCGGCGGTGCACAAATGCTGCGCAGCTAGCGCCATTCGACGGCCAACACCGCGGTTCCTGGTGTGTCCGCTGTGCCGTGCGTGTGATCATTGCTTGTACAGCCCTCTCGCAGTGTCCGGAGCAAGTATGGTGGGTCTGACACACCGGTGTCAATGTGTTCTTTTTTCCATTTCCAGGAGTGTATATTGAACTGACTTTGACGACTTCACTGTGCGATTGTTTAGCGTCCCACCACGCACAGTGCTAATAGTACGATGCTACATTCTAAAAGTACTGTATGAACTTTAAGTACCACTCGCCAATTCGCTCTCCCTCACATGCGAAATACAAAAATGCCTGAAATATTCCGCGCGAATTTAATTTCCATTTTAGCAGCTAGTCAGACACAATATACGAGAGTCGTCCAATAATTAAAGAGACAAATTGGTCTGGGGAAGGAACTGTTAGAAGGGCAAGTTTGGTACTTTTATAGCATTCAGTTGGCATCACAAGGATGGGCCCTGATGGGCTGATGTATCAACATTGTTTTGTTTATAACCTCAAAAATACTTTCCAAGATGCCGAGTCCACATTAGTTGAACAACGTTCTGTTGTTTGATTTTTACTTGCTGAAGGCGAGAAACCAGTGAATATATACTGTAGAATGTCTTAAAGTTTATGGTGAGGGTTGTATGAATCGTGCAAATTTTTACAACCGGGTAGAGTAGTTCAAACATGGTTGCGACTCAGTAACTGACGAACACCGTTCTGGCCGACCAGTTGCACTTGCAACTCCATCACTTAAAAGTTGAGTTGATGATATTATTCGTGCCGACCGCCGTGTGACTGTGGGAATGATAGTTTATAAGGTTCAATTTAGTACTGGTACAGTTCATAACATTAACTGTAGCAAGCTGAAGTAGCGCAAAACATGTGCAAGATGGATCCCAAAGGAGTTGACGTCGCTACACAAGGAAACAAGGTTGAGTGTGTGCACAGAGCTAAAGGAAGGTTATGAAAGAGAAGATGACCGCTTCCTCAACAAAATTTTACTTGTAATGAAACTTGGGTTCATTATTATGAGTCAAAATCAAAAAGACAAAGCATGCAGTTGAAGCACACCTACTCATTTGTCAAGAAAAGATTCAAAACCCAAGCATCAGCAGGAAAAGTCTTATTGACGGTGTTTGGGATGCTGACGGTCCAGTTTTTTGCGATTATCTCGAAGAGGAGCGTACAATGAACAGCCAATACTACTCGGATTTGCTTTTAAGCAAGGTGAAGCCACCTATGAGAGAGATACCTCGTGGATCTCAGAGGAGAGGTGTGATTCTCCAACAAGAAAGGGTAAATCCTCATTTTGCTCAACCGACCCGTGAAATCATCGACAAAATGAGCTGGGAAGTACTGCCTCACCCCCCCCCCCACCCCCTTATTACAGTCCTGATTTAGCCCTAGTGATTTCCATTTGGTGCACTGAAGGAGGCATTACGTGGGAAGAAGTTCCAGGACAACGAGCACGTGAAAAAGTTTGTGGGACATTGTTTCAAACAACAAGATGAAGAGTTCTTTGCAGCCGAAATAAAAAAGCCTGTTGCCCGGTGGAACAAGTGCATAAATGTCCAAGGGGATAATGTTGAAAAGTAAAAAAAGTATTGTTTTGTAAAAATAAACGGTTTTTTGCCCAGACCAATTTGTCTCTTCAATTACTGAATTACCCTCGTAGATATCAGTGAATGGTGATAAATTCGTTTTCATTTATTACGTTTCCACTGGATGACAGCCCTGTGCCCCGGTATACGAGATGATCCGAGTATAGCTACATTAAATTGTTGAAAATATAAAGGGCAATCAAATGAAAACGAGGCAGATAGAAAACTTGATCGCCATAAGTGTTTGTGCATTATTTCGATTGTGAGACAAGACGGTCAATGTCTTCATGAAAAAAGTATTGACGGTTGCATGCGTGAACCGATTCTTCCGAAGCAAACTGACGGCCACGAATTTCCTCCTTCAGGGTTCCAAAGATATGGAAGTCGCATGGGAAGAGATCGGGACTCTCTGGAAGATACATAAGGGCTTTCCAGAGAAAATTCTGCAGCGCAGTGTGGGCTGGCCCACATGCTGCCAAGGTTGTTTTATGTTGCAGAAGATTCGCTGGGATGCCCTTACATATCCTCCACAGTGACCCGATCCATCCCGTGCGATTTCCATGTTTTTGGAGCCCTGAACAAAGACAATGATGACTGTTGGTTTGCATGCCTGGGTACATTCCTGGTTTTGTAGGCAACCGCAATCATTTTTTTTTCTATAAAGGCATTGACAGTCTTGTCTCACAGGGTGACAAAAGTGTTAACTGGTATTTGTTGACATGATCAACCAGGATATACGTGAGGTGTTGTAAATGCTTGAGACTAAAAACCCATGAATCCAAGATCGCACGTGAAACCTTTATTTGGATGGATTACTAGTTTCGGCTAACAGTCTAGACATCTTCAGAGCTAAGATATAAAACAGAGATTTTCACATGTCAGCAGCATAGAACAGCTTACAGAATTGTATATAATGTTCTAGGAAGGTTCAAGTGTACATACGCTAATTAATTACAGAAGACATACAACAAAACACGCTTCTTTAATTAATTAGTGTATATTTTGCTAACATGAGAGGATATTTTTTGTATCTTAGATCTGAAGATGCCTTGATTGTTAACCGAAACAACTAATCCATTCAATTAAAGATTTCAGATGAGATCTTGGCTTCCACGGTTTCCAATGCCTAACATGAATAAAAAATATTAATAGTTACGGCGATTACTTCTGAAATTAAAAACAGTTTATTTACATTATTTCCATGTGTCTCGTTTCGTTTGATGACCTTTCTCCCTTGTCCATGGCATTCTGCAAATATAGTAGAAAATTCTTGAATGCAGTAAAAATAGAAAACGTTAACGATCAGCAAAAATTGAAATCTCATGAACTTCCAAGACTCATTAGCAGTCGGGTGAGATTTCATGTGTCTCTCGAATGTCGTAAACAAATGTTACTGAGAAGAAAAATTACCACAGTCGAACGCAAAACGATTTATTTACTATTTACTTTACTCTTCTGCTACCTGTACGTCTTTCATTGAATCATTATCTTTCTCATCTTCACTTACAATCTCTTCAATTGTTTACGCTCTTAGTAAACCTGGTTGTCGTCGTGTTCGCTTTCATGATTCTTATATCGCAACGAAACAGATTCTGTGCTTTAGTATTGATCTGGAATCTATTGCTTGCGAACTATACAAATAATTCCATTTAATAGACTGAATACAGTGAGCTCGAATGAAAAAAAAACCTATTTTGAGAAAATAACGTCGTCAAATCTGATATTAGGAATTTTATGTGTAAGTCCTTATGAATGGAGAAAATTGAAGGACATTCACTTGAGGTATCTTTCAGGTTATGCTCAGTGACAGGACAGCAGGCTGTTAGAGTAGTGCCGGGCGGTTATCTGGTTTGATGGCTGCAGTGCGTCTGGCTACATCCACACGATGCCTCCCGTCAAGCGGGCGTTTTACTGCTGTACGCAGTCACCTCTGACCAGTACCGAGTGAAACCTTGCTCTTCTAAAGATCGAGCACAAGTGGGGATGGGACACCGAGGTCCAGCGCTTGAAAAGACAGCCGGTGTGCAAGTCGCACGATGTACACGACTTTCAGCTGCAAGCCTGCTCAGTGAGTACCAAGAAACTTTCCCTCTGGGGACGTCAGTGGACTTAGAGGGACGACGTGCTTCCTCGTAAGTTGCCTGCACCTGGCCTGACGTGCAATGGTCTGTAAGTTCTGCAGACTACCTGCATACGAACCAGCTTACTGTACTCAAGTTTGACGCCACCTCTCTACCTTTTAACACACACACACACACACACACACACACACACACACACACACACCACACACACAAATTTAACGACTTCCTGATGCCACAGGATGTGTCCTACCAAAGTATCCCTTTACAGAGGAAATTCAGTCGTGGTTGCAAAAAAGATGGTTTTATTAGTTCTCCATTTGCGAGCGTTTCGCCTGTATTTAAAAATATCTTCAGACAGTTTAACTATGGATAAATAATCATCTCATCAAATTAAAGGTTAAACATATAACATTATACCTGGGCAAAAACGGGCCAAGTGCATGTATAAAATACGGAATGATGCCGATAGTAGTAATTTGTGTCTTGGGATGGTTTACAGTAGTGTCGTGACACAGCACCAGTCAGTAATGGTAATAAAAGGAGAAGACTCATACGGTAAGATAAAAATGAGAATTCCCCATTATTATCATTACTGACTGGTGGCGTGTCACGACACTACTGTAAACCGTCACAAGGTACATGTAGTGTTGGCAGAAGAGCCAACACTGTGTTGCAAGAGGAGGCCGAAATGCACGCGTCAACTCACGCAGGTGGCGCTAGGTCTGAAACAGGATACGTAATGAATGCTATAAAGAAAAGTACGTAGCTGCTGGAATACTTAACTTTAATCCATCATTTGTATACAGCATTCTTGATGATACAAGTGAGACTCTCTCTAGAAATGGTTAATGGCGCCTTGCTAGGTCGTAGCCATGGACTTAGCTGAAGGCTATTCTAACTATCTCTCGGCAAATGAGAGAAAGGCTTCGTCAGTGTAGTCGCTAGCAAAGTCGTCGTACAACTGGGGCGAGTCCTAGTACGTCTCTCTAGACCTGCCGTGTGGTGGCGCTCGGTCTACAATTACTGACAGTGGCGACACGCGGGTCCGACATGTACTAATGGACCACGGCCGATTTAAAACTACCACCTAGCAAGTGTGGTGTCTGGCGGTGACACCACAGTACAAATGGCGACTATCGGCATTGTTTCGTATTTTAACGTTATACATGCACTTGGCCCATTCTTGCGTGGGTGTAATTTTGTACGTTTGACGTCTCATTTCATGAGACGATTGTTTGCCCGTGGTTCAATTGCCTGAAGATGCTTTTAGACACAGGTGAAACGCGTCGCAAATGAACAACCAATGAAACCATCTTTTTTGGAACCACGATTGAATTCTCTCTCTAACATTACCACGTTTGCCGCACCAGTGCCACAGAGTCTGAGAATGAAGTATCCTTTTTTCTAGACTAGTTTTAGTTTTTTCCCCCTATTCTACTCAGTACCTTTTCATCGTTTGAATACATTAAGTACTGCAGGTGAGCTGCTTGACACTGTCAAGTCGATTAAATACCTGTGTGTAACGTTCCAAAGCGGCATGAACTGAAAAGAGGGCTTAAGTTCAGATGTAGGGACAGCAACTGTCGGCCTTCGTTTATAGGAAGAATTGTAGGAAAATGTAGCTCATCTGTAAAGGAGAAGACGTACAGAAAACTAGAGCCATTCTCCTTGACTACTGCTCAAGATTTCTGGACCCTCACCAAGTCAGCTTAAAGGGAAGACATAGAAGCAGTACGGATGCGTGCTGCTAGATTTGTTACCGGTAGGTTCGATCTGAACACGAGTTGTTACGAAAAGACTTCAAGAGAAATGGGAAACGCTGCAGATATGATGACTTTCTTTCTTCGAAACGCCATTGAGGAATTGTAGAAAACTGGCATATGTGGCAGGCTGCCGACCGATTCTGCTGCCACCAACGACATTTCAATGCGGGCGACGAAGAAGGGAGAAATGTTGACTCTCGTATTTCCCTCACTCCATTTGAGAACGGAAAAGCAAAGCGAATGACTAGTAGTGGTAGAAGTTACCTTCTGCAAATCACCGTATGGTGCACTGCGGGCTATGTATGCAGATGTGGCCGAACTATCCGTACTACTCACTTAGGCATTCTTTTGTAGCACCGTATTTCAAAAGTCGTATTCCCTTCTACATCTACATCTACATCCATACTCCGCAAGCCACCTGACGGTGTGTGGCGGAGGGTACCTTCAGTACCTCTATCGGTTCTCCCTTCTATTCCAGTCTCGTATTGTTCGTGGAAAGAACGATTGTCGGTATGCCTCTGTGTGGGCTCTAATCTCTCTGATTTTATACTCATGGTCTCTTCGCGAGATATACGTAGGAGGGAGCAATATACTGCTTGACTCTTCGGTGAAGGTATGTTCTCGAAACTTTGACAAAAGCCCGTACCGAGCTACTGAGCGTCTCTCCTGCAGAGTCTTCCACTGGAGTTTATCTATCATCTCCGTAACGCTTTCACGATTACTAAATGATCCTGTAACGAAGCGCGCTGCTCTCCGTTGGACCTTCTCTTCTATCAACCCTATCTGGTACGGATCCCACACTGCTGAGCAGTATTCAAGCAGTGGGCGAACAAGCGTACTGTAACCTACTTCCTTTGTTTTCGGATTGCATTTCCTTAGGATTCTTCCAATGAATCTCAGTCTGGCATCTGCTTTACCGACAATCAACATTATATGATCATTCCATTTTAAATCACTCCTAATGCGTACTCCCAGATAATTTATGGTATTAACTGCTTCCAGTTGCTGACCTGCTATTTTTTAGCTAAATGATAAAGGATCTATCTTTCTGTGTATTCGCAGCACATTACACTGGTCTACATTGAGATTCAATTGCCATTCCCTGCACCATGCGACAATTCGGTGCAGATCCTCCTGCATTTCAGTACAATTTTCCATTGTTACAACCTCTCGATACACCACAGCATCATCTGCAAAAAGCCTCAGTGAACTTCCGATGTCATCCACCAGGTCATTTATGTATATTGTGAATAGCAACGGTCCTATGACACTCCCCTGTGGCACACCTGAAATCATTCTTACTTCGGAAGACTTCTCTCCATAGTGAATGACATGCTGCGTCCTGTTATCTAGGAACTCCTCAATCCAATCACACAATTGGTCTGATAGTCCATATGCTCTTACTTTGTTCATTAAACGACTGTGGGGAACTGTATCGAACGCCTTGCGGAAGTCAAGAAACACGGCATCTACCTATGGCCCTCTGAGTCTCGTGGACGAATATCGCGAGCTGGGTTTCACATGACCGTCTGTTTCTAAACCCATGCTGATTGAACAGTTAATCGTACACGTCCAGCTATACTGCAGAGAAATACTGCCACAGAAACCTCATTACACGTAAACGTATATTCTACAATAACATATTTCCCCTTTCTTGCCAGCACATTTTGTTACTGTAATTGCTGTGTTGACCGCGTGATTAAAGTGTTCCGCACACATGCAGTTTCCCGCCCGGCGTGGCTGATGGAGTGTCTGCGACCCACTCGGCGTTCTAAATGCATGAGAGAACTTGAAATTAGAATCTGTTCTCCAGCTCCAGGGGTAAGAGCTGAAACCTTGCCAACACGTGACTGGAATTGAAATTCCCTGCGCGCCGCCAGATTAAAACGGAAGACGTCATATTTCCAGTAATGCACGTTCTTGCGAACAGGGTCGTATTACTAAGTAAGACCTGGCTTTATCCGAAACGATCTCCAGCACAGTTGGAGTTTGCACGAAATGACGCACCTGCTATTATTAGGAGTGAAGATGACGTCTCGCTGATACTGTCCTGTAAGAATAATGGTCCACAGCGTTTGTCAAGCCTTGTTTCCTGTCTACACTGAAGAGGCGAACGCTGCACTTGCGACTGAACATTGTTAACTGTTATAAGGCTGTCAGATCAGGCCGCACAGTGCTTAGAACCGTAGATAAGTGTACCTATACGTACAGGAATTGGAAATATTTTCTGAGGGTACTTTCAGTTGGATGGCTAGTTAGTTACTTACATGTTCCCTGGGTCACTCTGCACGATGTATTGTAATGTCACGAACAAAATATTAAGTTAATTAGTTTAAACGTGGCTCCATGCTCACCATTTACACGCGAGTTTACTTAAAAGAAAACGTTTTGTTTAACAGTATTGTACTAAATAATAGTTCTTCTGCCTCTTAGAGGGTGTTGTCCACAAGGTAATTTCAGCTTATTTTTAAATGTGGCCTTTCTTGGTAAGTGTTAAAAGATTTTGATAGTGGCATTATACAGGGTGATTCAAAAAGAATACCACAACTTTAAAAATGTGTATTTAATGAAAGAAACATAATATAACCTTCTGTTGTACATCATTACAAAGAGTATTTAAAATGGGTTTTTTTTTCACTCAAAAACAAGTTCAGAGATGTTCAATGTGGCCCCCTCCAGACACTCGAGCAATATCAACCCGATTTTCATCACTCGTTCTCGGCCGTCCAGAACTTTTCCCTTTGCACAAACACCCATTCTCTGTAAACTGTTTATACCAACGTTTAATACACCACCTATCAGGAGGTTTAACACCATACTTCGTTCGAAATGCACGCTGAACAACTGTCGTCGATTCACTTCTGCCGTACTCAATAACACAAAAAGCTTTCTGTTGAGCGGTCGCCATCTTAGCATCAACTGACGCTGACGCCTAGTCAACAGCGCCTCAAGCGAACAAATGTACAACTAAATGAAACTTTAAAGCTCCCTTAATTCGCCGACAGATAGTGCTTAGCTCTGTCTTTTGTCGTTGCAGAGTTTTAAATTCCTAAAGTTGTGGTATTCTGTTTGAATCACCCTGTATATTCCTCTCTGATATAAATTCAGTTTCAGTGAAGAGTAATAAGTCATTTTATCTTCAAGTATTATAATTACCAAAAGAAAAGTGCTCATGTAGGAGCACAAAAAAGGGAAATACGGTCGTCAGACTAACAGAAAAGTGGGGAACCAGCTGTGGGGTCCTGCCCACTTCTCTCATAGAGTGCCTAAAGGATGCTGCTTCCGTGGATAGCTATACAACAATTCAAGCAAATCATATAAATGGTTTTTATTAAAATAAAGTAGATTGAGAATACTTAACTTTGGTTAACAATGATGTCGCAAGCGATGGGCGACACGACAATAATAAATGTCTTTCGCTGTATACAGTGTGGTTTCTAGTCCGTGTCTGCTAGTGCATCTGCCAGTGCGCGTCTTCTTATTTATTTATTTATGCATTTATTTTACCTGGCAATATTAGGGCTGCTGATCGGCCTGTAGTCACCTGGCGACTTAGGGTTGTCAGTCTTGGGTATAGGTTGAATTAAACTTTGCTTCCACTCAGTGGGATATGTACTACTGACAAGAGACAGGTTGAAGATGTCTGTGATAACTGGAGTAATAATGTCTATGACGTTCTTAATCATGCCAATGCTCACTCCATCATTTCCTACTGCCTCGGAAGAGATTCTCATAATTGCCTTGTGTACTGTGCCGGTAGTTACATTTTTTAGGAAAAACTTCTCTTTCGAGAGATTGATATCTTGGGGCTGGTAATTTGTCGCTGCGTGGCAGTTTACTGCTGTTGAGAAGATATCGTTGAATTCTTCTGCAGACGCTTGCTACTGTCCGGCAGAGGTTGGCAGGAGCGGCTGTTATATTCGCTTTGGCTAAAGGCCGCCCCTCTCAGAGTGCGGTCACAGTTAATGTACTACTGGCTGACGTCGTCTCACAGCTTTCTCTGCTCTTGCGTTCTTCATCTTCGTGCCGGAGCTTGTGTTTACGACGAAACACCAGCCATCTCAATCCTCAATCCTCATTCCGCATTCCTTACCAAAAACTTCTGCATGCAAAAATATTCGCATTCTTCTAACACACAACATTCCAAATATTTTTACCCATTTCTCTGTAGTTAAGCTTTCAGCATCTCTCTCTCACTGCCACTATATGTATATGTCTCTCTGCCCCTGTCTCCATCTCCGCTCACTGATTTACAGTATATCGCACTGCCATTCTGTCTCCTCTCTCACATACACTGTCTCCCTTGGTCCTTCTTTCCCAAGACCACTGTCTCCACCATATCTTGTCATTTCAAAAATTCTAGGGTTGCAATAAATTTCTTTACAACATATCCAAGTATTTAAAACTTCGGTCCAAAATGCACCCACCCATATACCTACGCCAGTCTGGGACAGGCTAGACCCCCCCCCCCCTCCTTAGGACATGAATGGTCTCTACTCATCAGTATTCTTCATTTCCACTGTCCCCTATCTTTTGCTCCCAATGCTTCCGTCTCCACCCTCCATCGCCGCCCGGTCTGGGGCGCCTTGTCACGGTTTGTGCGGCTCCCCCCATGGGAGGTTCGAGTCCTTCCTCCTCCCTCGGAGATGGGTGTGTGTGTGTTGCCCTTAATGTAAGTTAGTTTAAGTTTCATTAACTAGTGTGTAAGGATAGGGACCGATGACTTCAGCAGTTTGGTTCCATACGATCTTACCACAAATTAAAAAAAAAATAAAATAAAAAATAAAAAATAAAAAATATTCCATCCTCCATCTCACTTTCTCTTGATCTGGCACTATTTCTCACAGACCATCAATATTTCCTCTCTCTTTGGCTCCCACTCCTAATTTCTTCTTGCGCCAATCTTCCACTGCTCTCCCTCATTACTGTGTCCTCTCTTTCTCTCCCACTACCACTCTCTCCTCTTCCACTCTCACTGTCTCTATGTTACTCCCAAAACGTTTGGTGAGGGAGTCGAAATAATGTTTGTGCAGCTACTTCCCCACTTTCCTGTCATTCTTTTGAAGAGGAGGAGATCCCCTTTTTTTCTGCTCCGACAGGAGCATTTTTCCGCCGGTTCCCCTCTTTTCCATGCTACAGCAGAGTGGGCTGCTTATATAAAAAGAATTCTATAGTTCAGTAAAGGTTCGACAGTTTATTTATATGCTTAGAAGACACAGTTATGTACTTAGACATATTTAAAGGAGTGCGAATAATATAGGTTTAACAGAAAATCATTCGCTTTAAATTTCTGCTGGACTCTTTTCTCATCGGTCGCAATTCAACGAAAACACCTGGTTTATGACTTGTATACTTAACGAGTAAAAATGTTCTTAGGAATATTTTACCAAATTAGCCGTCTTTCCAATCTTATACAGTACTTAGAAGACATTTTAAATTATTTATATTGGAAATTACGTGTATATTTTACGTGCTTAATTATATTAAGTTTGAATCTCTGGATTTCGGTAACGGATAATGATAGCGAAAAACGCTCCTAGGTTCCTCGAGAACATTATATTAAGAATACGTGGCAAAAATGTCGCCGACTTGTCATGAACAGAAATTTCAGAAGTGGTTACCCCCAAAACAGGTACTTTTGTTAAGGTGAAATAATGGTTTGTCTGGTATATCTTGATAAGGGATAAGTATTTTAGAAAACGAGAAAATTGCGTTTCTAGATTAATGTCTAAGTAATCTACAGTTAAAACTTGAACCATTCTCAATGGTTAGTTATTTAGATAATAGCGACCTATCATGCAATATCCGGTAAAAACCAGTTTCAGCTGTTTTATGCTTAAGTACGGCGAAATTGAACCTCTAGATCTCGGTAATGTACCCAGAAATCATGGTTTCCCAGATTATCCTCTAAGATCGCCCACGTAGAAATGCACTCCTCATAAGGTCCACCCTAGACAACCGATTTTGTGAATTTGCCTGGGCAGTAAGAAGTGTCTAATGTTACCTTGGTCTGAACGACGGCTACGAATGTCCGTTTTTCCCACAGGTATATAAATGGTCGCTCGGTCAAGGATCAACCAAAACACTTGACCACTTACCTCTGCGATCAATAGTAAGCGAGATGTGACCTCCTGAAAATTGCATTTGCGCGCACGGCTTTGTCATTGTCATTATTCTTTCTGACTTGTGAAGGATTGTTTACAACAAGGTTTTTGAGAGAAAATATATACCGTGATTCTGTGGTTAAAATACGGGATTCCTTCAATACTAGTATCCACGATGACCGATGGTGAGCGTCACATACTACTTCTGGCACATTTTGTGTAATGAATGATTTCTTTTTTGAGTTACACAATCCCATATCACGTAACTGAATGTAAGCTAGTAAAGTTCTTTAATATACTGAATTTTGACTCGCTATGTCTTGCGCTTACACGAAGTGCAAAATTGTCTGAAAAGAGATGTTCAAGAAGTTCAAAAATTCCGGTCGGAGTTACCGTTTTGAGTGTGTATGAGATCGCATGTGTGTGTGTGTGTGTGTGTGTGTGTGTGTGTGTGTGTGTGTTTTATGCTGAGCAAGGGTTTGGCCGATAGCTGCAAGTGTGACAGTCTTTCTGTTGCGCCTGACTGCTGCTCATCGGGTCTTACGGAGATTAGCAGTCTCTCGTATTTCTTATATTGTTCCAGAATTCTAAATTTCTAGTTAACTTTTTAATTAATCATAAATTTTCAATAATGCTTACAACCGAAAATTTTGAAGATTTTAGTTTGCTTCCTAATTCATGCTGATCCTTTAATTTTATCACGTAGTGCTGAGACCGGTGATGAATATGCTGCGTTTTCTTAGAATTAAGAGGGAGTCCATTCGTAGAAAAGCTGCCAGTAATCCTTCTAAGCATATTTTTTCATATGATTTACAATTTCATACGTTGCTGTATGTTTTTTGAGACTGATTGTGAGACTTCGGTCATCTGCAAAAACACTAATCATACCTAACGTGCATTAAACTGAAGATCATTAACATGTATATATAAAACAACAGAGGGCTCAATATCAGACCTCGTTGAAGTCCAATAATAATTTACGAGAAATCTGGAAAATGTACCCTATCGACAGCTGATGAATTATGAAGTACAAATTGCTCCATTTAATGTTCAGGTAACTCATTTAACCGAATGTTACGTATATGAACGAAAATACCGAACCCATATTCCGAACGGCGCTGTCACTAAAACTGTGCAGGGTGACTCAACTGCCCCTACCGATAGGTTTTATGCAACTCACAATGAATTCAGAACTGAAATGTGACAATTTCGTATCCTCTCGCTCGCCACATGTAAACTATTAGTCCTATAAATAATGATCAGGACCTTTCTGTAGCGAAATTAATGCATTTAAATTTTGTACTGGGGTACATTTTAGCTGGAGGACACGATTTTAGAGTTTTCCAAGAAAAACAGATTTGAAGGTCATTTTTGTACATTTTCATTGAATAATTCCAAAAATATTGCCCCCAGTTCAAAATTTAACTTCATTAAATTTCCTACGGAAAGGAACCGTCTATTTTTTTTCTGTAGGACTAATAGTCTGTGTGTAACAATCGAGAGAATATGAAAATCTTGCATGTGGTATTTGAGGTTGTTGCGTATTGCATAAAACCCGCGGGTGGGGCAGCTGAATAATTTCCTACTACTTTCGATTAACAAGTACATGTTACTGTTTAACCTTCCTGACAGTACTCTTATGTTACTGACTACAACCTCATCAGAAGATGTTATTTTCCATGGGGAGATTCTATGCTAAAAATTAGTTTGTGGAAGGTAAATGAAGTAAATTAGTGCTGTAATGGAATAAAAAGGCCATTCTGACTGTTCTCACTCCGATTTTGTCATTTTGATGTAAAGGAGGTGGGAGGTGAAACTAGCGCCACATTTACAGAATACAGTAGATAACAACAGAAAACCTAAAATATGTTTTTCTTTGCTTGCTACCTGTTCTTTGTGGTTCCCTCCACGATTTTATGACTCAGAGTACAAGAGGTTTCGCAAAGTGAACAGAAATCAGAAATTTACAGTATTTCATCCCACTCGGTTGTCTCTTGTAACTCATCGTACTCGATACTGTTTTGACTTGTTGAGCCACGCGGGATTAGCCGAGCGGTCTTAGGCGCTGCAGTCATGAACTGTGCGGCTGGTTCCGGCGGAGGTTCGAGTCCTCCCTCGGGCATGGGTGTGTGTGTGTTTGTCCTTAGGATAATTTAGGTTAAGTAGTGTGTAGGCTTAGGGACTGATGACCTTAGCAGTTAAGTCCCAGAAGATTTCACACATTTGACTTGTTGAAGTAGCCGAGACGCAATGATTAGCGATAACATTGTGACCGCCTGCTTAGTAACACGTTAGTATATATTCGGAATACAATGAAGCAGCTACTTTGCGTGTCGTGACTCTGTAAGTCCTTGACAGGAATGCGGGGGTATGTCTAAGCTGAAGTGACGCAATTTCCCCAAATTACGGGCCGTTGATTTGCAGGCATGGAGATGGCGTCCAGTAGCGTCTGATTTGTTCCAGCGGATTAAGCTCAACGGTATTTGGTGACCGACATATCTGTGTCAGTTCACAATCGTGTTGTTCAGTCCACTAAAGCACGATCGTGCTCTTGTGACACGGACGGTTATCTTGCTGGAAGACACCATTGCTTTCGGGGAAGACATCGATCAAGAAGCGATGATGTAGGTGGTGTGCAGTAATATTTACACAGTCCCCAGGTGCCACGGTGTCCACGTTAGTGTCCTCCATGTCACAATATTGTCCCAAACGATCTGCTTCCGTGGAGTGCTGCATGTTTCGAGCAAGTGTTCGCCTGGATGGCGGTGTAACAGCACACGACCATCGACCTCGTGATACGAAAACCAGTCATCCGACCGGGCCACACGTTAGACGGCGCCTAAGGCCAAGCACAGATTGAGAGGTGTATAACACGTGTGAAGTGAAGAATACAGCGCGACGCGCACGTTCCGCTTTTGCCGCGCAGGTGCTGCGCAAATTGAGATGCCGAACGCATTCTTTGCCCGCGCCGGTTGGCGGCGCTAGCTAACATATTGAATTTTTCTTTAGACATGTGAGGAGGTCGCTATCTGTCTCCAATCTAGAGAAAATGGATCGCCTGTAGCGCGTTCACTCCCGATCTCACGCCCACAAGAGTGAAATATTCACAAAATCCCTGATAGCTCCTAAACTGCTCGAGACATCGAAGCGAGATTTTGGCAAATGACACCACACACGGAGGAGAGTATTATGCCAAATCGTAAGCACACGGAACTTTCTTATCCGTGGCGATATTTCAGAAGATATACTTTCTGTTTTATTTTTTTCCTCCAGTGACTGTAAATTTTTAAGAGTCATAGACAGCTATTGAAACAAGAATTTCCTAGTATGAAAATAGTCATGATTTTTTTTGTTTGATGTGGCCTGCCACGAATTCTTCTCCTGTACCAACATCTTCATCTCAAAGTAGCACTTGCAGCCTACGTCCTCAATTACACTGAAGAACCAAAGAAACTGGTACACCTGCATAATATCGTGTAGGGCCTCGCGAGCAAACACAAGTGCCGCACTAATGTCTGAAGTAGTGCTGGGGGGGGGGGGGGGGACTGACACCAAGAATCCTGCAGGTATGTCCATAAATCCCTAAGAGCGTCTGGGGCTGGAGATCTCTTCTCAACAACCCTTTGCATCCCATATATGCTCAATAATTTTCATGTCTGCGAAAATGTTTAAATTCAGAAGAGTATTCCTGGAGCCACTCTGTAGCAGTTCTGGACGTGTGGGGTGTCGCATTGTCCTGCTGGAATTGCCCACGTCCGTCGGAATGCACAATGGACATGAATGCATGCAGGTGATCAGACAGGATGCTTAGGTACGTGTCACCTGTCAGAGTCGTATCTAGACGTATCAGGGACCCAGATCACACCAACTGTACACGCCGCACACCATTACAGAGCCTCCATCAGCTCCAACAGTCCCCTGCTGACATGCAGGGTCCATGGATCCATTAGGTTGTCTCCATGTTCACGTCCATCCGATCGATACAATTTGAAACAAGGATCGTCCGACCAGACAATATGTTTCCAGTTATCAGCAATCGAATGGTGGTGTTGACGGGCCGAGGTGAGGCGTACAGCTTTGTGTCGTGCAGTCATCGAGAGTACACGAGTGTGCCTTCGGCTTCGAAAGCCTACATCTATGATGTTTCGTTCAATGGTATTGAAATCTGCAGCAATTTTCGGAAGTAATGTACTTCTGTTACATTCAACGATTCTCTGCAGTCGTCATTGGTCGCTTTATTGCAGGATCTCTTTCCGGCGGTAGCTATGTCAGAGATTTGATGTTTCAGCGTATTCTTGGTATTCATGGTACGTTCATGAAATAGTCGTACGAGAAAGTCCCCACTTCATCACTGTCCCGGAGATGCTATGTGCCATAGCTCGTGCGCTGAGTGTAACACCACGTTCAAACTCCCTTAAATCTTGATAACGAACCATTGTAGCGGCGGTGAACGATCTAACAACTGTGCCAGACACTTGTCTTGTAAAAGCGATGCCGACCGCAGCGCCATATTCTGCCTGTTTACATATCTCGGTATTTGAATACGCATGGCTATACCAGTTTCTTTTCGCTTCAGTGTATTTGCTGAATGTATTCCAATCCCTGTCTTCTTCTACAGTTTTTGTCGTCTACAGCTCCCTCTAGTTCCATGGAAGTCATTACCTGATGTCTTAACGGATGTCCTATCACCATGTCCCTTCTCCTTTTCAGTGTTTTACACACATTCGTTTCCTCTCCGATTCTGCACGAACCTCTTCATTATCTTACCTACCACTCCACCTAATTTTCAACATTCGTCTGTAACACTGGAACGGTACCACTGTCCATCTTAAACGGCAATCGATGCTAACGTTATACCTCTGCGAGGAATTTTAAAGTACTTGTGACCGTGAGATAACCTAATGGAACTAGAGTAATCGAACTTGGATTCGTTTTCGAAACACTGCAGTAAAATTTAATCAAAAGTAAACGGTGGGTCATGAGCAGACGGTCTTCCAGTACAAAATCAAGTTGTGACGGAACATATTAAAATCTGTCGCAAGCCTAATTAGACGTTGTTGTGTCAACCAAAATGATAAGGCAGAAGGCAGTGCTCAGGCTAACCTAACGTTCCTTGACATACAACTCTTTCCTTGTATCTGGTCACACAAGAACACAGTAACCTAACATTTGCAAATAAATGTGCTACTAACTAGTAAGTCAGACAAACAGATGGCCAGTGACACAGTAAACAGTAACATATGCCTCTCAACAACACGTACATTAAATGGACTAGGCGTAACAGTTTATAATACCAATTACCAACACACATGTAACTAGTAACAATACTGAACAGGAAAAAGCATGAAATGATTCTAAATTTAAATCAGGGGGTCTGCTAATGGTCAGAATCTATATCTTCATTGCTTAGTACAGGATCTCTATGCCTGTCCATTAACCAACTTGCATTAGAGTAGATAACACAGTAAATAGCTCTTTCTTAAACTCGGTTTGAAGCAACTAAACAGAATACAAATCTAACTACACTGGCTCTGAAGGAGCCGTTGCATTGCTTCATTAAATAACTAGCCTAGAACATGAGGACCATTAAACTTTCATGGTTTGAAGAAACATACTCATTAACAAAACTACACGAGTATGTATGTGAAATGTTAAGTGTTTTTATCATTAATTATTAGTTAAGTAAAGCACAAAAACTACGAGGGCAGTTCAATAAGTAACGCAACACATTTTTTTCTCGGCCAATTTTGGTTGAAAAAACCGGAAATTTCTTGTGGAATATTTTCAAACATTCCCGCTTCGTCTCGTATAGTTTCATTGACTTCCGACAGTTGGCAGCGCTGTATGGAGCTGTTAAAATGGCGTCTGTAACGGATGTGCGTTGCATACAACGGGCAGTGATTGAGTTTCTTTTGGCGGAAAACCAGGGCATCTCAGATATTCATAGGCGCTTGCAGAATGTCTACGGTGATCTGGCAGTGGAAAAAAGCACGGTGAGTCATTGGGCAAAGCGTGTGTCATCATCGCCGCAAGGTCAAGCAAGACTGATCTCCCGCGTGCGGGCCGGCCGTGCACAGCTGTGACTCCTGCAATGGCGGAGCGTGCGAACACACTCGTTAGAGATGATCGACGGATCACCATCAAACAACTCAGTGCTCAACTTGACATCTCTGTTGGTAGTGCTGTCACAATTGTTCACCAGTTGGGATATTCAAAGGTTTGTTCCCGCTGGGTCCCTCGTTGTCTAACCGAACACCATAAAAAGCAAAGGAAAACCATCTGTGCGGAATTGCTTGCTCGCCATGTGGCTGAGGGTGAAAATTTCTTGTCAAAGATTGTTACAGGCGATGAAACATGGGTTCATCACTTCGAACCTGAAACAAAACGGCAATCAATGGAGTGGCGCCACACCCACTCCCCTACCAAGAAAAAGTTTAAAGCCATACCCTCAGCCGGTAAAGTCATGGTTACAGTCTTCTGGGACGCTGAAGGGGTTATTCTGTTCGATGCCCTTCCCCATGGTCAAACGATCAACTCTGAAGTGTATTGTGCTACTCTTCAGAAATTGAAGAAACGACTTCAGCGTGTTCGTAGGCACAAAAATCTGAACGAACTTCTCCTTCTTCATGACAACGCAAGACCTCACACAAGTCTTCGATCCCGAGAGTAGCTCACAAAACTTCAATGGACTGTTCTTCCTCATGCACCCTACAGCTCCGATCTCTCACCATCGGATTTCCATATGT
Source organism: Schistocerca cancellata (assembly GCF_023864275.1). Classification (NCBI taxonomy): domain Eukaryota; kingdom Metazoa; phylum Arthropoda; class Insecta; order Orthoptera; family Acrididae; genus Schistocerca; species Schistocerca cancellata. Next base: position 482,190,767 of record NC_064634.1, read on the forward strand.
TTGGCCCAATGAAGGACGCAATCCGTGGGAGGCACTACGCAGATGATGAAGAAGTTATTGATGCAGTACGACGTTGGCTCCGACATCGACCAGTGGAATGGTACCGTGCAGGCATACAGGCCCTCATTTCAAGGTGGCGTAAGGCCGTAGCATTGAATGGAGATTACGTTGAAAAATAGTGTTGTGTAGCTAAAAGATTGGGGAATAACCTGGTGTATTTCAATACTGAATAAAACAACCCCTGTTTCAGAAAAAAAGTGTTGCATTACTTATTGAACTGCCCTCGTATAATTCCTTAAATAACAAATGTGCTTTCATAAGTAGTCTTTTGACATACTGAAAAGTATAATTGGCTATGCAAATGACGACACAATATTAAGTTCAAGTTCAAACACATTCTCATAATAAATTTAGACTTTCGGAATTAAATATACTGGTATACCATTCCTGTCCAGGTTTCTGATTTGGGATAACCACGGGTGCAAGAGTTTCAGCACCACCACGATTATTGTTGAAATCAACCAAATTTCACAAACACCTGGTCCATTTACAGAGTGCCAAATATAAAGAATTTAGTGGAAGCATGGTGGCACTGGTAGCGGAATTTGCAGTGGCTGTTAACCTGGCGGTGACCCAATCATAGCAACACTGTTGGACTCACCCTGCTACATATGTCCTTGACGTCGGAATTATATTTTTATAGGGCCAAAAACCGTGCCATGATAATGGAATCACAAAATGCAGCATCCGAGGCCCATAAATACTGCCCTCAAGGTCTTCTGGCCTCAAGACTCCAAGAGTATGAGCCACAATGATCCGCTTCTGCCAGCGGGGTGTAAGCCACAGCACTGCTCAGCCCAGACTCCTTACCCGTCACAAAGGACGAGAGACAATTGTCAGAGCACGTGCTTCGATCAGTGCCGAAGTGATAAGAAATACCACTTAATCAATGACAAGAAGATTGCAGCACTGCATTGATACCAATGGTCATCACTTCGAACACCTGTAAAGGGACGTTCATGCCACCTTCTTGACATTCGTTGACTTTTAAAGACGTTACTGTTACACATCAATGGAATCGTCTCGATAGCCGCTACCAGAAAATAAGTATCAAACTATAGCATGCCACAATAAAAAAAACAAAGTTGACCTTCTTATATCTAACAATAGTTAGTGACACACCCTGTAAATTACTCGAGTGAGGATCTCTCCAAAGTTTTTTGTTTCATTTGGAACTGAGTCTGGTGGACTACAGAAGAACCTGATAAAAAGTTTATGCCCTGCATTGATGCCATGTCTTGCCCAAAGAATATTAAGCAAGCTCTGTTGTTCTATTTTGGATTGCTTAAATGCCTTTTGAGTTGCTGAGAATGCTTCGTACAGTTCATCGCTGCAATTTCAATACGAGGGCTTGGTGGAAAGTAATACCTTCGAATTTTTTATTTGTAAACTCTTAAAGCTTTTTTAAATAAGACAAATATTACTTGCATTTTGCATCTGTACTCTTCATGTCTCTACATTTATTTCTCAACATAGTCACCCCGACGACGTACGCGTGTATCCAAAATGACCAACCTGTTTGTCGATCCCTTGACTGTAGAATGTTTGATTTTGTTGGCGGGTTCACAACCTCACCTCTGCTTGCACCGCTTCATAACTGTCAAAGTGAAGGCCTGGAAGGTGTTCTTTAAGTTTTGGAAACAGATGAAAATCGAATGGGGTCAAGTCGGAACTGTGTACAGGATGATCGATGGCAGTGAAACCAAGACCTCGTATGGTTGCAGATGCCGCAGCCCTGGTGTGGGATCTGGCACTGCCATGCTGCAGGAGAACCTCCTCCGTGTGTGGACAAAGTTTTGTGCGGTTATAAATTCGATTACAGCTCGCTGTTTCTCGCCCACGTACGTAGTTACGGCACACACCGCCACCACGTTACACGCCACAGTTTGAGGGCCACTAGCAGCAGAGGGTTGCAACTTGCGGCAGTTACGAGGGAGAGACGACCTAGTAATATGCATGATACGTAATACCACAACCTGTATAGAGAGAAGAATAAAAAATTTCAAAGGAATTACTTTTTAGCACGCCTTCGAAAATACACTACTGGCCAATAAAATTGCATCACCAAGAAGAGATGCAGATGATAAACGGGTATTCATTGGAAAAATATGTTACACTAGAACTGACATGTGATTACATTTTCACGCAATTTGGGTACATAGATACTGAGAAATCAGTACCCAGAACAACCACCTCTGGCCATAATAACGGCCTTGATAAGCCTGGGCATTGAGTCAAACAGAGCTTGGATGGCGTGTACGGGTACAGCTGCCCATGCAGCTCCAATACAATACCACAGTTCATCAAGATTAGTGACGCGTATTGTGTCGAGCCTGTCGCACGGCCACCATTGACCAGACGTTTTCAATTCGAGAGAGAGATATGGAGAATGTGTTGACCAGGGCAGCAGTCGAACATTTTCGGTATCCAGTAAGGCCCGTACAGGACCTGCAACATGCGGTCGGGCATTATCTTGCTGAAATGTAGTGTTTCGCAGGGATCGAAAGAAGAGTAGAGCCACTGGTCGTAACACATCTTAAAACGTAACGTCCACTGTCCAAACTGCCGTCAAGGCGAACAAGAGGTGACCGAGAGGTGTAACCAATGGCACCTCATACCATCACGCCGGGTGATACGCCAATGTGGAGATGACGAATACACGTTTCCATTGTGCGTTCACCGCGATGTCGCCAAACACGGTTGCGACCATCATGATGTTGTAAAGAGAATCTGGATTCATCTGAAAAAATGACGTTTTGCCATTCGTGCACCCAGGTTCGAGTACACCATCGCAAGCACTCCTGTCTGTGATGCAGCTTCAAGGGTAACCACAGCCATGGTCTCCGAGCTGATAGTCCATGCTGCTGCAAACGACGTCGAACTGTTCGTGCAGATGGTTGTTGCCTTGCAAACGTCCCCACCTGTTGACTCAGGGATCGAGACGTGGCTGCACGGTCCGTTCCAGCCATGCGGATAAGATGCCTGTCATCTCGACTGCCAATGATACGAGGCCGCTGGGATCCAGCACGTCGTTCCGTGCTACCCTCCTGAACCCACCGATTCCATATTCTGCTAACAGTAATTGAATCTCGACCAACGCGAGCAACAATGTCGCGACACGATAAACCGCAATAGCGATAGGCTATAACCCGACCTTTATCAAAGTCGGAAAAGTGATGATACGCATTTATCTTCCTTACACGAGGCATCACAAGAACGTTTCACCAGGCAACGCCGGGAAACTGCCGTTTGTGTATGAGAAATCCGTTGGAAACTTTCCTCATGTCAGCACGTTGTAGGTGTCGCCACCGGCGCCGACAATGTGTGAATGCTCTGAGAAGCTAATCATTTGCATATCACAGCATCTTCTTTCTGTCGGTTAAATTTCGCGTCTGTAGCACGTCATCTTCGTAGTGTAGCAGTTTTAATGGCCAGTAGTGTAGTGTACAGTGCTCACGCACGCGCTCTCAGCAACGCACGCGCGCGCACTCGCATGCTAACCTTATGGACGGTCGCAGTGGGCGAAGTACACTAACAAGCGAACATCCCCATCGCACCCCCCTCAGATTTAGTTATAAGTTGGCACAGTGGATAGGCCTTGAAAAACTGAACACAGATCGAGAAAACTGGAAGAAGTTGTGTGGAACTATGAAAAAATAAGCAAAATATACAAACTGGGTCGTCCATGTGTTAGATAGGCAATATTAAGGGAACTGTGAGGCGAGGAGCTCTGTGGTCCCGTGGTTAGTGTAAACAACTGCGGAACGAGAGGTCCTTGGTTCAAATCTGCCCTTGACCGAAAATTTTAACTTTTTATTTTCAGTTTATGTGAAGAACTCTTATGTTTTCACCACTTTTTTGGAGTGATTATTACATCCACAAGAAAACCTAAATGGGGCAAGGTAGAAGAAACTTTTCACCCATTCGCCAAGTGTACTAGTTAGGTCTGTCGACAACATATTCCTGTCATGTGACGCACATGCTGTCACCAGTGTCGTATACAAAATATCAGACCTGTTTTCCTGTGGAGGAATCGGTTGACCTATGACCTTGCGATCAAATGTTTTCGGTTCCCATTGGAGAGGCACGTCCTTTCGTCAACTAATCACACCGAGCGAGGTGGCGCAGTGGTTAGCACACTGGACTCGCATTCGGGAGGACGACGGTTCAATCCCGTCTCCGGCCATCCTGATTTAGGTTTTCCGTGATTTCCCTAAATCGCTTCAGGCAAATGCCGGGATGGTTCTTTGAAAGGGCACGGCCGATTTCCTTCCCCATCCTTCCCTCACCCGAGCTTGCGCTCCGTCTCTAATGACCTCGTTGTCGACGGGACGTTAAACACTAATCTCCTCCTCCTCCTCCTCAACTAATCACACGGTTTTGCGGTGCGGTCGCAAAACACAGACACTAAACTTATTACAGTGAACAGAGACGTCAATGAACGAACGGACAGATCATAACTTTGCGAAAATGAAGAAAGCAAAATTTTCAGTGGAGGGCAGATTTGAACCAAGGACCTCTCGTTCCGCAGCTGTTCACGCTAACCACGGGACCACGGCGCTCCCCGCCTCACATTCCCTTTAATATCCATCTTACGCATGGACGACCCAGTTTGTATATTTTGCTTATTTTTTTATAGTTCCACACAACTTCTTCCTGTTTTCTCGATTGATCTGTGTTCAGTTTTTCAAGGCCTATCCATTGTGCCAACTTATAACTAAATCTGAGGGGGGTGCGATGGGGATGTTCCCTTGTAAGTACAAAACTACAATACGGCCCAGAGTTGCACATGAGAAAATCATGGGCCGCGACTCTCAAGAGTTGCACAGGGGTGCCTCAGACTGGTAGTATCCCAGAGTGTTCCGGAATGCCACAACATTAACGATCGCTCCTCGGCCTTTGGCAAGATCAATGTGTAGTTTTTTTTTTCTCCAGGGGCACTCTTTATTTATGAAAATATGCACCCATATCACTAACAAGAACCAGATTTTCACACACACCATGTCCTTTGCACTGTACATGAATTGCCTCATCAGGGCCAACCTTACACTTATCACGCGTTCTCACAACAAAGTTCGTGTTACCACTGAAATAAGATGGACATTTACCCTATTATAAACGTCACATAGATCATTATGTGTGTGAGAGAGTGTGTGTGGGGGCGGGGGAGGCGGGGCAGGGGGAGGGCGGATGCATACACACACTGAAAAACTTTCGCAGTGCATAGAGGAGCATATTTACAGAGGTCACAAGTGTAACGGTTCCTTCCCATTCCGATCGCCTATGAAGAACGGGAATAATTACAATGTCAGTGCCACTGTTAATGCTATAATTTTGCCTAGTATTGTCTTCACTTTCTCTGTGGGAGAGACATTTAGGTGGCTGAAGAATATTTCTAGATTCTTCACTCGATACGGGCTCCTGAAAATTTGTAAGTTAGGTTGGCGAGATAGTTGGCGCTCATCTTCAAGCGTCTGACGATAATTAGTGTTTTTCTACACTTTAGTGACTCTCTCATGTAAGTTGTACAAACCTGTGATCATTCGTACCGTTCTCTTTTGTATACGTTCAGTATCGCCTGTTAATCCTTTCTTGTATGTGTGCTACGCACGTGAGCAGTATTCCAAGACGGGACGCCCCAATGATTTTTAAACCATCTCTTCTGTACAAGATCACATTCTCCCAGAATCTTGAGAATGATACGAAGTCTGACAACTTCCTTAATTGTAACTGAGCCTATATAATCATTTTATTTCATGCAACCATAAATTGCCATAACAAGATATTTGTATGAGTTTAGTATTTCCAATAATGAAAACTTCTTGTTCTTGTTTTAAGATAACAATTTTTTGTGTTTTGTAAGTTGCACAATTTCATATTCTTGGACATCTAAAAGAAGTTGCCAACGTTAGCAACAAATTAACTTCAAGTTCTCACTGGATGATTGTGCACTTCTTTTCAGATAATGATACGTTATACAGTAGCTGAAAGATGCCCCTTTCGGAGCACAAAAAAGAGTCAGACTGTAAAATGGGTTCTAGGCGCTTCAGTCTGGAACCGAGCGACCGCTACGGTCGTAGGTTCGAATCCTGCCTCGGGCAATGATGTGTGTGATGTCCTTAGGTTAATTAGGTTTAATTAGTTCTAAGTTCTATGGGACTGATGACCTCAGGTGTTGAGTCCCATAGTGCTCAGAGCCATTTGAATCATTTTTGTAAAATGGGATACCAACTGCCTCATTCTACGTTCTTCAGAATCTTCAAAAAATTTCCCAAAACATTGGCATGCGAACATATTCGCGCTCTTTTTAACATGCAACTGACCGCTCACCCCCACAAGCTCCCCTAACTGTAACCCACTCCTCACTCACACCCACTAGTCCATCGTCTCTCACGCTCACACCCGTCCACTCCCAGTTGTTCGTTCTCAATCACTCACTCACTCATTCAGCCCAACTCATTGTCGTTATCTCTTTGTGCCTGTCACTCCTTTCTGTCTGACATCCACACTCTACTACTACTACTACTACCACCACTACCTCCTCTCACTCTCACGGTCTTCATCTTGCTCTCTTACTGCTACTATCTCATTCATTCCTTCCCACTGCAGCTACCTCTTCTTTTGGTCGCTATCTCCCTATCCGCCGTTCTCACTGTCATAGACTCTCTCACTCTCTTTACCACTGGTTCTCATCGACTTACAATTTCTCCTTCTCCTTATTCCTGTCCCACTGGCCTACTCTCCTTCTCTTGAAACGTCCCCTTTGAAAAATTATACAAGACTGTGCTTAAACTGACATACAATATTTTTAGCGCAACGCAATCTGACTTTCAAAAATCCCTACAAAAGAATGGCCCTGACTAACATTAACCTATACCTTTCACAAATCACTTACCTCACAAAAATCTTCGTTACTCAAGCTACAGCAATAAAGCGAGCGCCACTACTGCCAGCTAAATAAGATTCAAACTGCGGAAGGCACTGACTACTAGTAGGCGTAGTTAGCAAATGAAAGATTTTAATAGAGAACAAACAATGTATTTACCTTAGTAGTCATCAAAAGTCATAATATATACAGCAGTTCATGACATCCATTTTTACAAATTTCAAAACTCCGCCATTTCTCTCCTCACATCCACCACTGCTGGCGGCTCACCTCCAACTGCGCAACGCTACGTGCGGTTCACGTCCAGCTGCCCAACACTACAATGGCAGACAACAATGCAAACTAGCCACAGACTGCACACAGCACAGCCAGTGATTTTCATACAGAGCGCTACGTAACGTTGCCAATAAGAAAGCATAAACAGCCTACATACATAGTCCCCATGCTCCCCACAAAAAATTTTACAAATTGTTTTGGGCAGTGGCCAATACAGATTTGAAAAATTTTTTCATAATTACAGTAAGAAAAATATCAAATGCACACACTTATTAATACAATGTTGGTCAAAAGCTAAAATTTTCTCACAGTCCATAAAGACAGTCCTGATCATTCATCACAGTGAAACTGCCATTTCTTTTCTCAAAGTCTGAGCAGTAAAAGACAATGCACACGGAAGTAGTGGATTTCCATGCAGTCTTGAAGAAGTAGTGTTGTCCTTCCAACGGAAAGACAGTGCTGACTCTTGACATGCTGACAGGTAATGGGCCACAACAGAGCAAACCCACAGCAGAGTCATTCGACGTTTTGAAGAATATTGGTAGGTAGGTCACCACAGAGCAGACCCACTGTAGTCCCGGTAGAGATTACGGTATTGGTGGCCACCAGAGATGCAGACCCACTGCAGTCCTTGTAGAAATAATGATATTGGTGGGCCATCAGAGATGCAGACCCACTGTAGTCCTTGTAGAGATGGCCAGCAGCCATCTGTTGTGACTGTGCGGGTGCACAATCACCATTGAAGAGTCTTGCAGGTAATATAGCAACTCCATAACCACCACTTGTGCACTCACAAAGTTTTTGGAATTGTCCTTAGAACCAGCAATGCTGTTATCCAGTCCCTTGCTGAATTATTAACACACGTGCAAACACTAACAGTCCCTGCTTCTCACATATTGTCCTTATACTATGACCAACAGAAACGTGTGCAGTGAAATGTAACTTACAAGTTAGTTAATTTGATGAACTGGTGTCAATTACAATATAATAACATAAGAATACAATAACAAAGGTACAAAATACATCATTAAATAACATAACAATACAGATAACATTTGTAGTAACACAAACTTTGCAAAAGAATAGAAATAATATATACATCACTGTTACAGGAATTAAGACATGAGTACATACATAAAAGATCAGAATAACTTTTGAAACATCAACTTTACACATGAGCATTAAAACAAAACAGAATAAATAATGTCTAAGCATATTTACAAGGTAAATAACATATTATTAATGCCAATTATATTTGAGGATAACAGTATTCCTCATCATAGTGAATGTAGCTTAGTATTAGAAGAAGAAAAAAATCTATGAAACTACGCAGAGACAGGAAGAAAACAAATACACAAGGGTACACAAACACATAGTGGGATAACACAAAAGGAAAGGACAGGGTTTGTTTTCAGTGTAACATTTGGTACTGCAGTCCAACCCAAAACTTCATTCCATAGATCTTTCGTCTTATTTCAACATTTGTTTCCACCAAAAAAATCCTATTCAAGCATGCTTTCTGTATTTATATGTTCACATATTTCTCTCCTCACATCCACCACTGCTGGCGGCTCACATCCAACTGCGCAACGCTACGTGCTGTTCACATCCAGCTGCCCAACACTACAATGGCAGACAACAATGCAAACTAGCCACAGACTGCACACAGCACAGCCAGTGATTTTCATACAGAGCGCTACGTAACGTTGCCAATAAGAAAGCATAAACAGCCTACTTACACTCTCTTTTCCTATCACTGTTGTCAGTGGGAGCTACGTCCCACTGCCAGTATGTCACTCTCTTTTACACCTCCATTGCCTCCTACGCTTTTCTATACCACAACCACTATCTGTAGTCTTCCAGTATTTATTATTTAGTGGACCGTACGTACATGACCTCACCAATTTCATTCTTATTCATAGTGCGTGCAGATCACGGCTAGAATTTTAACATATGTGAAAAGGAAAGCTCAACTCCCAACCGTTTCCCAGAAAATCGGCCTGAAAGTTATAAGCATGCGTATATACTAATGCGTGGTCCCTAGCAGCCAGGAAGTCTGTAGCCGACCGCTTGGTTTCATAACTTGAATGACTCTGGATTGAATCTCGCTCCTGCCACTGCTTCTTTTTCTTCCTGCGTAATTCTAGTAACAGGTTTGTGATGATTGTACAAATTATCACTATCTAAGTAATAATTTATTATTAACATAATCTCCAGCTTGAGAATTAGAGTTTTTTTCAACATTTTGAAGTAGTTTACCATTTAACCGTACTGCTGCAGGTACATTTCACGGGATAGGTAGAGGTGGGGAATGACTCAAGGTATGAAGCTATTTTCCCGGTAATCCTGATGTTAGTTTTGAGCCACCAGAAACAGATCCATCTGCACAAGGAACTTTCAGTTGGTGGAGGGAGAAAGAGAACGGCGTCCACAAATATGAAGAATACTTCATTCGTACGTTAGCCTTCGAGGTAATCAGGGCTCCAAGATGACTGATTTTACGAGTAAATGTATTGATAGACTGCTACTTCGACAGCAAGGGGACGTGAACCACACTGTGAAGCCGTGTCGCTTGAAAGTGAACTTTCAAAAGCACGATTAAAAACGACACTTCCATACAGTGAACAGCTCCTTCCCCAAAACAATATCATCGCTCCGTAACCTTTTGCAGTTACTGTGGTGTCACCGCCAGACACCACACTTGCTAGGTGGTAGCTTTAAATCGGCCGCGGTCCATTAGTACATGTCGGACCCGCGTGTCGCCACTGTCAGTATTTGCAGACCGAGCGCCACCACACGGCAGGTCTAGAGAGACGTACCAGCACTCGTCCCCAGTTGTACGACGACTTTGCTAGCGACTACACTGACGAAGCCTCTCTCTCATTTGCCGAGAGATAGTTAGAATAGCCTTCAGCTAAGTCCATGGCTACGACCTAGCAAGGCGCCATTCGCCTTACAGTGCTTGTATTGAAAAAGTCTTATTTGTATCGTCAGGAGCGATGTACCACAAGGATGAATTAAAGTTAAGTATTAACGCAACTACGTACTTTTCTTTATAGCATTCATCCCGTATCCTGTTTCAGACCTCACGCCAGCAGGCGTGTGTGTACGCGTGCATTTCGGTTACCCGTCACTGTGGACTGGCTGTCTTGTAAGTTCACAACAGTAACAACACAAGAATACACGGAAACTGGAGAAGAAGTAGTTCGCAGAATTTTCTAAATGCCAACGGAGAAACAACTCGTGGTACGAAACGAACTAATTGCCTATCAAAAAACCGATTATGAGACTTTGTTTGAATAAAACGAAGAAGTCGCTTCATCCTCATCACACGATTACGACGCCGAAGTCAAGCAGTTGAAAATGGACAGCGATTTTTTTTTCTTGAGTCATCAGTCTCCTGATTGGTTTGATGCGGCCCGCCACGAACTCCTCTCCTGTGCCAACCTCTTCATCTCAGAGTAGCACTTGCAACCTACGTCCTCAATTATTTGCTTGACGTATTCCAATCTCTTTCCTCCTCTACAGTTTTGCCCTCTACAGCTCCCTCTAGTACCATGGAAGTTATTTCCTGATGTCTTAACGGATGTCTTATCATCCTGTCCCTTCTCCTTATCAGTGCTTTCCTCTGCAGTTCTGCACAGAACCTCTTGATTGCTTACCTTACCAATCCACCTAGTTTTCAGCAATCGTTCAAAAAATGGTTCAAATGGCTCTGAGCACTATGGGACTCAACTGCTGAGGTCATTAGTCCCCTAGAACTTAGAACGAGTTAAACCTAACTAACCTAAGGACATCACACACATCCATGCCCGAGGCAGGATTCGAACCTGCGATCGTAGCGGTCTCGCGGTTCCAGACTGCAGCGCCAGAACCGCGCGCCCACTTCGGCCGGCTTTTCAGCAATCGTCTGTAGCACACACCTCAAATGCTTCGATTCTCTTCTGTTCCGGTTTTCCCACAGTCTATGTTTCACTTTCATACAGTGTTGTGCTCCAACCACTGTAGGTGTTACGTTCTTCAGTATTACACAAGATTAGGGTCGTCAGTCTAGCGAGAGAGCAACCATGATGGGGCTGTGAGTCTCTTCGTAGAAGCGGAGTTTCACGCCTTAAAACCATGAAATGTTTGAAAATATGGAAAGATCATTATAAAACGAGGCGTGAAAAACGTAAACAATTGATTCGTGGACCTATGATCGTCCTATAGAACCTCGAGAATGTAATCAGCAGCCGACCGATGCGACCGAGCGGTTCTACGCACTTCAGTCTGGAACCGCGCTGCCGCTCCGGTCGCAGGTTCGAATCCTGCCTCGGGCATGGATGTGTGTGATGTCTTTGGGTTATTTAGGTTTAAGTAGTTCTAAGTTCTAGGGGACTGATGACCTCAGATGTTAAGTGCCATAGTGCTCAGAGCCATTTTTGTAATCAGCAAGATGGGCTCTTGCTGCTGCTAAACAACTTCCCAGTTTCAATTTCCAAGCTTCTGACTGGTGGGTCGTGCTCTTCAAACGAAGACGTCGAATTCGTCGTAGAAAAACTACCAGATTTGTATCCGAGAGGTGAAGCATTTCAGCACAGCATGTCCTTGATGCTGCAGCAAGCATCCGAATGCAGATTCGAGCCCTCATACCAACATACGACAAGGATTTTGTTATTTAACTTTGATCAAACAGGTATTACTCATAACAGTACCTGATTCATTTAAATACATTGCAATAGTGTTTTTATAGACCATACGACGCTACTTTGCGAACATTTGTTGTAGGGTGCTGACGTTAATCACGTTATGAACGAACACATTCGTATCCCGCACGATATTCTGTTACCTTACCTGGAAAATTACTACGAACGGTTTTCGTTTGCATGCAGGATACTACCGCTGGCTCATCTGGACCAATGGTGCGAAAAGCAGCTAATGAGTTCGCACAAAAATGCAAAAACGTTATCGTAACATCTTCACAGCCCGGCAAACTTACAGCAGTACCGTACACGAAATTTCTAATTGACGTCTTGAAGCCATGCGTGAGAGAACAACAATTTGTTTCGCTTCTCGATTCATGAGGAGGACAAACGAACCTAGTTTTGTGTGACGAAATGTTTCAAGATAGAGAGGGTCTGCCAACGTGAAGTATTAAAGTAATTCCTCCAAAAGAACTCCGTTGGTCCAGCCCGGCGACCTTTACTTTTAAAGAGAGGTGCAACACGTTATAAAACGACTGCAGAATTGCTGACACATCATCGAACACAATAGAGTCACAGGCTCAAGAGAAAATTATATAAACATTCAATTAGTAGTACACGATAAGTTGCCCCAATATTCAGTGATATGGTCAGATAAGTGTGGTATGCCGCGAAACCGTGTGATGACCGAGAACCGTTTATGAACGTCAACCACGTTTGTTTTACAGTAGAAACACTGAAAGAAACATACTCAGGCAAAACCGCAACGTTTATTATGTGTGCTGTATACCATAATAATTGTTTTCCTCGCTTTTGTGATCGCTACCATCCTGATTAGTGCAGTGCTCCATATGTGTCACAAATGTAGGTACAGTAATGTCAGTAAAAAGTCTTATACTGGTTTCATTCACAATAGTCGGGTATCATTTTCTATTTCCAATGTCCTTACATAAATCTTTTGTTTTCCCATTTTTCAGGATAAATATTATGCAGATAGTGAACGGATTTTTCAATAGTGACAATTTGGACAGCCATAATAAACCTGTTGTTAGAGTTACGTGCGAATAAGAAAAACCTGCTGCACGGAGGTTCGATCCAGAGACCTTGCACTTCTGAAACTAAGTACTTGATGAGTTGGCTACGGAATCCTTGCCTATTTGTGACCACACAATAGTATATAGACACATGCCCAAAACTTTCAAACACTAATTCTTCATAAACGGTTGAGTAGTGCGCCTTCCACTTTACATAAGTTTCCAAATCCTAGCCTGTCTATATGAATCACATCTGTAACAGCAAGTACATATGCCCTTGTCAGCATTAAAACGCGTGGGTATGTCTCGCGCGTTTTGGGAAAAATTTTAAAGGTGCTGAGGAAAATAGACTGAGGCAGTTGGAGCCCCACTTTTCAGTCTGTCTTTTAAACAGCAGCACCTTCGCCTGCCTTGTGCTCCGAAATGAGCATTTCTCCGCTAGTTCCCTTGTCTTCCATGGTACAGCAATGCATGAAAAGAATTTTGTACATCAGTAATATTTCGATGGTTTATTTAGATCAAACTGAAATAACGCTAAACTAGTTTCACACCTCACACAGGAGTTTACGTACACAAAAATATTGCGTGTGCTTTTTATTACAATATGAGGTGTCCAGAACCCTTCCGGTGATCATGGAGATACTGTACAGCATACTTCCTCACTCACTTCGTAAACTATGTTTGCCCCTGACACAGGATTTCATATCTGCAGTTAGGGTAACTGTGAACTTCTATAACTCGCAAACGGGTAAACACATCAAGAAAATTTTCAAGCGACTTCGAGATCGGCCTCCTAGGAATACGTCGTAAAAATTTCAACCATTTGCCGTCTTGGAATACGCGGCTCAGTTTTGGTTCGGAAAAGTGGTAATAGAACCTTTCCTTGGGACTTTCTAAGGAACCATCCATAAACTAATAGTACCGCCATCAGCCCATCAGGTTCAAAAAGAACCGTCCAACTTGCTCCAGTTGTCTAAACAGAAATAAGGGTGTCGTATTCATACTTTGAACCTGTACATAGGATAGTGACACTAAGACGACGATCTGTTGGACATTCAATTGGTCTCTATCCCAAGAGCTACTCAAATATTATTAAGTACCGCGTGCTGTCACATATCCACCGATAATCTCCACCAATTGGTTATAGTCTCTTCAGTGCAGTCGCAGTTCTGCGTACAGTGTCACGGTGGGTGTAAGCGTGTGACAACCTCCAAGGAGAACGAACTTTGTCGAGATTGCATTCTTTGTAATCGTACTGACACTGCATCCAGTCTGCGGGTATGTGGTGCCACTCAGAACGTAACACTGCCATCTCTCGTTCACACAGTCGGTAATTCGGACAGCAGTCGATACATTTACGGCGTATTAAGGCCTCTAGCTGTGCACTGTCTCTTCAAGGTCTAAGTGAAGTGATTTTTCAACAAGATAACGCCAGACGAGTGTTGCCCATGCTGTCCTAAGTTACCTCGATGGTGGGGCGTTAGGCTATAGCACATCCTGTAGATCAAATAAAAATATCTGGCCGTGGGATGTCGAGAGGAACCACCACTTGGAAACCAGTAACATTGATGAACTCTGGAACAAAGTAGGGGCAGCATGGGACGACGTATGTGTACCTTCCACTTCAGTGCATCTCCACTAGATGCTCAGTCGTCTTAGAGCACTGTTACTGACAGACGTCGCAGCTACAAATATTGGTTATTGCACCCTGTGTACGCCGACTCACCCACAAATTCAATCACGTATTCTTCCTATTATAAATTACAGGCACAGTGCGCAGAATGTCGTTATTTGATATACTTTCTAGTGTTGCAGTTTTAATGTGTAGCAGTGTAGATAAATGAACGTAAGACATAAATAAATACGCTGTTGTTTTCTATCTACATAAATGATCTTTTGGATAGAGTGGATAGCAATGTGCGACTGTTTGCTGATGATGCTGTGGTGTACGGGAAGGTGTCGTCGTTGAGTGACTGTAGGAGGATACAAGATGACTTGGACAGGATTTGTAATTGGTGTAAAGAATGGCAGATAGCTCTAGATATAGATAAATGAAAATTAATGCAGATGAATAGGAAAAAGAATCCTGTAATGTTTGAATACTCCATTAGTAGTGTAGCGCTTGACACAGTCACGTCGATTAAATATTTGGGCGTAACGTTGCAGAGCGATATGAAGTGGGACAAGCATGTAATGGCACTTGTGGGGAAGGCGGATGGTCGTCTTCGGTTCATTGGTAGAATTTTGGGAAGATATGGTTCATCTGTAAAGGAGACCGCTTATAAAACACTAATATGGCTAAGCAGGGATGGCTAGAGGACAAATGTAAGGATGTAGAGGCTTGTCTCACTAGGGGTAGGATAGATACTGCCTACAGGAAAATTAAAGAGACCTTTGGAGAGAAGAGAACCACTTGTATGAATATCAAGAGCTCAGATGGCAACCCAGTTCTAAGCAAAGAAGGGAAGGCAGAAAGGTGGAAGGAGTATATATAGGGTTTATACAAGGGCGATGTACTTGAGGACAATATTATGGAAATGGAAGAGGATGTAGATGAAGACGAAATGGGAGATAAGATACTGCGTGAAGAGTTTGACAGAGCACTGAAAGACCTGAGTCGAAACAAGGCCCCGGGAGTAGACAACATTCCATTTGAACTACTGATGGCCTCGGGAGAGCCAGTCATGACAAAACTCTACCATCTGGTGAGCACGATGTATGAGACAGGCGAAATACCCTCAGACTTCAAGAAGAATATAATAATTCCAATCCCAAAGAAAGCAGGTGTTGACAGATGTGAAAATTACCGAACTATCAGTTTAATAAGTCACAGCTGCAAAATACTAACACGAATTCTTTACAGACGAATGGAGAAACTGGTAGAAGTCGACCTCGGGGAAGATCAGTTTGGATTCCGTAGAAATGTTGGAACACGTGAGGCAATACTGACCTTACGACTTATCTTAGAAGAAAGATTAAGAAAAGGCAAACCTACGTTTCTAGCATTTGTAGACTTAGAGAAAGCTTTTGACAATGTTAACTGGAATACTCTCTTTCAAATTCTGAAGGTGGCAGGGGTAAAATACAGGGAGCGAAAGGCTATTTACAGTTTGTACAGAAATCAGATGGCAGTTATAAGAGTCGAGGGGCATGAAAGGGAAGCAGTGGTTGGGAAAGGAGTAAGACAGGGTTGTAGCCTCTCCCCGATGTTATTCAATTTGTATATTGAGCAAGCAGTAAAGGAAACAAAAGAAAAATTCGGAGTAGGTATTAAAATTCATGGAGAAGAAGTAAAAACTTTGAGGTTCGCCGATGACATTGTAATTCTGACAGAGACAGCGAAGGACTTGGAAGAGCAGTTGAACGGAATGGACAGTGTCTTGAAAGGAGGATATAAGATGAACATCAACAAAAGTAAAACGAGGATAGTGGAATGTAGTCAAATTAAGTCGAGTGATGCTGAGGGAATTAGATTAGGAAATGAGACACTTAAAGTAGTAAAGGAGTTTTGCTATTTAGGGAGTAAAATAACCGATGATGGTCGAAGTAGAGAGGATATAAAATGTAGACTGGCGATGGCAAGGAAAGCGTTTCTCAAGAAGAGGAATTTGTAAACATCGAGTATTGATTTAAGGGACAGGAAGTCGTTTCTGAAAGTATTTGTATGGAGTGTAGCCATGTATGGAAGTGAAACATGGACGATAAATAGTTTAGACAAGAAGAGAATAGAAGCTTTCGAAATGTGGTGCTACAGAAGAATGCTGAAGATTAGATGGGTAGATCACATAACAAATGAGGAGGTATTGAATAGAATTGGGGAGAAGAGGAGTTTGTGGCACAACTTGACTAGAAGAAGGGATCGGTTGGTAGGACATGTTCTGAGGCAATAAGGGATCACCAATTTAGTACTGGAGGGCAGCGTGGTGGGTAAAAATCGTAGAGGGAGACAAAGAGATGAATACACTAAGCAGATTCAGAAGGATGTAGGCTGCCGTACGTACTGGGAGATGAAGAGGCTTGCACAGGATAGAGTAGTATGGAGAGCTGCTTCAAACCTGTTTCAGGACTGAAGACCACAACAACAGCAAACATAATTATAATGCCATCATAACACATCTAATTAGCGCATGGTAACATGAAAAGGAAGCCACTAGAATGAGCGGACAGTAGCGGCTCTCACAGCTTGCCAATTTCGATCTTTCGGAGCGGTCATCTGTCATTACCTGAAATTATTGTCTGTGTTACGAGTTTCTTCTCGTCTCCCTACTTCATCAGTCTTGGGTTCCCTCTGCCACTTTAATCTCCTCGCCCTATATCTCGACACGCTGTACGTTTGTAGGCCCTGTGATATTTGAAGCAGAAGTTTTAATTCCAGTTTTGAGTTGGGCGCGCTCGCTCACCGCCGCGTGCCTCTCACAGCCGGGCCAGAGCCTTCCCTAGGCCCTCCCAGAACGGCGGGCTTAATTCTTCAGCGGGCGGCGGCTTTGGCGCCCTCCGCCCCCGCTGCCGATGCCACCGCTAGCTTCGCAGCTGCGCAGCTGCACAGCTGCATAATGGAGCCGACGCGTCGCGCCACTCCGCCTGCCCAATAATTCAGCTGCCTGGCGTGACGTCACTACCAACGCAACTGGCCTACACGACCGCTCACGGCTCTTCCCTTGCGTCTGCCAAACTCTCACCCGTTCCGCACTCAGAAAGGCTTTTCCAATCAGACCCACTTCTACGCCCGCCACAGACACTGTCAGTTCCGTAGTTAGGAGAAGTTACATGGCGATTGCAGACCTGCCTTGTCAAGTTCTCGCAGTTCACGTATAGTTAATTAACAGCACCTAGTCTGTTCTACAAGGACTGTCTATTGATGTTTATACCATGCAAATGTCATTTTTTTTAGTTTTTTATTTGCGTAACGGTTTCATTTTTGTACGCTATATTCTAGCTATAAAAGGAGCTAATATCGAGGGAATGTGTGGCATGGAGTCTTTATTCTTAAGCATTGAATCCCATTGTCTTTGTGTTAAAAGGTCTTCATGACCTGTCTTCCGTGTACAAAGAGCTGGTTTCCGGAGCGTGCCTATAATGTAGGTTCTTCCTTTCGTGCAACACGTTGGCGAACCCTGCTTCACTCCTTCCATGGTGACATTCTGTGGGAAAGTGATAAAGTTACAGAATTAATTCACAGTTAGTCGTCCTGAGTTCGCTTTGATTTTTCAGCACCAAATGCTAATACACAAAACTAGTACCAACCGCACAACCTTAATTAACCATGCTAGACATTCTGTTGCACTTTGACATCACTTCTGTGTTTGCCTCCTTATTTTATTTATAACAATCGCGTCTCTCTTGTGCCGTCTACATTCAGTCCCAAATGATAATTCTCCCAATATTTGGACGTACGGTTGTCCGTCTCCGCTCTCTACACTGCTATCGTCTGATTCACGCTGACTCAGCTTCCCTTCTATGAGTCGGTCTACTTGCATTGTACGCTGAGATCACATGACTATCATGTGGCGTTTATGCAAAATATCTGCGCACGTTTATACGTTTTGTTGCTATGGTCTAATTCATAATAATGTACCTTTGGACTTGCTGTAGTCTTAACGCACCTGTCTTCAGGAATTAACAGTTATTTCCACCAGTGATTTCCACAAAGAACATTCTTTAAATATAGTAGAGCCACTCTGTTTACCATAGCTGCCGATATCTACGTTGATGAATCTGTAGTCAGAGTCAGCCACAGCCGTCAACACTATTGATGAACAATGAGTTACAAGGATCATGGATGGACGATACGAATGTACTTTCCATCTACAGCTCCAATACAGTGAGGGAAAGTTGCTCTTTGCTCATATTTTCCAGCAATGTTTTCAAAGTCGTCTTTGGTGGGTAGAGGCATACATTCATAACGCAGAGACCAAATAGCTTGGCACATACATCTATTTTACTGATTGTGGAAACATTTAACCAATGTTTTAATTTTTTAAGGTGATATCAAAACGATACATCCTTTAGGATAATAACTTTTTCATAAAAAAATTGCTAGTGTTTTCTTTTCCACTCACACCACTGTAATTGGAATCTGGAAATTTATGGTAATGTCTTAAGGAACCAAACTGCTGAGGTCATCGGTGCCCAAGCCTACACACCTCTTAATCTAACTTACACTTATTTACGCTATGGACAACACACACACTCATGCCCGAGGGAGGACTCGAACCTCCGACTGGAGCAGCACGGACTGTGACAAGGCAGCCTAGACCGTGCGGCTAACCCTCGCGGCTGACTCTAATTGCCAACCCTTGCATAAGTTGGATACATTCTCGGAAGGATGTATTAAGGTGTTGAATGGATCTCTTCATTCGTGTATATGTATCCTCAAAAGTTCGTAAACTCATCCGATAATAATTAAAAAACTTATTTTCACCTCCCCTTAATTTCTCAAAACGAACAAAGAATGCACCCACTTCGTCTTTTCTCATACTGGGTGGATGGACCCAATGCACTTGTCTTCTTCTACTGTTTTTCAA
Source organism: Schistocerca cancellata (assembly GCF_023864275.1). Lineage (NCBI taxonomy): Eukaryota > Metazoa > Arthropoda > Insecta > Orthoptera > Acrididae > Schistocerca > Schistocerca cancellata. The sequence continues at coordinate 482,210,229 of NC_064634.1, forward strand.
TCGTCTATACAAGAGATACCACGCTAATAGCTGGTAGTGCTCCATTTGTAGTCGAGGTCAACTGAATAACCACACGACACGAAAGGACGACACAGCATGTCGCGCGCCTGCTGGCTATGTTTGTGAAGAGGCGGTACATACCGCGTCGGCCCGGTAAAAATACTGACTTGTCGGCTGCCGGGTTGATGTGAAATATGCCTTTACAGGTGGCTAGCGAGCCGGTAGGGCTCGTCGAGCGACTCGCCATTAGAGATGGGCAAAACTGTTCTTTTCAGAGATTGGATCAGAACTGTTCACTCCCTGAAATGAATTAGCTCTTTTTCATGACTCACCACTCATTTACAATAGAAAATAAATGGAAGGCACATTGCCCTTTAAACTTCGTTTATTCCAGTACTATACCTGTATTTTGATCTTATTTGATCCTATTTTGAAGTAACACAGATAATGAGTAAGAATTTTGTATTGTTTATTGAAATTTCCACGATATGACAAAGTTTTTGATTATTGATTTATTTTGCACTATCGTGGTTTTCTGGGTGATCGGAAAATGTTGTAACTTGAGATTTACATTAACAATATATTTGGCTAAAATGTATTAAAATTTCATTAACCTCACACAAATACATCGCAAGCCGTATATTTTTAAAGTGAACGTTTCCTTCCGAAGACGCCTAAAATCGCAAAATCTGTACCAGAATAAGAAAAAAAATATAAATTTGACTGTAAAACGAAAGTGCTGCATATAGCCTTACGCAGAATAAAACAAGGAAAATATTGGTGTATCACATTTTGCGATGCGTTTATTGGTTCGCTCGTAATTAAAGCATAAATTCGAGTGTCCATAATAAAAATCCTATAGTAAGAGGAGTCATCACGAACCTAATCTAATCAGTTTAAACAAATAAAAATAAAATAAAAACAATTGGTGTATACATAACATAATAATGTAATATACATAGCGGTATTACTACGAAGAACAATATCCAGTGGGGATGAACTCCGATGCAGAGGCGCTGAGTCGAGCAGGTCGAGCCGCGAGCTGTATTACTGCGTGAGCTGAGACCGCAGAGACCAGAGTGACACCTGAGTCGCTTTGCTCAATGCTCTGGCTAGAGTCGAGACGGTGGGGTGAGCGTTGAGCGGGCGAGTTCCGAGGGTGGGGGGAGCAGTGAACTCACCCGCTCCAAGACAAATCGTCCGTTCCCTTGCGAGCAGGTTGATGCAAGTAGTTCCTATGTTATCCGCTAGGTAGCTCTCTGTCCTGTTGCTCGCATCAACTGCCCAGAGGGCAAGACGATCGCCGACAGAGTGCGATGCGAAGTTAAGCTGCGCCAGACACTGCAAGCGGCAGACGACGCACAGAGACGGCACGGCATATGTGAAACGCAAAATCCAATGGGGCACTGCACAATGCAGGCAGCCAAGGTAGAAGCAGGGCAGAGGCTGGCGCTGGCTGTGTTGTGTGGCGTGCACTGTGCTCTGGCCAGCAGAGGCACTGCTGATATGCTCCGTCTCTCTCTCTCTCTCTCTCTCTCTCTCTCTCTCTCTCTCTCCCATGGGAAACGTTTGGAGCTACCGTTCTTTTTTTCTGAATCACTGATTGTTCACTCCTTTGAAAGATTCAACTCTATGAATTAGTTCAAGAGCGGATCCCCCATCTCTACTCGCCATATGGTCGCATACCGTGAGAACTGCCAGGTGAGTTTATGCCCTGTCTTAGTGGAGCAGAAAGAGACAGTGGGGATTCACACTGTGCGCAAAGTCGCGAATCTTTTATTATTTATATTCACTGTCTAAATATTAGCATACAATTCCAACCGTGCTGATGACGTTTCTTGGGCTTCAGAACTTGTTAATTTCATAATTTCAATATCACTCAATTCATCAAGAAATGCTAATTAAAAATTTTAGTTACCGCTAGTGCTAACTAATGGGAGTGCACCCTGAAAAGCGAGGCGCCAAACTGCTAAGATAGCTCACTACCAGTCAGTGATCGGTTTCCGGGGAGATAATACGTGAATCCGTGTACGAAATCTGACCTCATGTGAAGACGTAACAATTTGTTGCGAAATTGCCTTGGATGATGTACCTGTACGATGTGTGTTTTAGAGGTGGCAACATGCATACTAGTGTGCACATATTTGTGACTTTTGCGATTCTTGTGTGAGGGAAAGTGATCGCAGATATTTCAGACATTTCTTGCTAGAATCCACCGTGTTTGTTAATTCCGGAACATCTTTAAGTTTCATTTACTGTAAGGCACTGTGTGGCTCATGGGGGTCAAATCGGCATTTACTGTGAGACTACATTTTACCACTGGTCCCAATATACGTTACAAGCTTGCAAGCGATAACAGCGACAAAACATACACCTTTCGTGTGATCGTCAGAGAAGTGCAACATTCTTCTGGACGATTCCTCTTTTTGGTGTGCTTTTATAATCAAAGAGCTATAACAAAGGGTCATAGAGTTCAGGGCAAAATTGAGATATTCATTTACAAATAAAAAATTTTAATCTTCTATGCATTGATAAAAGTATGACCTGATAACCGAGGTCTCGACGATATGGTCACCGTGCAAAGTGATCGAGAAATAAGGCACCTGTATGCATTTCTACTTGATATAATTTGTCTTTACTTCTTAAGGGGATCCAATCACAGACAGTTTTTGTTCACTAAAACAGCAGAGACTTTTCTCTTTTGAATAACATGTCTATTTGGCTTAGTTTTAGTTTCACTGTATTGTTTAAGATGAAGATGCCAAAGCTGTACAGTGGCATGCTCTCTGAAAAATGTCTGTCATTTAAGCTTTGCTTAATTCGAGAGATCTTCACCTGCGTGTTCACGATTTGTCTGATACTCGATGATCTCGGAAGAAGCGTGTGGAGGTGGCCAGGTAACCTACTAATGCACGTCCCTGGCATGTAACAAGGAGACAGATCGAGTATGTTCTGGGCCGGTGTGATGTATGGATGTCGGTTGCCTCTCATGGCCGCGAGGGTAATGTGAGGGTTGCACAGCAACGGGCACTGTCGCACAGCCAGTTGTCCAGATCTACACTCTGCTTACCGAGTACCGGTTCATATTTCAGTGCACTGATCAAGGCCGTATTGCTGAGTACTGTTGTGGAAGAGGGTTCTGTGCTATTAGCCTGTGGGCCGAGTTGGTTCGATACTATTCCCTCCGTAACCTACCGCTGGTCTCATGAGAGACCAGCTACTGCAGACTGCACGTCTGGGGCATTATGGACAGCCCAGCAACACAACTATCTCTCCAGATTCTTTAAAGAAGCGGACTCCCTCTTATAATTTTGCATTACGACATAACTGTCATCAAGGAGTATGACCGAATGAAATTTAAAATGTTTATTTGACACCACAAACAGTCGTCAAGCCACAGTCACTAAAACAATGAAATATTTTAAAGGTTACGTAACTAGTTATGCAACAATGACGTTTTTGAAAGGTTACATAACTAGTTATGTGACTGTGACTTGACGACCGTTTCTGGTGTCAAATAAACGTTGTAAATCCCAGGTATAAAGCAGCTTCAAACGTCTGATGTCTTTACAAATGAATTAGTGTGTTACATATTTCATGTTAAATATGTTTCCTTTATGGTAGGTGACACAGATCACTAGTTATCTTGGTTTTATTAGTACCGGGATCTCCACTGGATGATTATAGTCAGGGCAGTTTATGCCCAGTTTAAAGGAAAGCTAGTTTTTCAAGCATCTCCATGTTTATGGCGTCGTATCTCCTGAGCCATATGTCGTACACTAACATGATTGTACAGTTACATTCAATGCTATATGCTGGATACTGCCTGTAAAATATATCGCGAATAGAGTTGCGTTTCTAAGACAAAAATAATTGCCATCGTGATAACACGTTGGACTGGAAAAAAACTGCACGGGAAACAAGCGAACTATAGGGTGTCCGAAAAGTCATTCCCTGATTACATAAACTGATAACTCAGGCTAGAAGTAAGATAGAAATATGAAACTGGTGTCTAATTGTTTACAAACTATCAAAGTTTTTTTCACACATCAGTAAACTTCCGCATGAGCACCCTTGGTAGCACGTAGCTCATCTAGGCGATATTCAATTTCCGTCCACACATTAGCCAACATCACTTGAGGGATCGATTCAACGACTGCGGTTATCCGTTGCCGCAGGGTTTCAAGATCTGCTACACGTGTTCATTAGACCTCGTCCTTGACGTAACCCCATAAAAAGAAGTCTAATGGGGTTATGTCAGGAGAGCGTGGAGGCCAAACCGTTGGCCCATCACGACCAATCCATCGCCCAGGGAGGTCATATCGAGATAGGCACGGACGTCCAAACCCCAATGAGGCGGTGCACCGTCTTGCTGAAAGAAGACATCGGGGTGATACTGAAGCAGCTGAGGAACAGCATACAGTTGCAACATGTCCAGATACACTGCAGATGTGACGGCAGCCTCAGCGAAGAAGAATGGCCCGATAATTCGATCGTGAAAATAGCACGCACCAAACATTCACCTGTGGACTGCCCCTGGTGCACTCCATGACCTCGCCATGGGGTTGTGAACCCCAAATGCGCACATTATGGCGATTCACTACTCCACAGACAAAAAAGGTCGCTTCGTCGGAAAAGGCAATTCGTCTGAGATAACCATAATCGTCCTCAATACGTGATAGCATTTCGACCGCAACGTCATATTGACGTGTACTGTCATTGGGCAACAGGGCCTGACCAATTTGCACTTTGTATGCCCGAAACAATAAACGTTTGTGTAAAATGTCATGGAGAGAGCTTTTTAGCATGTGTCATTCACGTGAGGCCCTGCGCACCGATTTCTTCGGACTTCGCAGAAAAGACTGCCTTACAGCTTCCACCCTGTCTGCTGACGTTCTTGGTCGATCAGACCTCGGAAGGTCAGGAACCGATCCTGTGTTCTTGAACCTCTCATACCAGTCTTTAATGCTCTTGACATCAGGTGGATTCCTTCCAAATGTTGTCTGGAAGTGTCTCTGCACTGTGGTTGGTGATTCTGTCTCATGGTACCACAGGACACACTGTGCGTTCTCCAGATTGGTTAACATGGCTTCTTGGGCACTGCACCTCATCCACTACTTACGTACAGCGAACCTAAAACAGAAAAAAAACTTTGATAGTTGTAAACAATTCGACACAAGTTCCATATTTGTATCTTACTTCTAGCGTGAGTTATCAATTTATGTTATCAGGGAAAGACTTTTCGGACACCCTGTACATCAACTGTGACCATGTTGAAACGCCAGCGTCGAACAGTTGTTTGGCCCAAGTAGGCCACTGCGACGAGGCGGTGCCACAGGTATAATCTGTAGGCGGATACGATAGATGGAAGCTGGAGGAAGTGTAGGGTTCAGGAGCACTCCATATCACACACTGCACCTGCATGCAAATCCCTCACTCCCATAAAACATCTCAAAAGACATGATGTGGTTGTCAAACTAATCCAGCAGAAATACGGACAACAGTGTCAAGCAGTAAGAGACATTTTTCCATTCTACAGATGAGATCCTGACACTCTTAAAAATGGAACCATAGCGCAGAAAGCGATAAAACTGTCTGTTGCAGTCTACGTGAGGTAGCAATGATCAGTAATGTTGAGCAATCCAGCTTCCTTATAAACATCGCAGTATCGAACGCACATAATTTGGAAACCACTTCCAATGAGAAGAAGACCAAGTACCGGGGCCTGGCACGTGAGATGAACTTCGTGTGGAAACAAAACTCTCTACACATGACGCCCCAAAACGGAACGTGAACGTGAAGAATCTGCAGTAATTCAAACAACATCCTCCACTTTCTTGGTCACTACAGAATGCACGTGTACTGAAGTCCCACAGGTAATCGTCGGGTTCCCGGAGAACACTGTTAACTAGCGGACAGTTTCTTATTCTTTAAGCCGTTATCTTCATATATAAATACTGAGTGAGCCAATAAGTATTAATGAATTTATGTATCGTTACAAGTTACGACCCTGAACATGTTGTTACCTGTCTGTTTATCCCCAAAGTGTCACACAACCTGTTTGTTACGAAATATGCGCAACCCAGTAGTCGGTATAGTCAGTTGCTTAACGCTGAATGAAAACTGTAAACACCATTACCTATTGCCAATAACTGCACTGTTATTTACTTTTTCTTCTCCTTTCGTTACGGTGAGGGCGACCTCTTGTTGCCTGCAGCATTGAGACTTCCTTTAGCTGGCTCATGAGGGGGAAGTTAGCATAAAAGGACCAGGGTGTCCTAACCATGGTCAGCCTCCGAGCAGGTATACAACAGGGAAGCCACAGTGACCCATGCCCGCAATGCAGGGGGCCTGTGTTCCGTAAAAATCTGATTGTGCAAGATGCTAGAAGGAATCCTTTTGGCGAAAATGGCTCTGAGCACTATGGGACTTAACTTCTGAGGTCATCGGTCCCCTAGAACTTAGAACTACTTAAACCTAACTAACCTAAGGATATCACACACATTCATGGCCGAGGCAGGATTCGAACCTGCGACCGTAGCGGTCGCGCGGTTCCAGACTGTAGTGCCTAGAACCGCTCGGCCACCCCGGCCGGCCCTTTTGGCGAGATGTGATTTGGAAGCCAGGCGAGAAACTCAGAGGTTGAGACTGTGGGACCAGTTGCTGGTCGCGGCCACACTGTGCAGGAATGTTCGTTTTAAGTCTGAGTAAGACGGTCTGTGGTTGGCTCACAGTAGTTATTTCAGTAGGAAGCGCGTTTTGCACCGTTCGTCTACTTGGAAGTATTTAGACTGGCCAGGGTTCGAAATCTTTTATGTAATGGGAAAGTTTCTATGTCTTCGTACCCACGCCACGCCATTATTAGTTAAATACAACATGACAAAATCCGAAAGAATAGGTAAATGTTTAACTTGTTTATAAAATAATTTTAAGGCGGCACTCGCAAAGACTGCTGTAATTGGATGGCGAGATTCCAACACTGCAGTAATAGTCACGTTTCGGGCACTTAAGACAGAACACACTAGCAGCAGGGAGCCAGAAGACAACATCTACATCTAAATAGATACCCCGCAAGCCACCGTACGGTGCGTGGCTGAGGGTACCCTGTATCACGACTTGTTATTTCCTTTCCTGTTCCACTAGCAAATTGAGTGGTGGAGAAACAACTGTCTGCATGCCTCCATACAAGCCCTAACTTCCCGTATCTTATCTCCGTGGTTCTTGCGCACAGTGTATGTTGGCAGCAGTACAATAGTTCGGCAGTTTCAAATGCCAGTTCTCTAAATTTTCTCAATAGTGTTTCTCGAAAAGAACGGCGCCTTCCCTCCAGGGATTCTCATTTGAGTTCCCGAAGCATCTCCGACGTGTTGCTCGAACCCACCGGTAACATAACTAGCAGCCCGCCTTCAGATGTCTTCCTTCAATCGGACCTTGTACGGATCCCAAACACTCGAGCAGTATTCAAGAATAGATCTGTATGCGGTTACAGGTGAACCACTCTTTCCTAAAATTCTCCTAACAAACCAAAGTCGACCAGCCTTCCTTACCACAGTTCTCACATGCTCGTTCCACCTCATATCGCTTTGCAACGCTACACCCTGATATTTAAACGTATTGACTGTGTCTAGCAGCAATACTCTATCCGAACATTACAGGTTTGATGTTATGTAAGTCTGCAGGCTTTCGTGGCCGTTGTCACTGCAGTTAAAATCTTCTGGGTTATTAGGCCGCGTCGTGTTTCTTCTAAAATGATCGACGTTTCGACCCCTCTGCTGGGATCTTCCTCAGGATCTTCTGGTGTCCACTACTGCTAGAACACTGTGTTCTAGCAGTTCTGTTCTAAAATGATCGACGTTTCGACCCCTCTGCTGGGATCTTCCTCAGGATCTTCTGGTGTCCACTACTGCTAGAACACTGTGTTCTAGCAGTAGTGGACACCAGAAGATCCTGAGGAAGATCCCAGCAGAGGGGTCGAAACGTCGATCATTTTAGAAGAAACACGACGCGGCCTAATAACCCAGAAGATTTTAACTTCAGGTTTGATCTTCCTACCCATGCACATTCATTTACATTTTTCCACATTTATGGGTAGCTGCCATTCATCACACCGACTAGAAACTTTGTGTAAGCCGTCTTCCTACAGTTACTCAACTACGACATGTTACCGTACATCACGGCATCACAAATGCAGATTTCTGTCCACCCAGCCCGCCAAATCATTTATGTATACAGAGAACGACAGCGGTCCTGTCACACTTCCCTGGGGCACTCCTGACGACACCCTTGTCTCTGATGAACAGCCGCTGTTGAGGACAACACACTGCGTTCTATTAGTTAAGAAGTCTTCTAGCCACACATATCTGTGAACATATTCAATATACTCGTACCGTCGTTAACAGCCTGCAGTGGGGCATCGTGTCAAATGCTTTCCGGAAATCCAGGAATATGGAATCTGCCTGTTGCACTTCTACCGTATTTCTCACTATGTCATGTGAGAGAAGGGCAATCTGAGTTTCGCACGAACGATGCTTCCCAAAACCATGCTGATTCTCAGTCTCAAGAAAGTTTATTATATCCGAACTGTGAATATGTTCAAGGATTCTGCAGCAAACCGAGTTTACACTGCGGGTCCGTTCTTTTACCTATCTTATATACTGTTGCCACTGGCGCTTCTCTCCACTCGCCTGGAACTTGGTGCTGGGCGAGAGATTCACGATAAACGCAAGCTAAGTAAGGGGCCAATGCCGTACAGTGCACTTTGCAAAATCGAACTGGGATTCCATCTGGACCTGGTGATTTTTTGACACCTGTTGTCAGGACCTTGAAGAGTATGCTTGCTTCAGGGACACTGAAAAATACATTTGCGACAGAGGGTAATGTCTCTGATTTAGAGCAGAATACGGAGGTCGAACTGAGCCAAAGTTCTCAGTCGCTGCTGCAGCTGTCTTCCACACTCTTACCACTTAACGGCGTTAAGAATGAGTCCTCAATGCGATCATCGAGGTGAGGGGGAATAGAAAACATTTAGTTTCCATTAGAATTTAATTGCGCAGTTTTAATATTTGCAGCCAGCAGGTAACATTCGTCGTGCACTTTGGCCGAATCTGTTAGTTCTAGTACTTGCTTTTCTGGGGTTATTTCCGTTAATTGTCAATGGCCTTGCCGCAGTGATAACACCGGTTCACGTCAGATCACAGAAGTTAAGCTCTGTCGGTCTGGGCTAGTAACTGGATGGGTGACCATCCAGTCTGCCGAGCGCTGCTGGCGAGCGGGGAGCGCTCAGCCCTTGTGAGGCAAACTGAGGAGCTGCTCGATTGATAAGCAGCGACTCCGGTCTCGAAACTGTCATACGGCCGGAAGAGCGTTGTGCTGACCACATACCGCATCCAGTGACGTCTGTGGGCTGAGGATGACATGGCGGCCGATCGGTGCCGTTGGGCCTTCCAAACCTGTTCGGACGGATTTCAGTTTCAGTTTTATTTCTGTAAATCATCTACCATATATGCAGTCATTGGCTGTATCCACGATATTGTTTCATATTATACAGGGCGATTCTAAAAGAATACCACAACTTTAGGAATTTAAAACTCTGCAACGACAAAAGACAGAGCTAAGCACTATCTGCCGGCGAATTAAGGGAGCTATAAAGTTTCATTTAGTTGTACATTTGTTCGCTTGAGGCGCTGTTGACTAGGCGTCAGCGTCAATTGATGCTAAGATGGCGACCGCTCAACAGAAAGCTTTTTCTGTTATTGAGTACGGCAGAAGTGAATCGACGACAGTTGTTCAGCGTGCATTTCGAACGAAGTATGGTGTTAAACCTCCTGATAGGTGGTGTATTAAACGTTGGTATAAACAGTTTACAGAGAATGGGTGTTTGTGCAAAGGGAAAAGTTCTGGACGGCCGAGAACGAGTGATGAAAATGTAGCACGCATCCAGCAAGCATTTGTTCGCAGCCCAGGAAAATCGACTCGCAGAGCTAGCAGAGAGCTGCAAATTCCACAATCAACAGTATGGAGAGTCCTACGGAAAAGGTCAGTTATGAAACCTGAACGTCAACTACCCGAGGCGATGGATCGGCCGCCAGGCAGCCCGTGACAGAGCACTTCATCACTGGCCTCCAAGAAGCCCTGATCTTACCCCCTGCGATTTTTTCTTATGGGGGAATGTTAAGGATATGGTGTTTCGGCCACCTCTCCCAGCCACCATTGATGATTTGAAACGAGAAATAACAGCAGCTATCCAAACTGTTACGCCTGATATGCTACAGAGAGTGTGGAACGAGTTGGAGTATCGGGTTGATATTGCTCGAGTGTCTGGAGGGGGCCACATTGAACATCTCTGAACTTGTTTTTGAGTGAAAAAAAACCTTTTTAAATACTCTTTGTAATGATGTATAACAGAAGGTTATATTATGTTTCTTTCATTAAATACACATTTTTAAAGTTGTGGTATTCTTTTTGAATCACCCTATACTTTCATGTTTATACGGACCTGTGCCATGGTTATAGTTTACAGTTACAACCTCTTGTCCATTTATTAACGATTTATTTGCTTGCTTCAGTAAGTAAATAATTTTGGCAATAAACAAAACTCTTATACTGACCAACAGTTTCCTTTTGTAGTTGAGAGTCCTTTCGCTAATATCTCCATGTGAGGTGTGGTATCAGTACTTTCATGCTTAATTGGGCTACCCCTATTGATTTTAATTTAATAAGAAGTTACCAGTTGCAGTAGATTTCTTCTCTTAAAGTCAGGTGATTTTATTTGGAGCATTCCTTCCCTGTGCGCCACCGGGGTATTCTAAACACCCAGCTGATACCGCACGAAGTCGAAAGGAAGGCCTAGTACATTCACGTGGAATAATGTGAGAAAATCACGAAAAAGGAAATTGGTGTGACTGAAACCTTAAATATGTCTGAATTGTATTTCCATCCATAGTGACCAACTATTACAATAGCACACTGCTATGTACGTTGTCTATATTCTGTTTGATTTTCAGTGAATTGCACTTAAGTCTTTCTGCAGACAAGAGTGTGAGTCCTCTGAGAGAAAAGCCTCTAACGTGGCTTCGAAAACCTACTGTTCGTGCTAACAGCTTCAGTCTCCAGTGGAAAGGTATTTGACAACGCTTGTGGCAAAGTTCTGGATAGCTGATCCACTAAATTTTGGCGGTGCAACCTCAGAAACCCTACTTCTTATCTCGATTTGCCATATACATTTCGGCCATCGTTAGGTTGAACCGACTCACTAAACCTGCACCACTCGCTCTGTAGTTCTAAGCCCGCAGATCGCGTTGCTGCGCATTCGCTGACAGGTACTCTATCGCCTGAAATGTCTTTTGGCAGCAAATAACTATGCATAAATAGAATCCGTGGCTACACTGTCTACCCGTGCTGGGATATCAATGTGTCCTTAGTTGCTGCACTGAGATAATGTAGCATTCCACGACCTGTCTAGACTGGAACCTCTGTCTCGTTACTTAAATTCTTCGACAAACGAATTTCCAGAGCGAAATCGACGCTAGAATTTAGATATTTTCATGCCGCTTAGAGTCTCCAGTTTAGATGCAGTGCTCTGCCACAGTCGATGTATTGGGCTGCACGAGCCGGGTGCACCTTCGGTGTTCTAGAGTCTTTCATGGACAGCGCGAGACTTTTGCCCGATAAGCGAAAGGCCACCCTCGAAGGGGATTTTGTAAGCCCAAGTCTTGTGGAACATCAAATAAGCTCCGACTGAGCCAAAAGTGCCGCGTCTTAAGTGTAGCGCGAAAAGTCAATTTACTTTCTACTTGATGAGGATATGATATACGTTTGACGACAGCTGTTCCACAAGAAAGCCATGGATTTAAATCATTGTCCTCTTCCCCTTTCCTTGCGCCGGTGTTGCGTTGTATTAGTAACATCGTCCCTATCTGTAGCGCAGGAAACACATTTACTTCGAAAACTCACGTTACGTAACGAAACTCATTCTGCTGACTGTTCTACTTAAACCATTGTTCTGAGGATACTTATCGTCTTGGAAGAGTGGTGGTAAATGAAAGTCGATATGAATAGGCTTCCGATAGACTTCTTGTTCCACGGTACTGTCGTCTTCGCGATGAACCAAAACATCCAAGTATGGAATACATCGTCCTTTTCGATTTCCGCTGTGAATTGAATTTTTTGAAGACAGAATTTAGACCGATTAAAAGATACTGTAATTTTTCCTCATAATAAGACCACACTACAAGCCGAGTCGTCAACATATCTCCAGTTCACCTCCATAGGTGAGTGCTCAGCGCATCAGAATGTCATGCGTGGAGCCTGGGTTCGATTCCTGGCGGAGTCAGAGACTTCTCCCGCTCTGAAACTGGATGTTGTGTTGTTTTCATCGTTTCATACTTGTCAACACGCAGGCGTGTTTCAAACTAGCGGACTCCGTGCGTTTTCTTCGAAGACCAAGAAAAACTAATTGGCTACCAATAGCGACAAGGAACTACCAACGGAGCACAGGGATTTTGTTAGAAAATTTGGTTACTAACTAAAAAGTAAACCTATGGCAAAATAAACCTACCACCTCTTCTTCAGACTTTAACAAGTAAGAGAGAAATATTGTGAAAGGGGAACATTCATGAATAAGGAAACCACATCAAAGTTGTTCAGTCCCAATGTTTCAAGTTTAGTAATCAAGTTTGCAGAGTTGCGTATGTAATGAGCACATTTTCCCACAAGAGGTCTTAAAAACAAAGCCAGATGTTTGACCCAGTTATAATTTGGGGAGCCAATGTAAAAAAAAAAAAAAAAAAAAAAAAGTTCAAATGGCTCTGAGCACTATGGGACTTAACTTCTGAGGTCATCAGTCCCCTATAACTTAGAACTATGTAAACCTAACTAACGTAAGGACATCACACACATCCCTGCCCAAGGCAGGATTCGAACCTGCGACCGTAGCGGTCCCCCGGTTCCAGACTGTAGCCCCTAGAACCGCTCGGCAATCCCGGCCGGCGGAGCCAATGTCACTCAGAGCTGTGGTCTAATGGGAAGGACGAGGCTGGTGATGTAGCTTCAGTCAGTTAGCCCGTTCAGAAGATGGCGGAAAAGTCAGGAAAAGAAATGGGGTTACTCCGTTTGCACGCTATAAATTTAATGGATCATTCCTTGGACCGTGAAAACATGAGTTTTGGATGCTTACTTGAACAGTTCTGAAGAATGTACTCGCAACATAAAGATAGCGCCTGTGACTTATAATCACTAAATGTACACTCCTGGAAATGGAAAAAAGAACACATTGACACCGGTGTGTCAGACCCACCATACTTGGTCCGGACACTGCGAGAGGGCTGTACAAGCAATGATCACACGCACGGCACAGCGGACACACCAGGAACCGCGGTGTTGGCCGTCGAATGGCGCTAGCTGCGCAGCATTTGTGCACCGCCGCCGTCAGTGTCAGCCAGTTTGCCGTGGCATACGGAGCTCCATCGCAGTCTTTAACACTGGTAGCATGCCGCGACAGCGTGGACGTGAACCGTATGTGCAGTTGACGGACTTTGAGCGAGGGCGTATAGTGGGCATGCGGGAGGCCGGGTGGACGTACCGCCGAATTGCTCAACACGTGGGGCGTGAGGTCTCCACAGAACATCGATGTTGTCGCCAGTGGTCGGCGGAAGGTGCACGTGCCCGTCGACCTGGGACCGGACCGCAGCGACGCACGGATGCACGCCAAAACCGTAGGATCCTACGCAGTGCCGTAGGGGACCGCACCGCCACTTCCCAGCAAATTAGGGACACTGTTGCTCCTGGGGTATCGGCGAGGACCATTCGCAACCGTCTCCATGATGCTGGGCTACGGGCCCGCACACCGTTAGGCCGTCTTCCGCTCGCGCCCCAACATCGTGCAGCCCGCCTCCAGTGGTGTCGCGACAGGCGTGAATGGAGGGACGAATGGAGACGTGTCGTCTTCAGCGATGAGAGTCGCTTCTGCCTTGGTGCCAATGATGGTCGTATGCGTGTTTGGCGCCGTGCAGGTGAGCGCCACAATCAGGACTGCATACGACCGAGGCACACAGGGCCAACACCCGGCATCATGGTGTGGGGAGCGATCTCCTACATTGGCCGTACACCACTGGTGATCGTCGAGGGGACACTGAATAGTGCACGGTACATCCAAACCGTCATCGAACCCATCGTTCTACCATAACTAGACCGGCAAGGGAACTTGCTGTTCCAACAGGACAATGCACGTCCGCATGTATCCCGTGCCACCCAACGTGCTGTAGAAGGTGTAAGTCAACTACCCTGGCCAGCAAGATCTCCGGATCTGTCCCCCATTGAGCATGTTTGGGACTGGATGAAGCGTCGTCTCACGCGGTCTGCACGTCCAGCACGAACGCTGGTCCAACTGAGGCGCCAGGTGGAAATGGCATGGCAAGCCGTTCCACAGGACTACATCCAGCATCTCTACGATCGTCTCCATGGGAGAATAGCAGCCTGCATTGCTGCGAAAGGTGGATATACACTGTACTAGTGCCGACATTGTGCATGCTCTGTTGCCTGTGTCTATCTGCCTGTGGTTCTGTCAGTGTTATCATGTGATGTATCTGACCCCAGGAATGTGTCAATAAAGTTTCCCCTTCCTGGGACAATGAATTCACGGTGTTCTTATTTCAATTTCCAGGAGTGTATGTTATCCTTTAAAAAAAGTCATTAAATCATCAACAAATCCCACAAGACCGTGTGTATAAGCGTATGTCTATGTAAGAGATCCCACCTGCAGTAAGTGAGATCTTACGAGTCGTCTGGGTGGCTTGATTTTGAGTCGAAAATATTTTCATTATTGCTTTTCCATAAGTGAAGGAATATGTAACATTTCTCATTCTGTACGTTTGGGCCAGGATGACATTTACTTACGTTGTAAAGTATTCAGTTTTATAGGTACTATTGTTGCATCTCTCTGAACGGCACATCGCCCGAAGGTTTACTCCACTCTGCATCCAGAGTGACGTAATTATCACTTATCGCGTGCTTCAGCGGCTCTATATTAGATAATATATACCTTTTGTTCCCTAGATCTATAGATCTGTGTATAGTAGACGTTCAGAGACGTATAACATGTCAGAATACTAGAATACACAATACATATGTAAAGAGAATATGGTCCTTCCACTGGTTCTGAGTGAAAATAGATATGGCATAAGCCAAAAAATCTTAAAAATATTTTCATTTAATTAATAAAAATACACTTGTGATAAAATATGCAGGTCTATAATACACTGCGGTGCGTAAGACAGTTATTAGTGTATTATACCCATGCATTATCTCACAAGAAATCAATTTACCACACATATTTACATTGCTAGCATTACTGCACTGAAAATGTGCAGAAGTCATATTTTTGCCTTAACACTCTCATTATTTGATATTATTAATAATATACACGCGTAAGTCGGTTCCAATAAGAATTTGGAACGAGTTGGTCACCAATAAATCCTTTAGGCTCGTTTCAAACTGAATTTCGTCTGTATCTAATAACTTCACTGCTGTCGACAAGTTGTTGAAAATGTGTGTTTCTAAACAATGAACACGTATCTGTATAAAAAAGTGACTTCAAATGTTTATAAAGACTATTCTTAGTTCTGATGTTGATACCATGACCTGAGCTCTTGTTATATTACTTATGAGAAATTTCATTGAGGGATAAATATATTTGCTGGCCGGAGTAGCCGTGCGGTTCTAGGCGCTACAGTCTGGAGCCGAGCTACCGCTACGGTCTCAGGTTCGAATCCTGCCTCGGGCATGGATGTGTGTGATGTCCTTAGGTTAGTTAGGTTTAATTAGTTCTAAGTTCTAGGCGACTGATGACCTCAGAAGTTAAGTCGCATAGTGCTCAGAGCCATTTGTAACATTTGATAAATATTTTGGGAAGCAGTAATCGGCATCCCCAGTTCCTTGAACAGGCCTTTGCAGGACGTTCTTGAGCTCACACCATAAGTAATTCGTATTACCAACTTTTGAGCTCTGAAAACTTTAATTCAGCGTGATCAGTCTCACAAAGAATGACCCCATACAACATTATGGTATAAAAGTAAGCAAAGTATGCTAGTTTTCTTTCACTTTTGTATCACTTACGTCTGGCAACATGTGCATTTCAGATGGAGATTTGTGTAGCAGCTTCACCAATTCTGAGGTACGTTCTGAGTAACAGAATTCATTATGAAGCTTTAATCTCAAGAGTCTAACACAACCAACGTCTTCTGCCACTTCGTTGTCATATTTTACGCATAAATAGAAAGAAAATCTCACACCTGCGAACAGTGAATAGTGTTTCTTTCCAAAGTTAAGTGGAAAAGAGTTGGATAGGTTACATTAATTAATGTACATTGAAGTTTCACTAACCGATGGTTCTAAAACTAAACTTGAGTAGCTATTTGTTCCAATTTTTGTACCGTCTGCAGACAGAACAAACTTGGTCTCTGGTAATGTTACTCATGAAATGCTAGAGATACGCGCGAGAGAAAGTAAGGGCCCTAATGTGGAACCTTGTGGGACAGTATATCTGATTAGTTCGTAGTCAGATGGGGACTGTTAGTGTTGTGTACATAGTTCCGCGTAGTCAGCGCGTACACAACTTTCCCACTAGAGCGCGCCCCGCTAAACAAAACAGCGGAGGCGCAGCGCTCGTCCGTCTCCGCTGTACGAGATGGCGCTGTCTTAGAGACGGACCAAATTCTGCTTTCTCCGATCCGTGTATTAATATTTAATGCAGCCAATGAGATTCCTGCTAACGTAGAACCTTTTCTCCTCGCAGATCACACTCGCGCAGTGATACCTGAACGCTTGAGGTATTACAACGAGTGTACAGACCTCCGATTAGTCAGTCTGCATTAGTCTGCATTAGTCAAGTTTCAGTCTGCGCCTAATAAGATTATCATATTCCTGTACATATCCATGAAGAGAAATGTATAGACACTTTGTCAAGTATCAGAGATATGTGAGAAAAAGATTAATGTACCAAGACCAAAGGAACTTCATATTGTCAATTGTAAACAGCATGTCTATGATTTTTATTATTTTAATAAATGTGTGTGAAAATTAATCAAATTCTGTTTAAAGTTTGTCACCGTCAATCTGCTACTCTAAGCATACAAGTGCCATTTCTATCGTCTGACCTAACGGCAGAAGATGAACACGCCACGATAAGACCACGAGACATATTGCTGACATTCGCCTACTTCGTTAGAGCGACAAGTCAAATAATCTGATGGTGTGTGTACCGAAGGTCTTACAGTACGCACACCACAGTTAGCTTAACACAGGACACTTTCCTGGTGACACCCTTTCTTTTCTGTCGGAGAGATACAGCTCTGTGTTTCCATGGAGAAACACGTGCCAATCAAACGACCACAACAGTGGCACTAAAATCGTAGTTTTATTGCGTAATTTGTTCTCCATCTTGTAAAATTGTATCAGGAAACTTGTAATCAACATTTGTGATGAAGGAAAGAGGCTATAATAACGTTTAACATGTCAACATTCATTTGAAGCGAAAAGTCAGGCTTCGTACTGTGTCTAGCATGACGTTCGTCGATAAAATGTGCGAGGCAGATGAGAAGTGCGTGTGGCAGCGCAAGTTAAGTTCGCGTTGGACGGCGAAGCTATGCAGCGGTGGCTCGTGCGCTCCTTTGACGACGCCCAACAGGAAACGAATGCCGCAATTCGTCTACAGTGCTCTGCCTCTTCCAGAGGAGTTTCCATCGCTGCTGCGTCTTTTGTATCCAGTCCGCCGCAATTTGGTTCGTTACTCCTCCCTTTTCTGCCTTCATTATTTCCCTCTCCCCATTTACCGACGTTACTCCGCCGGTAAAAAATCTGTTATTCCGCTGACTTTGAGGGGGTACATTTCAAAATAAATTACAGTTAGTTTATTCTTACTCTTTTCACACCCGCGCAAGCCAGTTTCCTTTCAGCATTTCTTCACTGTGCGGCGTTATTCGAAACAGGAAGAGTAAAAGTTTTCCGTCAGGGCGATACAAAGGAGACAGGAATCAGAAATACTACCGCAGAGTACAATTCTGAAAGTAACTGTAACCTTAAAAGAACAAAGGGAATGGGAAAAGGTGAAACAAACGGAATATACACTGATTACACTGTTCGACATGGGTTTTATTTCTGATATTAAAGTGTGTGCTTCTAGACCATTTTACCGTGGGAAATTCAAATATGTAAAGAAAATATCGTTGTCAGGGATACTTTTTATGTAATATGTATATATATGTATATTCACAGTTCATGGCAAACACAGAGACGTTATAGAGAAATAGGGGTATGTTGCCGCATCCAGTAGTGATAGAACGTGATAATTTCTTGTGCAACAGCAGGTGGGAAGAATCAGACATCATTAGGTTATCCCCCGTCACACCTATGTCATTAAGACCACCTGAAACATCTCATTAACTCGAACGGCGACAGCCGATCGCTGCCTCGGCAGTAAAGCTTCACGCCTCCTAGGGGCATGTGCATCGAGTTTACAACAGTGGTGTTAGCCACAATTTGTGTCAGTGTTAACGAGTGGGTGTTTTGGCTGAGAAGTAACTGTCTGTCATATTTCCGAGCACGGTTGAATTTTTTAGTTCCTGTGTGTAAACTGATTGAGCCTGGTGCTGAAGGTAAAACGACTGCTTGTTTTTACACATCAGCGTTCCTCTAGTTCCTACTATTAATTTAATACAGGTGTATTACCAAAGTGGTATTTTTAAATTTCCAGAAATACCACGTCGTCGTGGATGTCGATATAAGCCTGACAACTTCTGCTACATCTATGGGAAGTTCACTTTTGCCAGAAACAGGAAGAAAATTTCTTCAGTCATAAAGAAAGCATACAAACATTACTTTGGAGTAGAGGTAGGAGACCAAGATAAAGAATGGGCACCACATTTCTGTTGTGCTACATGTTACTGCAAACTAACTCAGTGGTGGAAAGTTAAAGAGAATGTGGCGTTATTTGCTGTTCCCATGGTGTGGAGGGAGCCTAAGGACCATGTTACTGATTGTTATTTCTGTCTAACAAAAATTAAAGGTTTTACAAACAAAGATTCGAAGAGGCACATTATTTACCCAGATCTGCCTTCAGCGAGAATGCCAGTGCAGCATTCCGACAACCTTCCAGTACCTTCAAGAGCTCGAGGTCAAATTCCGAGTGACAGTGAAATAAGTAGTACTGAACAAATCACAGATGATGATTCTTTATATCACTGCACAAGTGAGTCATCGCTACATTTGTTAACACAGGCAGATATAAATGATTTAGTACGTGATCTAGGACTAAGTAAACAAAAGGCGCAGCTGCTTGGTTCAAGGTTACAAGAGTATAATCTACTGCACCAAATTACTAAAATCAGTGTGTTCAGGCACAGAGAACATGCCTTTATTTCTTACTTTTCAACTGACGAAGCACTGGCATTTTGCAATGACGTTGCTGGCCTGATGAAAGTGCTGAACTTCACTTATATTTCACAGGAGTGGAGACATTTCATAGATGCATCGAAAACAAGTCTGAAGGGTGTTTTGCTCCATAACGGAAATAAAATACCCTCTATTCCAGTAGCTTACGCTAGTTTGACAAAAGATAATTACGAATTCGTACAAAGGATGCTAAATTCATTAAAATACAATGAACACAAATGGAAAATATGTGCAGATTTCAACGTAATTGCTATGGTACTGGGAATGCAACAAGGCTACACAAAGTAAGCCTGTTTTCTTTACGAGTGGGATAGTCGAGACAGAAATTCTCGCTACGTGAAAAATAAATGGCCTAGGCGAAGATGGAAAGTTGGGGAAAAGAATGTACAACGTGAAAGTCTGGTAGCTCCTGAATATATACTACTTCCACCGCTTCACATCAAACTTGGCCTGATGAAACAATTTGTGAAGGCCATGGATCCAACAGGCTGTGGGTTTGCATATCTAGCTACCAAATTCCCCCGTCTTTCAGCTGCAAAAATAAAGGAAGGTGTATTTGTGGGCTTACAAATCAGGGAGCTGCAAAAAGATGCAAATTTTGAAGCATGTTTAACTGATAAAGAAAAAACCGCATGGGACTGTTTCAAGACAGTGTCGGAAAACTTCCTCGGAAGAAGAAGAGACACTAACTACAAAGCAATGGTGAAGGATATGATCAAAGCATATCAGGATTTGGGATGCAATATGTCTTTGAAGGTACATATGATGGACTCTCATCTGGACTACTTCACAGAGAGTTGTAGTGACGTATCGGATGAACATGGGGAAAGATTCCATAAAGACATTTCTACCATAGAAAGGCGCTATGAAGGGAAGTGGGTACCTTCTATGTTAGCAGATTATTGCTGGAATATCGTTCGAGAGAAGAAAGATTCACAATACAAGAGAAAAAAGTGATGTGCATTACAAGGCAGATGTCATAAACTATCCCTGACAGTTTTCAATTCAGCACTAAAAATACAACTAGAATCGCAATATTTTTCATCAGAAATAGAAAAAAAGTTTTTTTTTTTTTTTTTTTTTTTTTTTTTTTTTTTTTTTTTTTTTTTTTTTTGTGGAACAGTGTTATCAAAGCATCATGACCACTGCCCCCTGAAAGATTGAATGGTAGCTGACGCGGTAATGAAAGTACACTGTTCAGTCAACTTAATGTCACCACGTGTCAAAGGCGTGAATACCCACCTTTTTTAGTGCCGAGTCTTGCGAGTCCTGCAGGGTACCGACAAAGATGTGGAGCCTTTCCAGTGCTTTCGCCAGCTATTGAGAATCCACGGTGCGAACAGCTATAACGAGATGGTCCAACAGATTCGCGATTGGGTTTTAATCCAGATCGTTTTGTGCGCAAGGCAGTATAGTAAATACACCCTTACGCTCTCCGAGCAATGCACATACACAGCGTCTTCTGTGATACGTTTCATTGCCCTCCTGCTACACGACGTTGTGGCGAGGAGAAACAAACTACATGTAGGGGCGGACAAGGTCTTCAAGGATAGATGCACACTTGGCTTGATTCGTTGTGCCTTCCAGAATGACGAGATCACCTAGGGAATGCCACGGAAACTGTGGTGTCACCGCCAGCCACCACACTTGCTAGGTGGTAGCTTTTAAATCGGCCGCGGTCCGCTAGTATACGACGGACCCGCGTGTCGCCACTGTCAGTAATTGCAGACCGAGCGCCACCACAAGGCAGGTCTAGAGAGACGTACTAGCACTCGTCCCAATTGTACAGCCGACGTTGCTAGCCATGGTTCACTGAGAATTACGCTCTCATTTGCCGAGACGATAGTTCGCATAGCCTTCAGCTACATTTGCTACGACCTAGCAAGGCGCCATTACCAGTATAGATATTGAGATTCTAATTGTATCATCAAGAGCGATGTTCTACAAATGTGGATTAAAGTTAAGAAATTGCAGAAGCTACGTACTTTTCTTTATAGCATTCATTACGTATCCTGTGTCAGACCTCACGCCAGCCTGCGTGAGCTTAGCGTGCATTTCGGTCTCCTCGACAAAACAGTGTTGGCAGATCTGCCGACACATCAGAAACAATCCCTACACCAAAACGCCCTCTCCTCCCGACTGAACGCTTCGGGCCATTCAGTGCCCACCTGTCCGATGGCGCATAAAACGCGAGTAATCTGAAAAGGACGTCTAATTGCGGTAGTGACGTGCAAATACCAGCCTTCCTCACAGATGAATAGCAGTCAGCATTGGTGCGCGAACCAAGCGCCTGATGCGGACGGCCACACTCTGCAGCTTTCGCTGAACGGGCGTTGAGGAGACACTATTGACAGCCTCCTGCTTCGTGTGGGTACTCACCTACTAAACTGTTGCTCGTCTGTTCTCTTGAACACATCCCGGCAGCCGCCGTTCACACCTGTCATACAGTACGTGGTCAAAAGTATCCGGACACTTCACTGAAAATCACTTACAAGTTCGTGGCGCCCTCCATCGGTAATGCTGGAATTCACTATGCTGTTGGCCCTCCCTTAGCCTTGAAAACAGCTTCGACTCTCTCAGGACTACGTTCAATCAGGTGCTGGAAGGTTTCTTGGGGAATGGCAGCCCATTCTTCATGGAATGCTGCACTCAGGAGAGGTATCGATGTCGGTCGGTGAGGTCTGGCACGAAGTACTCGTTCCTGAACATCCCAGAGGTGTTCTATAGCATTCAGGTCAGGACTCTGTGCAGGTCAGTCTATTACAAGGCTGTTATTGTCTTGTAACCACTCCGCCACAGACCGCGCATTATGAACAGGTGCTCGATCGTGATGAAAGATGCAATCGCCATCCCCGAATTGCTCTTCAACAGTGGGAAGGACGAAGGTGCTTAAAACATCAATATAGGCTTGTGCTGTGATAGCGCAACGCAAAACAGCAAGGGGTGCAAGCCCCCTCCATGAAAAACATGACGACACCGTAACACCACCGCCTCCGAATGTTACTGTTGGCACTATACACGCTCGCAGATGACGTTCACCGGGCATTCTCCGTACCCACACCTTGCCATCGGATCGCCACATTGTGTACCGCGATTCTTCACTCCAAACAACGTTTCTCCACTGTTCAGTCGTCCAATGTTTACGCTCCTTACACCAAGCGAGACGTCGTTTGCCATTTACCGGCGTGATGTGTGCCTTATGAGCAGCCGCTCGATCGGCAAATCCAAGTTTTCTCACCTCCCGCCTAACTGTCATAGTACTTGCAGTGCATCCTGATTCAGTTTGGAATTCCTGTGTGATGGTCTGGATAGATGTCTGCATATTACACATTACTCCTCTCTTCACGTGTCGGTGGTCTCTGCCAGTCAACAGAAGAGATCGGCCTGTACGCTTTTGAACTGTAAGTGTCCACGTTTCCACTTCACTATCACATCGGAAACAGTGGACCTACGGATGCTTAGGAGTGTGGAAATCTCACATACAGACGTATGACGCAAATGATACCCAATCACCTGACCACGTTCGAAGTCTGTGAGTTCCGCGGAGCGCCCCATTCTCCTCTCTCACGATGTCTAATGACTACTGAGGTCGTGAATATGGAGTACCTGGCTGTAAGTTGCAGCACAATGCACCCAATATGAAAAACGTATGGTTTTCGGTGTTTCCGGATACTTTTGATCACATAGTGTATATGGCCCGTTGTGCATCACAGCTCCCACGGCGACACTTTTGGGATAGTGCCGTTTTGCCATGCACGGTTTATTTTAACCAAGGCGACACGCGAAGGATTAAGAAGCTCAGCCGTTTCGGAAATGCTTGCATCCTTGGCCCGGAAGCCCTTTTGGACGTCAAATAAATCTCTCCGTTTCCGTAATACAACGAAAAAATGGTTCAAATGGTTCTGAGCACTATGGGGCTTAACATCTGAGGTCATCAGTCCCCTAGAACTTAGATCTACTTAACCCTAACTAACCTAAGGACATCACAAACATCCATGCGCGAGGCAGGATTCGAAGCTGCGACAGTAGACTGATGCGCCTAGAACCGCTTGGCCACTCCGGCCGGCTATTACAACGAATGCACTGTTTAGCGCGTCCTCCCGCCACGCTTTATATTCGTTCCATCGTTCGCGCTGCCACGTGCCGTCTGTGAGTGGTTATTGCAAGTTTACATCGAACGTAGGCGCCGTTCATATTAATGTGACAGGATAGTTAATAGAAGCGCAACAGAGACCGATCGCTAATCATTACAACGACGATAGTGGTCGCAAATGCGAAATAGGCTTATATAATCGACTCTGATGAAGTGTGGAATGTAAAATGTAAACTTTCTCGCTCGGAAATGCCACAGTTAATAAAATGTTCCGAACCCAGAACATTTCATTATCGAACGAAGGAATGTTACGGTTTATCGACCGGAAACGAACATCTTAGAAAAGGCAAAACTCGTCGGATTTTCACATCGTGATCCAGTGTGGAATGCAGCGAAACCACATGGAGGCGTCCCGCGTCATCACAGAATGTGGAAGTTCTAGCGTTAAAAGGTTTTTTTTGTTGGCTTTTCACATTTAACCAAATATAACATTGATGTTGATAATCCATGGCAATGTTTGCCGACAAGATAAAGAATGCAACCTTTTAACACTAGATTGCGTACTCACGGCAGTTCTCCTTGGCCGTTTCTTGGTACGACTTGGAAAAAGAGAAAAATTAATGAATGATCGATGATGCGTCGGTTCTCGATTGTGTTTAGGAGACGTACGGATTGATTGCGTGAAAATAGTTTCTCAAATGACCTCTTAACCCGGATTGCTTTCACGCAATCAGACTCTTCAATGAAATTACCTAAGGGACCTATTTGAATAATAAAAAAAATT
Source organism: Schistocerca cancellata (assembly GCF_023864275.1). NCBI lineage: Eukaryota > Metazoa > Arthropoda > Insecta > Orthoptera > Acrididae > Schistocerca > Schistocerca cancellata. Next base: position 482,234,549 of record NC_064634.1, read on the forward strand.
GGAAATGAATGCAAAACAGTGAAATTTTGTAAAAAAAGTTGTCAGATCGTAAATTGAACACGTTAATGGTCTCCCAAATACAATCGACACACCGCGATAAAGAGCGAACCTGTAACAAAGTTCATTTAAACATAAACATTATTTGTGGCTAATTTAAAGAAAAGAATAAGCATAGATTTTCTGTACAGTGGAGGAAAAGTATATTCTCAAAGAAGAAAGGCGTTAAACTATAAACATTACCAAATTTACAATGAATACAAAACTTACATTTTTATGTTTTTCTCATACATGGAGCTGCTTTTGTATGTGTGATATTTTGTAAAAATTAAATGTCCTGGCGTGCGCGTAAGTATTTTTTTTCGTCACTAGGTTTACAAAAGCGTTATCTTTCTTGATGATAACGTGGTTTTTCACACTAAACTTGTAGCGGTGCTACACAACACGTCTTAACAAGTCGGCAACCAAACATCAAAGGTAATGAAGTACATGTTAACATATCGGCGACCAGAAGTACAGCTAACTATAAAGACTCTAGAATTTTCCTAACAAATGATAAATTGTTCTTTCTTCTGTTTCGCAGCTTCTTGCTATCAAGCGCTGCGGCAATGATTTTAAATATCTGCGCCCAGCGAGTCATAGTATTTAAAAGTACCTTTTAAACGCTGGCCGCGCGTCTTGGTATAGGCGCACATTGTAAACAGATTTCGTTTCTTTACTCTCGCGTTGTCATGCTTAGTATCACTGCAAACTACAGCTTGGTGGCTGTCCTTTTCTCATATGCAAAATGTCTGAAATCCAATAATATCACAAAGTCGGAGACTGATTCGGTCTTTAAAATAGGATACGCGTGTGTCTGTGGTAGCTCTGACGGCAGAGAGCAGTTCTGGCGCAGGCACAACAGTCGTGTGGAGATACACCGTCTTAGAGGCACGCGGTTGCTCCAAACATGCATCGTGCCACGGACACAGCCTGGTGCAGGCAGTGTCGTGTTATCAGGGACTTCCATCTGTGCCTCCATGGGACCTGTGGTAGTAATGGAAGGCACCATGACACCTGTGGAGTACTTTCGTTATTGCTGTTGTTGTTGCCGTCGTCGTCGTCATCTTCAGTCCGAAGCCTGGTTTGATGCGCCTCTTAGAGCTATCCTCTACAAGACTCTTCATCTCCGAATAACTACGGCAGCCTACATCCTTTCGAATCTGCTTACTGTATTCGATATTTGGTCTCCCTCAACACTTGTTAACCTCCCGTATTTCCCTCCAGTGCTAAATTGTCGGTCACTCGATGTCTCAGAATGTGTGACATGAACCAATGCCTTCATTTTGCCAAGTTATGCCAGAAATCCCTTTTCTCCGTAAATTCAGCTCCATTACATGATCTACCCATCTGCCATCTGCCCAGCTGTAGACTACGTGAGCATTATTCTGAGCCACCTGCATCAGCCATGCTTGGTATATTCCCTAATGGGGATTATATCTTTCGCGAGGATAACTGTCGGTGTCAATAGGCCAAAATTGTCCTGCAGTGGTTGGAGGAACATGATAATGAACTCGGGTTTTGTATTCTCCATTGAACCCTATGTGACACACCGAGTCGCTATCGGGGAGGGGCGAGGGAGAGGGAAGGGTGGGAGGGCAGGTGACAAAGGAGGTGGGGGGCAGCTCCGTGCCCACAAACCAACGACACCGAGCCGTAAATTACGGCAACTGCGTCGCATGTACGTAGACATGTGGTACCACATACATTATGCTAAAGAACTTGCTCCCCTCTTAGCAGTAATTTATCGTAGATCGCTTGAGCAACGAAAGGTACCTAACGACTGGATAAAAGCGCGGGTCATTCCCGTTTTTAAGAAATGCAGTAACACAGGCCCACACAACTACAGACCTATATATTTGACGTCAATCTGTTTTAAAATTATGGAACATGTTTTATACTCAAGAACTAAGACGTTAATGGAAAATGAACATCTCCTCTATAAAAATCAAATGGATTCCGCAAACAGAGATCCTGAGAAACTCAGCTCGCTCTGTTCCTCCATGGGATCCACAGCGCAGTGGACAACGGCGCTCTATTCTGCGGATGATTTTTGACTCTCGGTTAAGCTGGGCGCCCCACATCCGATCCACCGTTACCACGTGTGAAGAAGGTTTAAATGTAATCAGATCACTCACTCGTGTCTGGTGGGGAGCGTACCAGAGTGTTTTACTCACCATGTACCGAGGGATAATTCGATCTCGATTAGACTATGGCTGTCAATTGTACCACACTGCGTCGAAGATTCATCTCTCCAAATTAGATACTCTTCAATATAGAGCCATTCGTACCTGTCTTGGAGCCATGCGATCGACGCCCACCAACGCTCTTTTAATAGAAGCAGGGGAGATGCCCTTGAGCATTAGGCGCCAAATGTTATCGGACAAATTCTACATTCAAGGCATGGCCATTATGGACAGTTCCGTCTATCAAAGTAGAGACTGCATTTATCGACTGTGGATTGCATCCCACAGAAGGAATAAAGTGCCAGCCGTTTGTGCCAGCTTTGACACTTGGTCACCTGTCATACATTCTATACGGCGTTCAGCACATCTACCTGTTTTTGAATATGATCTTCAAACGCTCTGCTCTCAGATCCCAGTCCATTATTTAAGTACGACCTGGCTGGACAGTACTAATGTCAACGTTGCCTTCAATCGTCTCGTTCAAGCACAATGGCCGGGTTTTCTCTATGTATATACTGACGGCTCCAAAATTCCGCAAGAAGACTGTACAGGATGCGCTTTTTCTGCCCTCAGATCCAGATCAGCAAAACCTTCAAACTGCCTACGAGCACTTCTGTTTTTACGGCGGAGACAGTGGCAGTTTTGGAAGCACTTAAGTTTGTCTCTAGCAGTTCCTTCCCCAAGATATTGATAGTATCTGACTCGCAAAGCGTTCTTAAAAACATTCAGTACAGTCGATGGAACAAAACGACTAACAGTTATATCTTGGATGTGATATCTGAATATATTCGCAGCACACGCATGGGCCGGACGATCCATTTGTTGTGGGTACCTTCCCACTCTGGTATAGTCTATAATAATGAAGTCGATGCATTAGCCAAACAAGCGGCAACGTCAGGCACCGTCCTGGATCTGCAGCTTCCTTATACGGACTACTTACGTGCAGTCAAGGATCACGCAAGACAACAATGGCAGGAAATGTGGAACGTTTCTCAACAGACAAAAGGCGGTTATTACGTAGCGCTACAACCTCGGATTCCTTCACAGCCGTGGTTCATGAGGACACATCTGGACCGATCCACGATTTCTACCATCATAAGACTCCGCTTCAATCATGCCTCTTTCCCACAGCATCTACATCGGATCAACGTTTACAGTTCACCAGCATGTGAGTGTGATCCTGAGTCGAAAGCTGATGTCAACCACATCTTATTTATGTGCCCCAAATTTGACCGTGAACGGTTGGTCTTTCTGAAGACATTGCTCAGTATGGGCTACCATCTTCCTCAATCAGCTTCTTCTCTTTTGTGTACTAAAGACGTTCGTCTATATAAAGTGATCGTTAACTTCATCAAGAGTACTGGTCACAATCTGTAGCTTTTAATGGTGTACGTCAATTATAAATATGTCTTGCTGATGAAGATATTTCAGAATTTGTGTGAATTGTACGCCAAGACACTTTTAATTACTTTTCAATTCAATTCAATTTTTAAAACATTCAGTACAAAACTGTAACCAGTTAAGCTTTTTATTCTTGTAAATATGCATTTCTGTATTTGTTTATTCAATTATGTGTACATTGTCATTGTGTTGCCGATGGCTAAATTGAGTACAAACTCAAAGGCAAAAAAAAAAAACAAAAAAAAACGGCGCTCAAATTGATGCAGTGTTCCTTGATTTCAGTAAGGCCTTCGACATCGTCCCATATTGCCGTCTGATAAAAAAAAAACACAGGCTTACGGAGTATCGCAGCAGACTTTCAATTGTATTCAAGACTTTCTTGCAGCCGGCCGGTGTGGCCGAGCGGTTCTAGGTACTTCAGTGCCTTCGGCATGGACGTGTGTGATATACTTAGGTTAGTTAGGTTTAAGTAGTTCTAAGTTCTAGGGGACTGATGACATCAGATGTTAAGTCCCATAGTGCTCAGAGCCATTTGAAACTTTCTTGCAGATAGAACTCAACACGTCGCTCTTAACCGAACAAAATCGACAGATGTAAAGGTAAAATCCGGAGTACCTACAATATATATAAATGATCCAGTAGAAAGCGTCGGATGCTTTTTAAGGCTATTCGCAGATGATGCAGTTGTCCTCACCAAACTAGCAACGCCAGAAGATATTAAAAACTTACAAAACCACCTGCGGAGAACTGATGACTGGTGCAGGCTCTGCAAGTTGACCCTGAACGAAAATAAGTGTAACGTATTGGGCACTTATGGGGAAAGAAACCCACTACTGTGCAGCTACACTATAGATCACAAACAGCTGGAGACAGCGTCTGACGTAAAATAGCAAAGCGTAACTATCCAGAGCGACCTTAAGTGGAATGACCACGTAAAACAGAGAGTGAGAAACGGATATACCAGACAGATTCATCGTAAGAATCTTAAGGAAATGTAACTCATCCACGAAAGAAGTGGCTTATAAGGCGCTTGTTCGCCCAGTTCTTGACTACTGTTCGTCTATGTGGGATCGGTGTCATGTAGGACTGATAGAGGAGACAGAGAATATCCGACGATGAGCGGCGCGTTTCGTCCCGGGATCGTTTAGCTGGTGAGAGAGCGTTACGGAAATTCTAAACAATCTCCACTGGCAGACGTTAAAAGAGAGGTGCCGTGCATCACGGAGATATTTTCTATTGACATTTCGGGACAGCACTTTTCAGAAGGAGTCGATCAAAATATTGCATTCCCCCACATACATCTCGCGTATTGAGGAGAAAATTCGAGGAATTAAAACCAATACTGAGGCTTGCCGACAATCATAGGTTCCCACGCACTATTCGCGATTGGAACAGGGTTGGAGGGATCAGATAGTGGTACCGATAGTCCCCTCCGCCACACACCATTAGGTGGCTTGCGGAGTATGATATAAGATGCTAAACATTTCGGTACCTATAAAAGGCTAATCGAACACACGACCCAGAACTGCTGCTCGTTAGCGTTCCGAAGGCACACCAAAGCTTTATTTACCGTATGGTCATAAAGCTTTGGTTCATCAGCCTAAGTACTTAATGCAACATAGATACTGCTTCATATCTTAGCTGTTCGAGGGATTCTCTAAATGGCATTCTCTTCTGAATATAGATTCCATCTACGCAGTTAATGTGAAAGGAGCAAAGTCGGGCGTAACTGATGTTGCGTCACAGCAGATATCCATCTGCTATCAATCGATCAGTTCCTCGTCGTATCACCTGTTCTGCAGAGATCGTATTCCGAATATATTTGGCAAGAAGAGTGCGAACTTTGAAGATATTGCAAAGAAACGTCCACGGTGTTCTGCCTTTAGAAGGGAAATGCTAGCGTCAAAGCACATTCCTCTTCCCGCTGATACTGCAATATCCTCTGTTGCAGTACGACACTTTGGTGCAGAGCATGGCTGTGACACGCAAGCTATAGATGCGACGAGACGTACTCGACGAAGGTGTGATCACTGGACGTTTATAGATCGAAGAATAACTAAAAGCAAGTTAATTTAAATGCTGTCTGTCTCTGTAGGGGAATGAACAAAGCTACTGACTGCCTCGCGGTGAACGCAGGTTCGATTACCGCTGCTGCCAGGGGTTTCCTCGGTTGGAAGACTGGTACCGGGTGCGTTCAGCCTCGTGAGGCCAACTGGTCAGCTAGGGGCGGTTACAAGGTCGAGAAACCCGACAGCGCCCAGGTGAGCAGCGCGCTGACCATACGAGGGAATACTAAAAAGAAAAAACGTCAAGTACGCATTTATAACGCTAGGCGCGTGTAGCGAATATAGCGCATCACATTGCCAGTTCAGCTCCGCCTGTGTTGTCGACCTGACTTGGCCTTTTCATCTGCAGTGACTGTTTATGATAGCGCTGTTTTGTTCTTGTTTCGTTTTGCATGATAGCAAGTTTAAGCGGACAACGTGCTCTGTGAAATTTTGTTTTCTACTCGGTAAAAATGCTGCTGAAATTGTTTAAATGTTGAAAACACCTTACCAAGATGACGCTACCACGGCACGAGGGTGTTCCCACGAACGATTAGACCGCTGCCAATTAAATGCGAGCATCGGATCTTCGGAGCTCCGGCGGCAGCTGTACTTACAATCGAACATTCGTGCACCCAGCCCATTTTTGTGTATTTGCCAGCTGAATATCATTTACAGATTTTCATAATGTCCAGGGCTCGTCCTCTATACAATAGCTATTGCACTGAAGAACGACTGATGTGTAAATCTGTGGTATCTGTATATTTTTCAACATTCAAAGCTACTGTTACTGTTGTGTACATAGTTCCGCGTAGTCAGCGCGTACACAACTTTCACACTAGAGCGCGCCCAACTAAGCACAACAGCGCAGGCGCAGCGCTCGTCCGTCTCTGCACTACGAGATGCCGCTGCCTTAGAGAGGGACCAAATTCTGCTTCCGCCGATCCACGTATTAATATGTAACGCAGCCAATGAGATTGCTGCTAACTTACAACCTTTTCTCCTCGCGGGTCACACTTGTGCAGTGATACCTGAACGCGCCAAGTATTATAACAAGTGTACAGATCTCCGATTAGTCAGTCTGCATTTGTCTGCACCAGTCTGTACCAGTCTGCATTTGTCTGTACCAGTCTGTACCAGTCTACATTAGTCTGTACCAGTCTATAGTCAAGTTTCAGTCTGCACCTAAGAAGATTATCATATTCCTGTACATAGCCATGAAGAGAAATGTATAGACACTTTGTCGGGTATCAGAGTTATGTGAGAACAAAAAAAATGGCTCTGAGCACTATGGGACTTAACATCTATGGTCATCAGTCCCCTAGAACTTAGAACTACTTAAAACTAACTAACCTAAGGACAGCACACAACACCAAGCCATCACGAGGCAGAGAGAATCCCTGACCCCGCCGGGAATCGAACCCGGGAACCCGGGCGTGGGAAGCGACAACGCTACCGCACGACCACGAGATGCGGGCAGTGTGAGAACAAGATTAACGTACCAAGACCAAAGGAACTTCAGATTGTCAGTTGTAAACAGTATCCAGAATCAAATTACGTAATATCTATGATTTTTATTATTTTAATAAATGTGTGTGAAAATTAATCAAGTTCTGTTTAAAGTTTGTCACCGTCAATCTGATACTCTAAGCGTGCAAGTGGCATTTCTATCGTCTGACCCAACGGCAGAAGATAAACGCGCCACGATAAGACCACGATACATATTGGTGACACTCGCCTACTTCGTTAGAGCGTCAAGTCAAATAATCTGATGGTGTGTGTACCGAAGGTCTTACAGTACACACACCACAGTTAGCAACTGACGCTGCAACTACGGCAACAAAATTGTGTATCATTTTTATTATTTGATATTAGATGTAGAATAAATTGATATCTGATTTCTCTGTTACTGAATAGCATCTCCTCCTCACTTTTGTAGCAAGTAAAGAACCACATGTTACAATATTAATGTGGACACACTGACATAGAGTGATATCAGGGAAAACCGTTCACATACGCCCGATTTGCAGTCCTAATTAAAAATTTGCGCTTGGCAGTATTCTAACCAAGTCAACGGTCTTGCTGCAGTGGTAACACCGGTTCCCGTCAAATTACCGAAGTTAAGAGCTGTCGGGCTGGGCTAGCACTTGGATGGGTGACCATCCGGTCTGCCGAGCGCTGTTGGTAAGAGGGGTGCACGCAGCCCTTGAGACGCAAACTGCGGAACCACTTCAGTGAGAAACAGTGGCTCTGGCCTCGTAAACTGCCATACGGTGGGAGACCGGTGTACTGACCACATGCCACTCCATATCAGCATCCGTTGACGCTTGTGGGGTGAGGGTGACACGGCGGCTGGTCGGTACCGTTGGGTCTTCAAGGCCTGTTGGTGCGGATTTTAGTATATTTGTAGTATTCCAACGAAAAATTCATCAGCATCGCGACCAGCTGGCTTCACCTTTTTTTTTGTTTTTAGGCCCTAATTTACTTCTTGATTTTGTTCTGAAGCCACCCGACTCACCTTCGTTAGCGTCGGCTCTCTTGCCATTACATTTCCTCTTCTTGTATCCAAAAGTAAAGCTATTCCTACAACTAATGGCTACTGAAATACTTCATTTTGAAAAGAAAGACAAATTGTCATCTTTTTGCTCATTTTAACTTAGCTCATCTAGCATTAAAAATTTATGTTAATAATATAAAATGTCGTCTTCGTAATAACAAAGAGAACTGAAAGAACTATTTTCTTACTTACCTTAATTATTAAATATAATACTTTGCCTCCTGGAATGAGATCTAAGATATTCCAACTCGCGTTGATAAATTTATCATCTCATTTTACGACTGAATTGATGCTGAGGTTGGTCCCACTCGACTGTATTTATCAAGTCGCTCTTGCATTAGTGCTATGAGCGGTAGTTTTGGAGCTTTTGTTCGTATTTTAGCTGTCCATGCCTTTAAAAATTCCGAAGTTTCAGATGATGAAGATAGTCGCGTGGAATTCTACTAGCGCTTACAGGGCTCACTAAAGCTATTATCGTATTCGATGCTCCTCTGCTATGACTTCCGAACTGGATTTCGGCCATACCTCGATGACATATCTCTTTTGCAGATATAGAAAGAAAATCACGTAATAAAAATACATCTAATATAGAGATATTTCTGATGTGGCGTCCTTACTGATGACAACTTGCACAACGGCAGAGGTTTCTATCAGCCAAACGGTTATCTTCTGTTCATGTCATTATACATCATCTCTGTACAAAAGCAGTTAGCAATGGTACAGCAGGGCAAAATCAGGAAATGTGAGGCCAGGGTACCGATTGGCACCATAGAAGAGACAATGAAGTTAGTCAGGACTTCGTCGGTATCGGAGCTGTCAATACGTCACGAAAGAGACGAAGTTAGATATGGTTCAAATGGCTCTGAGCACTATGGGACTAGAACTTAGAACTACTTAAAGTTAGTTATGGTATTTCATGAAAAGGAACATGTGCTAGCCGATGGCAGTTATGTGCACATAAACAAAAATAAATCAATGGTAATGGTATGTGCATCAAATGGACATGTTGGATAGCTAAATGTTAAAGTTGGTCAAGAAACTGTTCAAGAGGTGCATTAATTTTGCTATCTTGGAATTAGAAGCATTGAAGAGATGATAGCAAGGCTTCCGCAAAGCAAAAAGTGTTTCTGTATACACACAGAAACAGCCACTAACACAAAAAATATGAACCGTGAGGCTAGGAAACGATTCTTGAAACACTGTCTGTAACACAGCTCTGTGTATCGTGATCCACCGACAACGCCTGACAACATGCGTCATCGCATTGTCAATGCATGTGCGAACATTACGGAAGGCGAACTACTCGCTGTTAAGAGGAATGTCGTTACACGTATTGCCAAACGCATTGAGGTTGACAAACATCATTTTGAGCATTTATTGCATTAATGTGCTATTTACAGGTAATCACGCTGTAACAGCATGCTTTCTCAGAACTGATAAGTTACAAAGGTACATGTATCACATTGGAACAACTGAAATAGTATGTTGAAACGCACCTACGTCCTGTCCTTTAATTTAAAAAAACCTACCTATTACCAACTGTTCGGCTAAAATTGTGAGCCATATGTTTGTGACTATTACAGTGCCATCTATCAGAAACCGAAAAAATTGGTCCAACTAAAACATTCACATTTCTTTACGTACTACACGAATATGTAGTAAAAAATGGGGGTTCCTATTTTAAAAAAAACGCAGTTGATATCCGTTTGACCTATGGCAGCGCCATCTAGCGGGCCAAGTTTCGCCTGGTTTCGCTCTTCAAGCTAGACAGGTTTAGTTCATTGTAGTTTTATCGTTTAACGCTTATTTCGTGAGATATTTGGCATGGTGACTGTCAATGGACCACCCTTTATATATTTGAAATTGTTGTTGTTGTTGTTGTGGTCTTCAGTCCTGAGACTGGTTTGATGCAGCTCTCCATGCTACTCTATCCTGTGCAAGCTTCTTCATCTCCCAGTACCTACTGCAACCTACATCCTTCTGAATCTGCTTGGTGTATTCATCTCTTGGTCTCCCCCTACGATTTTTACCCTCCACGCTGCCCTCCAATACTAAATTGGTGATCCCTTGATGCCTCAGAACATGTCCTACCAACCGATCCCTTCTTCTGGTCAAGTTGTGCCACAAACTTCCCTTCCCCCCAATCCTATTCAATACTTCCTCATTAGTTATGTGATCTACCCATCTAATCTTCAGCATTCTTCTGTAGCACCACATTTCGAAAGCTTCTATTCTCTTCTTGTCCAAACTATTTACCATTCATGTTTCACTTCCATACATGGCTACACTCCATACAAATACTTTCAGAAATGACTTCCTGACACTTAAATCTATACTCGATGTTAACAAATTTCTCTTCTTCAGAAACGCTTTCCTTGCAATTGCCAGTCTACATTTTATATCCTCTCTACTTCGACCATCATAAGTTATTTTGCTCCCCAAATAGCAAAACTGCTTTACTACTTTAAGTGTCTCATTTCCTAATCTAATTCCCTCAGCATCACCCGACTTAATTCGACTACATTCCATTATCCTCGTTTTGCTTTTGTTGATGTTCATCTTATATCCTCCTTTCAAGACACTGTCCATTCCGTTCAACTGCTCTTCCAAGTCCTTTGCTGTCTCTGACAGAATTACAATGTCATCGGCGAACCTCAAGGTTTTTATTTCTTCTCCATGGATTTTAATACCTACTCCGAATTTTTCGTTTCCTTTACTGCTTGCTCAATATACAGATTGAATAACATCGGGGAGAGGCTACAACACTGTCTCGCTCCCTTCCCAGCCACTGCTTCCCTTTCATGTCCCTCGACTCTTATAACTGCCATCTGGTTTCTGTACAAATTGTAAATAGCCTTTCGCTCCCTGTATTTTACCCCTGCCACCTTTAGAATTTGAAAGAGAGTATTCCAGTCAACATTGTCAAAAGCTTTCTCTAAGTCTACAAATGCTAGAAACGTAGGTTTGCCTTTCCTTAAACTTTCTTCTAAGATAAGTCCTTCTGATAACGACATCCTCTTGAGTAGTCCCCGCCCGGAGATCCGAATGGGGGACTATTTTACCTCCGGAATGATTTGAAATTATGCTATAGCTAATTAAGATGATAGTTCCAATAATACTTCGGTTTTGTTAAACCTACAGAATTGTAATAAAGCTTAATCTGTTAGGAAATAATTGCAGGAAAGTAGTTTTATAGAGAGAAATCTACTTAATTGATGGGTGACTAGGTGAACCATAAGCTAGGCCAAGCACATCTTAGAACACTCAGCTGCCAGCTTTACGTAACGTGTTGCATTGAGGGTTGAATTCATTGCGGCAGTCCGTCCGTTCCCTCCTACGAGAGCAGGGAGCGGGGGTGTGGGGTAGGTAAGCGGCCGGTAACGGCGAGTAAGCCGCAGCATCTGCGGCAGCGGCGACTGGCGGCTGCGACAGGTCGTTTAAATGTAAATTGCGGCCGGCGCGGGCACGCTATTGGCGGCTGCGGCTGCGGCCCGCCCGCGGCCAATAAAGCCGTCAGCCGCGCCGCCAGCCAATAAGGAGGCCGGGCTACCCCACACCACACCCCCTGCCTTCACAGCTTCTTTCTAGTTTTTCTCAGCAAAGTGCTGTTGTGGAAATTGATCGACTCTCCAATTCGTCAACACAAAGTAATGAAGTACCCCTCCAGGAATGCATTTAGAAAATACCAACCTCATAAAAGAATGTTGTGACTGTAAAAATGGGTTCAAATGGCTCTGAGCACTATGGGACTTAACATCTATGGTCATCACTCCCCTACAACTTAGAACTACTTAAACCTAACTAACCTAAGGACATCACACAACACCCAGTCATCACGAGGCTGAGAAAATCCCTGACCCCGCCGGGAATCGAACCCGGGAACCCGGGCGTGGGAAGCGAGAACGCTACCGCACGACCACGAGCTGCGGACTTTGTGACTGTAGAAATTTTTTATTTTTATTCTTGCCTTTGTGACCATAAAAAGATTCCAAGCTCCATAGCAAAACAGTGAGCCGACATTAAGAAATCGTCCACCATGACGTAGGGACAAGATAAGAGGCGGAGGCTGCCAAGTATGGCTTGTTGATCAAATAACTTAGTGTTTGACTGCTTGCCAGAGGAAGCAGCATGAATCAAACTTGCGCAATGGAATGCGCAAACACCAGGGCGATAATACAGCGCCGGCCGCGGTGGTCTAGCGGTTCTAAGCGCTAAGTCCGGAACCGCGCGACCGCTACGGTCGCAGGTTCGAATCCTGCCTCGGGCATGGATGTGTGTGATGTCCTTAGGTTAGTTAGGTTTAAGTAGTTCTAAGTTCTAGGGGACTGATGACCACAGATGTTAAGTCCCATAGTGCTCAGAGCCATTTGAACCATTTTATAATACAGCAAGAGAGAGTTTGTAACGTGCGGAAAGGACTCGTGTGGAACCAAATTAAGTTGTGTGCAGCTAGGAACGAAAGTGTCCTATGGAACCGAAGGCATTCTTGTGCAAGTTGACCAATTAGAAACGAGAGTGTCGTGTGGAACCATAGGCATTCTTGTGCAATCCGATCACTTAGAAATGAAAGGGTCGTGTGAAACAAATTAACTGGTGTGCACCCAAATACACGAGAAACGAAATAAAAGGCCAGGCAGCGGAATAGCTAGGAGCCGAGATTCAGATGCAGATTCAGAGCCAGTGCTGGCAGTTTGGAGATTCCGCAGTGAGACGCCAGCGGGGCCGAGTAGGCCCATAGCAGCCAATACAGCTGATAAAGACTTCAACTACGAGAAGACGGTGATAGACTCTGGTGGACACTCAGGAACTGCAGGTCATGTAGGGTTTTTAGAGTTTCTTTGGAGTAGTGTTGAACAGAGGCTGTCAGTCTTTGTCTCAATTACTTACAGAGATTTCAGTGCTAACCAAGAACAAGTGATTGCTTTGTACTTATTTCTCATATGTACCGGCAATTAGCTTTGAAGTAGCAAGTCCGAATAAATAGACTGAATCTTACTGAGGGGTTTATGGTCCAACACCTCACACAAGTATATGTGAGGATAAACTTCATAGAAACTAACCAATCTTTTCTGTCTATTGCAGTTCTGTAACTTATTTTCAGGAAACTTATTTGCTTCAAACCAAGGAGATTCTCTCCCTCTCATCTCCGATATAAAGATTGACAGCAATTTATAACTAACACATTGTCGTTAACGTCCCGATTGCGCTACGCAGTTCCCACTTACTTCATTGTGGTATAGTGAGGTTCTGCCGCGACGCGACAAGAGGCGCCACATAGCCAATGTGCTCTGGAACCTACAGTTCTCTTGGAGTTAGTCCTGTAGGAATGCTAAAAACTGATAAGTCGTACCTTGGACCGGATCCTGTATTACACTGAAGTAGTCACGTTTTTCTAGGTATCCGTAAATCATTCTATAATCACAGCTTGTGCTCGGCCTCCAGTGATCATGACATCGCTCAGAGGCTAACTCTTAAGATTCTTTCCTCTCTTTCCTGGCTCTGCTTGGCTGACCGTTTCATCGCAGGAACATAAGAATTAAATATGCAAAGCGAAACGTAACAAGTGTATGGGAGCTTATACTCGCCCCATCAAGTAATTTTCCGAATGGGACGGAAATCGATAGATGTAATGCAAAAAATGGTTCAAATGGCTCTGAGCGCTATGGGACGTAACTTCTGAGGTCATCAGTGCCAAAGAACTTAGAACTACTTAAACCTAACTAACCCAAGGATATCACACACATCCATGCCCGAGGCAGAATTCTAACCTGCGAACGTAGCGGTCGCGCGGTTCCACACACTAGCGCCTGAACCGCTCGGCCACCTTGGCTGGCAGATGTAATGCACATATACGAACAAAGAAACGATTACAGTTTCAGAAAAATTCAGTTCTTCGGCCTAGAATCTCACTGGCCGGCCGTTGTGGCCGAGTGGTTCTAGGCGCATCAGTCCGGAACCGCGCTGCTGCTACGGTCGCAGGTTCGAATCCTGCCTCGAGCATGGATATGTGTAATGTCCTTATGCTGGTTCAAGTAGTTCTAAGTCTAGGGGACTGATGACCCCAGATGTTAGGTCCCATTTTGCTTAGAGCCATTTGAACCATTTGAATCTCACTGTCGTGAGTATAATTGTCTTTAGTGACGAGTCACGCTTCAATCTGAGCACCATGATCAGCGCAGACGACCCAGACGGCGGTGGGTTAGCAACGCCATTGTCGCCCTCCATACGGCCCCACAACCAGAAATGGTTCGAATGGCTCTGAGCATTATGGGACTTAACATCTGAGGTCGTCAGTCCCATAGAACTTAGAACTACTTAAATCTAACTAACCTAAGGACGTCACACACATCCATGCCCGTTGCAGGATTCGAACCTGCGACCGTAGCGGTCGCGCGGTTCCAGACTGTAGCGCCTAGAACCGCTCGGCCACACCGGCCCGCCCCACAACCAGAAATGTCGGTCTGGGGTGTTATTTAGTTTCACAGCAGCGCATCTTTGGTAGTCATCCGCGACACCATCAGCGCACAGGATACGGCGACGATATTCTACGCACTGTTTTGTTGCCCTTCATGTAAGCGATACTGTGTTCACATTTCAGCAAGATAATGCCCGCCCACACACGGTGAGAGTTTCTAGTACTGCCAGCAAGTTTAGCAGATCTCTTCCACATAGAGGACTTTCGAAGCAGTACGGGCAGAGCCCTCCATCCATCTATGGATTTTGATGATCTAACGCTCCAGCTGGACAGAATTTGGCACTATATCGGCCACTATATCCGACAACACTACCAAACAATGCCAAGCCGAATAACTGCGTCTCTAAGGCTTAGAGGTAGACCAACGCGTTAGTGACAGGCTCAATTTGTTAAGCTCTTTCTCTTCAATAAATCAGATAATTACTTTAAAGTTCTAATCGTTTTATTCTCTGTACATGTACATCACGTCTACCGATTTCCGTACAGTTCGGATAATTCCTTCGCGTTGCGTCCTTTTTGTGTCTCAGAGCGTACTTTACGATTCAGAAATAACGCACAATCGTACAGTTCAATGAACGAGCTCAAAAAAAAAAAAAAAGGTTCAAATGGCTCTGAGCACTATGGGACTTAACTTCAATGGTCATCAGTCCCCTAGAACTTAGAACTACTTTAACCTAAGGACATCACACACATCCATGCCCGAGGCAGGATTCGAACCTTTTACCGTAGCAGTCGCGCGGTTCCGGACTGAGCGCCTGAACCGCTAGACCACCGCGGCCGGCGAACGAGCTCAAACTCTTCAACTATTTACTGTACAAAACTTCAACTGGCATCAATGTCTTTTTGAAGAGCTCAACTACATTTTCATTATAGTTTTTTGCATGGCCACAAATTTGTAAAGTAGTGAACGGAAACTTTACGAAAGTGCCGTTGCTTTTGTCATTACCTAGTCTTTGACATGTGGGAAACTTTCTTGTTACTTAATTCAGGTAAAATAGTTTAGGGGAACAACAGTATAGTGACTTCCATATTCAGATACGGGGAGGGAGTGTGGACGTACAGGCTCAAGAGGATGATGCACCCATGGCTGTGAGGACTGTGCAGCGGAATATGCTGTTATGCTCTTTCGGGGCGTACGGAACAATTGCTTTAGGTGGGGAGGGGGGGGGGGGGAAGGGGATCTGTTTGTGTTGATTGGGCTGTTTCTTTTAGACATTAAAATCCGAGAAGAGGGAGCGTGGTATTGGAAGCAGACAAAATTGGAAATTATGGGGACAGGTTCGAGACGAGATTGCAATTTAAAGGAGAGGGGAAGAGCTATGGCAGGAGTCATGGAAATCGAGGAAACAGGTGAATGGTTTTACAATTGGGTGTTTCAAGAAGAGTAGAGGTCTGCTGATCTTCCTTACAGGACGTGGATCATATCCGACACATCTACGTCGGTTTAGGATGCAGGCAACACCCGCGTGTGACTGTGGCGCTGAGGAAGGCACTCCTGATCATGTGCCCAATGTATAATGCTGTGGCAACCGATCTAAGACTGCAACTACCTAATAATGATACCTTTTCACAGCTCCAGCATAACAATACCTTCCAGGTAATTGACACATTGGCAAGTGAGGTATCACTAAGGATTCTTAGGGATTTCAGAAGAGACGACAGTGGTCTGTGAACGAATAAGAACGACTAGAAACTGACGCGCCTACCCAGTACTGTAGAGCGCGGAATGGCCGATCGTCGTTACCGTCGAGATCCGCCGCGCTTCTGGATTAGGGGGGCCAGATTGCTACACTTGCACAATAGATTAGAAGCACTAGCACTAACACTAACGTTGTCCATAGCATTAGCCATTAAGGAAGTGTCTAGCTGCAGTTGTAAATGTAGAAATTTAAGACCCACTAATTAGTTTAGATAGTGAGTTATGTTGTATGATGATCGTATTTTAATAAATAATGTTACCCATCAAATATTAATGTCACGGACGCTAGAGTTTTGACTTCATGCGATAGGAGCGCTGCTATTGCGTCATATGAGGAGGCTACCCGCCTACTTAAAATAACTACGAGTATATGAATCACACCGGTGGGTCACCAAAGGCTGTCATGCCTATGCTACACGAAGAATGAGGCGACCGATCACAGCCAAGGAAAAAAATTCAACACGAGACTGATACACCGGCTGTGGCGTACACTTTCCTGCGATCGCTCAGGTGAGTGTTTGCTGACTTCTGGTGAAAAGACGCTCAACACCGGTTGTG
The DNA here is from genome assembly GCF_023864275.1 of Schistocerca cancellata. NCBI lineage: Eukaryota > Metazoa > Arthropoda > Insecta > Orthoptera > Acrididae > Schistocerca > Schistocerca cancellata. The sequence continues at coordinate 482,251,506 of NC_064634.1, forward strand.
AGAGTGAGAAATGACTGATTGCGCCACTGTAGTCCGTCCCAGATTACATTTCATCTTCACACACGCAGCGCATACTGTCTGCAAACGCTCGCTGCGAATCGGCACCCGCACAAGTTTCTCTACGATGGTTAACTGCTACACGCCACATGGTAGGCCAGGCAGCGCAGCACCCGCTCAAATCCTGCCTGTTAGTATTCAGTTTGTCTCCAAGTACTAACACGCATAGCCGGCCGGGGTGGCCGAGCGGTTCTAGACGCTACAGTCTGGAACCCCGTGACAGCTACGGTTCCAGGTTCGAATCCTTTCTCGGGCATGGATGTGTGTGATGTCCTCAGGTTAGTTAGGTTTAAGTATTTCAAAGTTATAGGGGACTGATGACCTCAGAAGTTAAGTCCCATAGTGCTCAGAGCCATTTTTGAACTAACACGCATAAATGTGAGCTAGAAGTTTCTAATGATATGTAGGTATATTGCTGTTCTCTTTCTTCTCAACATATCTTGGAAATTGTTTCAGAATACCTTTAGTAAATAGTAATTACAATCATTCGAAATGTGGTCCAATACTGATATATTTGTGAAGAACATAGGAAATTAATATAACTAATTCGGTCATCTCCAGGAGTGTAAACTATATTTCTCTGTGTGTCGATCTTTTCAGAGATGGTTGCGAGACCTGTTACTTTATTGGGCTACAACTTCCGGCGATCTATTACGGCATCTTCAGGCCCCCTCACCGACGTGTAAGAAGATTCCCACCTCGGTTCCCGTCAAAATAGGAGCCAGCATTCAAAGCCTGGTTTCTGTAGATTTTTTATACAGGGATCATCTGCCGACTGTTTTCTTTCTTCTTAACGTATGTTGGAAACTATCTCCGAGTACCTAAGTAGATAGTTATTACAATTAAACGAAATGTGATCCAGTACTGATGAACAGTCGTAGATAATGTTTGATGTGATGGCCGTATCAAAAGGCGGCAGATACCAGTCCTTGAACCGAGGCTGGAATCTTCCTATACGTCGGTCAGGGACCCTGAAGATGGCGTAATATGTCGCCAAAACTGGTAGAAGAATAAAATAACTGTTTGGAAATTTAGACAGCTGAAAACTGTTTAATTGGACGTTATATGTTATATTTGTCGTTTGTTGCAAATTTTTCACTAAAGAGCAGGTGTTATGGATAAATAATAAAGATAATACGGACTAGATTTTCAACCTGGACACCGAATTAAATCCATCACCACATAATTCAAGCCCACAGCCTGTGGGTTGCTTTGTTCTCAATGGTAATTATAGAGACCCTATCGATATCGTTGTTCAGAAGCAATTCCTTTTCTGTGACCGGTGGATACTTAGAACTGTATGCACTGCAGTCATAAATACACACTGTCGATAGACCACCAAAGAGAATGCGAAAGTGCCATCCACTCCAGAGTTCTATTTTCCTATAACACTCCATTAAGAATGTGCCCTAAAGCCTCGTTGTTTTTACTGGCATCCCACTTAACTCTCATTTTTGTCATAGAGTGAGATGTAATTTTTCTGCTTAATGGTCTCACGTCATGTTCATCGTTTTCATTGTTACTGACACATTTCGGACGTCAAAGTCCATATGGTATGGAGGAAATCTGTAGATTCTTCACTGAATTCTGGTTTTCGAAACTTTGTAGGTAAGCTTTTGTGGGATAGTTGGTGATATCTTGAATTATCTACTCATGCAGGTTTTTCATCGTTTCTGTGTGACACTCGTGGGTCACACGAACCTCTTAACATCTGTACCAAGTTTTCGGTATTCTTTTACTATTTGGTGTGGGTGAAGCACTTGAGAAATATTCTGAAATGTGACATACAGTTGATTTTTAAGCAGTCTCCATTTGGAGACTGACTGTATTCTGTCAATGAACACAAATTTGCCACCTTTTTTTATGTATGACTGAGCTTATGTGATCATTCCATTTCATGTCCCAACAAATTTTTGCACGCAGGTGGTTGTACATGTTGGTTAATTCCAGTTGAAACTCACTGATACTGGAGTGATAGGCTACCAGTTTTCCGAGTTTTGTGAAGTTTTCCTGTCATGGTCGCCAGTTTAGTGGTAATGCAGTGGAGAGGACAGAATGTAGAAGCAGTTGACGGGAGGGGTAGGATTGTGGCCGATTTGTCTTCTTCTGGGGGAAATTGTACTCATCCTTGCATTGTATGAATTAATTTCGCTAATAAAGAAACACCTCCAAGGCCACAATCCATCTCTCCAGACTACTCAGTCTCCCCACGTTTTTGCCAAATTATGACAAAAATGCACAATATTATGTTTCTGGACATCTGAAAGAAACTGTCAACCTTTGCATCACTATGAAAGCTAATCCACATCTTCCACTCTTTTTTCAGGTTAGTCATTTGGAAAACCAGTCTAATATGACCCTCTTTCTAGTTCGTTAGTTATTTTGCTGTTATATCAACTATTTGCACAATACATCGTAATGATGCAGAAAGAGTCATTTTACACTGATGTCGTAAATTAATTGGTAAGTATTGCTACATTCTGAATATTTACAAGTTTATTGTTTTCTGTTTTCTCATTTTATTATTAATAAATATACAGCTGTGACTTAGCAGTTCCTACCCACCACCTTTTACACATTACAATAACAGAAATTTATCTGTGGAATAGGAGTTGTCAAGGGAGACCTTGATCAGTTTGTTTTCAAAGTTTTTATTTCTATCATTCATTTTATACCACTGGGTGAGTGATCAAAAATTTTAGCTAAATCGTTGTGTACGTCTTTTGGAACCAAAGACAATCTAAATCTAGAGAAATAAATATCATTTTCCCTTCTGGTCACGTAATTACGTGCAGCATTGATCCTTTTGAACTGCAGTAAGATTTTTCAACAAACTTCATGACGGAATAAAAATACTTTGAAGCAGTAGTCATAATGCCCATTTCCTTAAACAGATGCTCGTGGGTGAGCACCATATGTTCTTCTTGCAGCATTTTTTTGATCAATAAAGACTTTGTTCCTTAGAGATGAGTGACCTCAGAATATTATTCCGTATGACATTAAATCAAAATATGCAAAACACGTCAATTGACTGATTTGTTTCTATAATGGTTCTACATCTACATTTATACTCCGCAAGCCACCCAACGATGTGTGGTAGAGGGCACTTTACGTGCCACTGTCATTACCTCCCTTTCCTGTTCCAGTCGCGTATGGTTCGCGGGAAGAACGACTGCCGGAAAGCCTCTATGCGCGCTCGAATCTCTCTGATTTTATATTCGTGATCTCCTCGGGAGGTATAAGTAGGGGGAAGCAATATATTCGATACCTCATCCAGAAATGCACCCTCTCGAAACCTGGACAGCGCCTCTCTTGCAGAGTCTGCCACTTGAGTTTGCTAAACATCTCCGTAACGCTATCACGCTTTCCAAATAACCTTGTGACGAAACGCGCCGCTCTTCTTTGGATCCTCTCTATCTCCTCTGTCAACCCGACCTGGTTCAGATCCCACACTGATGAGCAATACTCAAGTATAGGTCGAACGAGTGTTTTGTAAGCCACTTCCTTTGTTTAAGGACAACATTTTCTAAGGACTCTCCCAGTGAATCTCAACCTGGCACCCGCCTTACCAACGATTAATTTTATATGATCATTCCACTTCAAATCGTTCCGTACGCATACTCCCAGATATTTTACAGAAGTAACTGCTACCAGTGTTTGTTCCGCTATCGTATAATCATACAATAAAGGATCCTTCTTTCTATGTATTTGCAATACATTACATTTGTCTATGTTAAGGGTTCTAAGTGCACATGTGGCTGAATTACGTTGCTGGAGACTCTCACCAATATGGACAACTAGAATTTGGAACTTTCCACCTTATTTATTATTTCCTCATCGTATGTTCCACCTATATTTGGCATAGTTCTTCTGGATGTGCGGAACTGAATACATGGAACTGTTAAGAACATTATTTACCATTTCTTCTGTCGATATACTAGATATGTATTGGTTAAAAACGGTCTTGATTGCAATTTTAGTTTTTTATTTTTCAACGACGAGTTTCACCTTATTTAGGCACCTTCAGGCTATCTTTTGTAGATGGACGCGAGAGGCACCAAGATCTGTAAGGTGGGGGCTCAGGCATTATGCTTACTACCTGAGCCCCCATCTTAATCTGTTACTCGCTCCTGTGAACGGGAACGCGTTATGCAGATCCTGGTGCCTCTCGCGTCCATCTACAAAAGATAACATGAAGACGCCTAAATAAGGTGAAACGCGTCGTTGAAAAATAAAAAAACTAAAATTGCAACCAAGACTGTTTTTAACCAATACTGTTAAGCACTGGTTTGCTGTATGCCACATCTGGATTGGAAGAATTTCTACTAGGTATGTATTCTTGGACTGATTATAAAACTAGTGTCATCCGCAACAAAGAGTACTCTGCTTGTTTTATATGAAATGAAGATCGATTATATACACTCCTGGAAATTGAAATAAGAACACCGTGAATTCATTGTCCCAGGAAGGGGAAACTTTATTGACACATTCCTGGGGTCAGATACATCACATGATCACACTGACAGAACCACAGGCACATAGACACAGGCAACAGAGCATGCACAATGTCGGCACTAGTACAGTGTATATCCACCTTTTGCAGCAATGCAGGCTGCTATTCTCCCATGGAGACGTTCGTAGAGATGCTGGATGTAGTCCTGTGGAACGGCTTGCCATGCCATTTCCACCTGGCGCCTCAGTTGGACCAGCGTTCGTGCTGGACGTGCAGACCGCGTGAGACGACGCTTCATCCAGTCCCAACAAACATGCTCAATGGGGGACAGATCCGGAGATCTCGCTGGCCAGGGTAGTTGACTTACACCTTCTAGAGCACGTTGGGTGGCACGGGATACATGCGGACGTGCATTGTCCTGTTGGAACAGCAAGTTCCCTTGCCGGTCTAGGAATGGTAGAACGATGGGTTCGATGACGGTTTGGATGTACCGTGCACTATTCAGTGTCCCCTCGACGATCACCAGTGGTGTACGGCCAGTGTAGGAGATCGCTCCCCACACCATGATGCCGGGTGTTGGCCCTGTGTGCTTCGGTCGTATGCAGTCCTGATTGTGGCGCTCACCTGCACGGCGCCAAACACGCATACGACCATCATTGGAACCAAGGCAGAAGCGACTCTCATCGCTGAAGACGACACGTCTCCATTCGTCCCTCCATTCACGCCTGTCGCGACACCTCTGGAGGCGGGCTGCACGATGTTGGGGCGTGAGCGGAAGACGGCCTAACGGTGTGCGGGACCGTAGCCCAGCTTCATGGAGACGGTTGCGAATGGTCCTCGCCGATACCCCAGGAGCAACAGTGTCCCTAATTTGCTGGGAAGTGGCGGTGCGGTCCCCTACGGCACTGCGTAGGATCCTACGGTCTTGGCGTGCATCCGTGCGTCGCTGCTGTCCGGTCCCAGGTCGACGGGCACGTGCACCTTCCACCGACCACTGGCGACAACATCGATGTACTGTGAAGACCTCACGCCCCACGTGTTGAGCAATTCGGCGGTACATCCACCCGGCCTCCCGCATGCCCACTATACGCCCTCGCTCAAAGTCCGTCAACTGCACATACGGTTCACGTCCACGCTGTCGCAGCATGCTACCAGTGTTAAAGACTGCGATGGAGCTCCGTATGCCACGGCAAACTGGCTGACACTGACGGCGGCGGTGCACAAATGCTGCGCAGCTAGCGCCATTCGACGGCCAACACAGCGGTTCCTGGTGTGTCCGCTGTGCCGTGCGTGTGATCATTGCTTGTACAGCCCTCTCGCAGTGTCCGGAGCAAGTATGGTGGGTCTGACACACCGGTGTCGATATGTTCTTTTTTCCATTTCCAGGAGTATATATATATATATATATATATATATATATATATATATAGTCAGAGGAATCTGCCCTAATTATAGTAACTGCGTTATTAAGTAAAACTTTCTGCATTCCTTTAGTTATAAGACTTTGCCCACTGGATGGCTATAGCCTCAGTTCCACAAAACCTCCTTTTATGTTTGAACATTATGTGGTTCACTATTTCAGATTCTGTAGACACGTGACAGAAAATACCAATCAGAGCTATTTTGTTAGCTACTGCTTGTAAAATTTGGTGAGGGAACGTGTAGGTGGCATTCTTAATGGAGCAACTGTTCTGAAATCCCAACTGTTATTTACTGAAGATATCATTATTTCTCAGGTGGAATCCTAGAATACACCACATAATAAAACTTTTTTCTGAATTTCTCTTATAGACCGGTTTAAGATTGGCAGCCAGTGGACTGTACAAAAGATACATCTCGAGTGACGGACGCTGAGGCGTCGGGACGAGGTAGCGGGGCTACCCCTTTGGAGACGCGCTGCCGTATATTAAAGGCTCTGCGAGCAACAGGTCCCTTAAGATTAGCATCGACAGCCACAATTAGCGCGAGCACCCACACCGGCGCCGACGCCCACGCTACCGTCTCGCGCTAAAGGTCTTCCGTGCCGCGCCAGGGCCGGACTGCCCCATGGAAGCTGCACGTCCCTGCCCGCTGTATGTGCGTCAGCGGTAACGCCGACGCTGACAACTAGAAACGGCTATGGTCTACATACGGTAGCACCTTTGCATTGGCTCTACGACATACTTCTAAATAGAATCGATTACTCTGAAAGCAATTTGACTTACTTCATCGTCAATTCACGGGAACTCTTGTAATACAGGCGCAAACGTGGACTGAACCAATCGTAGTTTATTTCTTGAAAAAACTGAACTTTGACGCGATTTTAATAACTATGCCATGAAACTTAGAAAAGGGACCCTACAGACCCCTCTCCACTCTTCGATTTTCTGCATACGAACAGGATTTAAAGCTCAATGACAAGAAACAAGTTCCTAAGGCTGTAGGATGAAATTCTCAACAAAGCTAAAATCGTCTCGTTTATCTGATTTGATCCATTATAAATGGTTTTTGAAAGCCTACGACTGTAGAAACAATAGGTTTGTTTATAAATAAATAAATCTTCTGCTACCAGTCACGATTTTTCTTTATTTTACTATTCGCACGACGCGTTTCGAGAAATAATTCCCATTTTCAAGTGCGTTTTTTGTGTGTATGAAGCCATTTCTTTTGATGTTGTCAGTGTGTGAGAGTCTGCTTCATTTTGTTGACTTTTACTGTAATACATAAGAAACAAGCGATTTTTTAGTTGGGCATCAATTCTTTTTGTGAGGTTAGTGGATAAAATGTAGAAAAATTTGTACTTACAGTTTTCTAATGGTCCATTTGTGTAGAGTCTAACACACTTAACATCACACACAACTTGTTGTACACTTTACACATCGAAAATATCTTATATAAACAAAACAGATACAAAGATCTTGTTACAGGTAGTCCACAGAGATATTATTATAGGTTTTTCACAGATTATGATACGCTTTTGTACAGAGGTTACTTGGCTCATAAATTACTTATATTGATTTTACAATTGTGCTTATTTCTATGTTTTACTATTTTTATTTAAGTATATTATCGAAACGTCTGAAGATACTCACTGATTCACTTTCAAGTTTTCCATTTCATATTTTATCTTCATATTTTCTGTAATGTGAGTATATCTCCAGTTCTTTAAGAAGATCTTTGTAACTGTTTTGTTTATATATGAGATATTTTCGATGTGTAAAGTGTACAACAAGTTGTGTGTGATGTTAAGTGTGTGTGAGACTCTACACAAATGGACCATTAGAAAACTGTAAGTACAAATTTTTCTAAATTTTAGCCACTAACCTCACAAAAAGAATTGATACCCAACTAAAAAATCGCTTGTTTCTTATGTATTACAGTAAAAGTCAACAAAATGAAGCAGACTCTCACACACTGACAACATCAAAAGAAATGGCTTCATACACACAAAAAACGCACTTGAAAATGGGAATTATTTCTCGAAACGCGTCGTGCGAATAGTAAAATGAAGAAAAATCGTGACCGGTAGCAGAAGATTTATTTATTTATAAACAAACCTATTATCATCTCGTTTATATTTACCAGCACTGTTAACTACAATAAATTTTTAGTTAACAAACATAATCGCCAATAGCTGAGTGCACGGCAAAAAATTCTCGTAATCATGAAGTGTCGGGTTCGACTCTCACTACTAACAACTTCTCTTTTTACTATCATTAAAATTCCATGCTTATTAACAAACGGAATTGTTAATTCAGAAATGTCGAATCATATTTTTAATTATAATATCATCGGTTTTTTATCAACAAACATACAAACAATGCGAGTATTGTATAATTAATTAAAATTTGATAAAATAATACAGAACGTAGAGTAGAAAATAAAACACTTTTAATATTTGTTAGTACTGAACAGCGTACGAACGGTAAGGTGTGCATATATCTTGTTTGTCTAACAATATAGCATTTCAAGGGTCTGTAACAAATTTTCATTCATTCTCTTTCACCAGTAAGTTAAAATAGGAATATGTTGCTTTTCATTAAGAACTGTAGTTCGGTGCTTATTAAATAATCCACCTGATAATTAGTATGACACTCTTGCTGGCGCTCCTGCTGGCCTACTGCATGTGCATCGTCGTCATTGTTGGAGTATGTCTGCGATTGCAGTTCTGTGAGAATGCTGCTGTAATTCAGCTCTGGTCTCACCATGGTACATCTTCTGGGCCTCCAGTAATGTCTCCTAGGCACAACTGCTATCTTTCTGTAAATCTCGTGCCATCTTATTGTTGCTGGGACACTAAAATTGCTTCTCCTATGCACTACTATAGGCATTCTGCAGATGATGCTCAATGACACTCCTGAGGCCATTCTAGAAATGCTTCTCCATCTCACCGTTTCTGGGCAACTGAAAATGTCAGCCGGCCGCGGTGGTCTAGTGGTTCTAGGCGCGCAGTCCGGAACCGCGGGACTGCTACGGTCGCAGGTTCGAATCCTGCCTCGGGCATGGATGTGTGTGATGTCCTTAGGTCAGTTAGGTTTAAGTAGTTCTAAGTTTTAGGGGACTGATGACCACAGAAGTTAAGTCCCATAGTGCTCAGAGGCATTTGAACCATTTTGAAAATGTCAATACATCATACTACTGAAGTCTGCGACGGTTCCTTGCATTGTGCGACGTTCTCACCATCAAACCATATGTGGATGACCAGTAGTTTCTAACCGAGGCACTGATGCCGGCGTACTATAGTCCACGCTCCCTAACGTTGACGCTGAGACACAAACGTTGTTTTGCCATCAGACTACGAGAGGCATTCAGCAGACTCCTCACCACGACACTATGGCTCCCCTTCTGCAGTCGCCTCTCCATCTCACGTTTGCTAGCCTACAGCAAGTGTCTCTATGACACTGTTGGACTGCGTTTCTCTGAGAGTCCTGCTGGCATCCAGTTAGGGTATCACCATGGAGCGTCTTCTGTGTGTCCAACAGTCTTCCCGCCAGACGAAACCGATGGTTTGCTGTAACTCTGTCCCCATAATCTTGGTTCTGGAACACAGAAATTCATTTGCCATTTCAATATAAAATTCTTTCCGCAGACGACTCAATATGGTACTCCCGCTGCCGTTGTTGTTGCCCCTCCGTGATATGGCCGGCGGCGTGCTACAAGAGTCTCCACGACACTGTTGGAGTATTTCCGAGAGCGCTCTTCTATGCTAATGCTCCTGGCAATATGGAAGGGTCTCACCATGGAATCTCTTCTGAGTCTCCAATAATCTGTCTCCGAGTCAAAGCATCTACTTACTGCAACGCTCTCTCCATCACATTGCTGCAGCGACGCAAAAATTGCTCCCCGTTGCACTACCATAGGCATTCTACAGGCGCCTCACCGTGACTGTAATGCTGCCCCTCAGGGACTGCCTTTCTATCAGACGGGTTCTGCCCTGTTGCATGTCTCGAAGTCAGTGTTGGAGTCATTCTGCTAGTGTATATCTATGATACGGGCTCTGGCATTGGGCTACGGTCACAAGATATAATCTTAAGGTTTATAATTTATATAAAAAAAAACAGCTACCAGCCACAATAACTATGAAAGACAAAAAATCAGTAAAATATGTAGCCCTACCATATATAGGCCCACTTTCATATAAAATTTCCAACTTATTCAAGAAGAAGAATGTCAAAATTAGTTTCTCTACCAATAACAAACTCCAACAAAGAGTCATACACTCACTCCCACACAATAGCATACCCCATAAAAGATCTGGAATTTATAAACTAAAGTGTAACAACTGTCCTAAATTCTACATAGGCCAAACATGTAGAGCTTTTGAAACAAGATTCAAGGAACACCTTGATGCCCTACATCTGAAAAACCTAAGCAAATCTGCTTTTGCCACCCATCTTGCAGAAAACAATCATACAGTTGAGAATATAGAAAACAACCTGCAGATATTACACCTCAAAGACAAAGGTTTCACATTGAATCTCCTAGAGGAGATTGAGATTCATACACATAAAAACAGGTTCCCTGATCACATTTTGAATGAACAGACAGAGTCAGTTAACACCCCCTTCTTAAATAACTTTGAAGAAACTTTTACTTTGTTAAAATAACTTAAGCCCAATATCCCATCAAACACATTCAGTATACAGGCCCCAAAAACTGTTTATATGTCATTGAAAAATTGCATAATGAAAACATGTGCATTGTATATTATGTCATATATTAGAATTTATCCCCTACTATTGTAACAACTAATTAGTAACACACAGTAACTCTGTACTACATTACATGTGGCTGGTAGCTGTTTTTTTATATAAATTATAAACCTTAAGTACAACAGCCACGTTTCTTAACATGTCGACTTTCGACAAAATAGTGTTAGATATAATCTTTTCTGGGTTTCCAGTAGTCTGTAACCGAGGGACAGCCGGTGGTTTACTGTAACCCTCTCATCCTCAGACGGACGCTGGGTCACAGAATTTGCATCGGCATTGCATACTGCACGGTTTCTGCAGATGCCTCGCCAAGACGCTAATACTGCCCTCAGGAATTGCGTCTCCATCACACCGTTGCTGGGCTAGTGCAAGAGTTTCGATCACACTGCTGGAGTCATTCTACGTGTGTATTTCTACTACACTGCCGCTGGAATAGGCTAGCGTCACACCATGGAACCTCTTCTGGGCGTCCACTGCTCTCTCTGCGTCACAAAGCTGAGGGCTTTCAGTAATTCTTCCCCCATCGCATTGCTCCTGGGGTACGGTTATCGCTTCGCCAATGCCTTACAACAGACTTTCTGCAGACGCCTTAGTCTGGCACTCGTGCTGGCGCTCAGTTATGCCTCTTCATAACACTGATGCTGGCCTACTGCAAGTGTGTCGTCGACATTGTTGCCATATTTCTGCTAGTGCTTTCTGTGAGAAAGCTGCTGTAATTTGGAACTGCTGTCACCATGCAACTTTTTCTGGGTCTCCAATAATCTGTCTCCATGTCACAGTCGCTAACTTACTGTAACTCTCGTGCCATATTATTGTTGCTGGGACACTGAAACTGCTTCACCCCTACACTACTATAGGCATTCTGCAGATGGCTCTCAGTGACACTTCTGAGGTCGTCCTAGAAATGCTTCTATAAATAAAAAACCGAGATTAAAAACAGTTGCTCCAGTAAAAATCTAACCAGAGTGTTCATTAATATCATATACATGAAGCGACCAAAAATATCATTAATAACATCGAAACGGTTTCTACATATAGGTGCTTGGAAATCATCTAATTCTAATCGTCAGAGGAGATTGTCAGAAAGTGTTATATAAGCATCGCGTGGCACTGCTGAAAGTAGATTTTCGAGCACAGCACATCAGTTCGTGGAAGGCACTTGATGACACCTCTTACACCACATGGGCCTACTTGTCCCGTAACTAATAAACTGCAACAAATCGAGATTTACGCGATAGGAATGGTAGCGCAGGAGTTACGAAAAACTGTGTTCATTGAGTTTATCACTAAACACATTAACTGAATATTTGCATAGGTGAAAAGTATACCAAAAAATATGGGTTTACAATCACAGGTATCAGTGTAAAAATAGCTCTTTGTCTAAACCCATTGTCTAGTTCGTCTTTCTACTGATTACTGGTTTTTTTCAAATACTGAGCATCTCCAGATCTTTTAAAGTAATTAAAGGAATGATATGTTTTATGTTGCATAACTATTCTGAAATACATATATGATTATAATAGTCTATAAGAAACCCATGTGTGGCTCGGTGCGACAGTGATAAAGTGTCATATTACAAGTCGAAAGACCTTGGGTTCGATCCTTGGTCACTCGCAGGATTTTTATCGGTAACTTATCACCTCGTTCACCTCTTAAAATATTCGTTGATTCGAAAAATGTCGAGTAGCAACGTGGTTCGGAATCCCCCTTATAACAACTAGGCACGTCAGTCCAAAGTGTGAAGGAAAGTAACGGAATACCACCTCCAACAGGACCACGTCCAGTAAAGCGCTTTGGTGTTCAAAACAGTCTTCGGCTTGATGGGTGCTTTACGTTTCACTAACGATACACGATGTAGCTGCATAGCAACCCGTCAGTCCAATGTGCTTAATGAATGTACATTCCGCTGAGCAGACAGAAGTCATGGCGTACCTCCTCATATAATGTCGAACCCCCTTTTTCCCGTCTTAGTGCGGTAGCTCGACGTGGCATGGACTCAATAAATCGCTGAAAGCCCCTTGCAGAAGTATTCAACCATCATGTCACTCTACCCTGCGATAGTGTTGCCGGCGCAGGATTTTGTGCGCGAACTGACTTCTTGATTATGCTCCATAAATGTTCGATAGAATTTGTGGTGTCACCGCCAGACACCACACTTGCTAGGTGGTAGCTTTAAATCGGCCGCGGTCCATCAGTACATGTCGGACCCGCGTGTCGCCACTGTCAGTAATTGCAGACCGAGCGCCACCACATGGCAGGTCTAGAGAGACGTACTAGCACTCGCCCCAGCTGTACGACGACTTTGCTAGCGACTACACTGACGAAGCCTTTCTCTCATTTGCCGAGAGACAGTTAGAATAGCCTTCAGCTAAGTCCATGGCTACGACCTAGCAAGGCGCCATTAACCATTTCTAGAGAGAGTCTCACTTGTATCATCAAGAATTCTGTATACAAATGATGGATTAAAGTTAAGTATTCCAGCAGCTACGTACTTTTCTTTATAGCATTCATTACGTATCCTGTTTCAGACCTCACGCCAGTCTGCGTTTGATTATAGAGTGCATTTCGGCCTCCTCTAACTACAAGGTGTTGGCACATCTGCCAACATATCATTGGCGACGAGGATGGGATCCAAATTGTCGTGACCACTCCGACCATGTTTCCTTGTCTGGCTCGTATGGCCTAAACTGGGGCGCAACAGCATGTTGTGGCGGCGGTAGTGATGAAGCGGCGGCGGCCGCATCGTTTTGCAGTGCACGGTGACCCTGGACGAGCTGTCCAAGGGCATCCAATAAGGCCTGCGTCTGCTGATTCTGCAAGCGATAAAATTCGGACAGTACATCTGGAGATTGTGGCGCAGCCATGACACAAGTAATTTAAGCAAGTAGAAAGAACACTTTACACTCGTCGCCAATGATATGTTGGCAGATGTGCCAACACCTTGTAGTTAGAGGAGGCCGAAATGCACTCTATAATCAAACGCAGACTGGCGTGAGGTCTGAAACAGGATACGTAATGAATGCTATAAAGAAAAGTACGTAGCTGCTGGAATACTTAACTTTAATCCATCATTTGTATACAGCATTCTTGATGATACAAGTGATACTCTCTCTAGAAATGGTTAATGGCGCCTTGCTAGGTCGTAGCCATGGACTTAGCGGAAGGCTATTCTAACTATCTCTCGGCAAATGAGAGAAAGGCTTCGTCAGTGTGCATCGCTAGCTATATCGTCCCTACAACTGGGACGAGTCCTAGTACGTCTGTCTAGACCTGCCGTGTGGTGGCGCTCGGTCTGCAATTACTGACAGTGGCGACACGCGGGTCCGACATGTACTAATGGACCGCGGCCGATTTAAAGCTACCACCTAGCAAGTGTGGTGTCTGGCGGTGACACCACAGAATTCATCTCGGGCGATCTCGGTGGCCGAATCATTTACTGGACTTGCCTAGAATATTCTTAAAACGAATCGCCAACAGCTGTGGCCCGGTGGCATGAGACATTTTAATCCATAAAAATTCCTTGGTTGTTTGGGAATAAAACGTCCATGAACGGCTGCAAATGGTCTCCAGCTAGCTAAACATAACCATTTCCAGTCAATAATGGGTTCATACGGACTAGAGGACCCAGCATAATCCATGTAAACACAGTACATATCCTTATAGAACCACGACCAGCCTGCATAGAGCCTTGTTGACGACTTGGATCTATGGCTTCATAGGATCTGCGCCACACTGGAACCTTATCATCAGCTCTTACCAACTGAAATCGAGACTCATCTGATCAGTCCACGGTTTTCCAGTCGTCGGGGGTCGAACTGATATGGTCAGGGGACGCGCTGCGGGCGACGTCGAGCCGCTAGCGAAGGCACTCGGGTTGGTCGTCTGCAGTCATAGCGCTTAACGTCAAATTTCGCCGCACTCTCCTAACGGATACGTTCGTCGTCTGTCCCATATTTATTTATGCGGTTATTTCAGACAGTATTGCTTGTCTGTTAGCACTGACGACCCTACACAAAACGCCTCTGATTTTGTTGGTTAAGTGAAGGCCATTGGTCATCAAGTTGTCCGTGATGAGAGACAATGCTTGGAATTTGATGCTCTCAGCGGCACACTATTGGCACTGTGGATCTCTGAGTACTGTATTCCCCAACGATTTCCGAAATGCAATGTCCCATGTGTGTACCCAATTACCCATTTCGCGCTCAAAGTCTCTTGATCCCCACCGTGCGACCATAATCACATCGGAAGCCTTTTTACATAATAAATTGACTGCAAATAACAGCCCCACCAAAGCACTTCCGTTTTATACCCTGTTTACGCGATACCACCGCCATTTGTGTGAGTGTATATCATTGTCCAGTGACTTTTGTCACCTCAGTATAAGTAACTATTGCGCATAAAATACAGGGTGATTCAAAAAGAATACCACAACTTTAGGAATTTAAAACTCTGCAACTACAAAAGGCAGAGCTAAGCACTATCTGTCGGCGAATTAAGGGAGCTATAAAGTTTCATTTAGTTGTACATTTGTTTGCTTGAGGCGCTGTTGACTATGCGTCAGCGTCAGTTGATGCTACGATGGCGACCGCTCAACAGAAAGCTTTTTGTGTTATTGAGTACGGCACAAGTGAATGTCTGTATATGGGGCACTGAAAATCCGCGGGAAACAACTCAATATGAACGTGACTCGCCTAAGGTGAACGTTTTCTGTGCCATTTCAGCCAATAAAGTTTTTGGTCCCTTTTTCTTCGAAGGTGCTACTGTAACTGGACTACAGTTTCTGGAGATGTTAGAGAATTGGCTGTTCCCTCAGCTCGAACAAGAAGCACAACAGTTCGTATTTCAGCAGGATGGAGCGCCACCACATTGGCACTTATCTGTCCGTAACCACCGGAACGTCAACTACCCGAGGCGATGGATCGGCCGCCAGGCAGCCCGTGACAGAGCACTTCATCACTGGCCTCCAAGAAGCCCTGATCTTACCCGCTGCGATTTTTTCTTATGGGGGTATGTTAAGGATATGGTGTTTCGGCCACCTCTCCCAGCCACCATTGATGATTTGAAACGAGAAATAACAGCAGCTATCCAAACTGTTACGCCTGATATGCTACAGAGAGTGTGGAACGAGTTGGAGTATCGGGTTGATATTGCTCTAGTGTCTGGAGGGGGACATATTGAACATCTCTGCACTTGTTTTTGAGTGAAAAAAAACTTTTTAAATACTCTTTGTAATGATGTATAACAGAAGGTTATATTATGTTTCTTTCATCAAATACACATTTTTAAAGTTGTGGTATTCTTTTTGAATCACCCTGTATAATGGCAGTACGGGCAAGCATATTGGTAAATGTCGCCCTCTTCTTGTAGTACAACAAGATGGTGAACTTATTGTATTAAAACAAAACAGTTAAAAAGGTAAAATAAGATTACAGTGTGTAAAGCACTGGAACAGAATACGACACTTCACATCTCGAATATATTATCTCCATTGCGTCTTTAGTGAGCTTCTATTATGCTAGTGTACCACAAGAGCGTTGTTTTCCGTAGGTAAGCAACACGCCTAGTAGAGCGAGCAGAACAGGCCAGTTGCTGGGCGTGTGTCGTTGCTGCCACGCTAATACGTTTGGGCCCTGTAAGCATTCTAGAGAAGTAATTGTTTCAGTGTGCATATGGCTGCGTGTGTCCACAAAACGCCTTCTTGAAGTTAAAAAAAGATATGCATTTGGAAATCTAATTTCGTTTTATCTATATTTTATAGCCGTAACGTGACAGTATTCAGTACTCGGGAAGTATGAACAAAGAGAGTGTCAACTAAAATGTATTCGTGTTTTATTGAATTACACTACGAATTTCCAACCCTTTGAGTCCATCATGAGGTGAAAATCGCCTTAATGCATAATTTACTTCTGCTCTTGAGTGAGGTGAAATGTATGTTCCTGTCGTAAGAAGGTTTGATATTCGATTTTGTATTTTGTGAATAAGATGAGGAAAATATGTTGATAAGCAGTGGAGAACTTATTGAACAATGAAGGAAGAACGCTTTTAACTATTTAACGCCAACATACGTTGGTTTATAGTTCCTGTCATCACACATCACCTCACTCAAGGTGCAAATTTGTTGATGCATTTTGAAAACGCCTCACAAATGTAGTCTAACATGATATAAGAAAAGATGGCGTTTAACACGTATTATCAGACGCCTGAGTATTAAGCAAATTGATATATGCAAGGAATAAATTAAAATAAGTCTTTAAAGTTACTAAATTGTCTATGGATAGAGAAATCTGTTTGTTCATTTAGCATAGGTTCAGGCTTTTCATTTTATGGTGGTATTTTTTGAGTTGTTCTAACAAATTTGGGGTCTTATTATTGGATTAATTATACAGGGTTTTACAAAAAGGTACGGCCAAACTTTCATGAAACATTCCTCACACGCAAAGAAAGAAAATATGTTATGTGGACATGTGTCCGGAGACTCTTACTTTCCATGTTAGAGCTCATTTTATTACTTCACTTCAAATCACATTAATCATGGAATGGAAACACACAGCAACAGAACACACCAGCGTGACTTCAAACACTTTGTTACAGGAAATGTTCAAAATGTCCTCCGTTAGCGAGGATACATACATCCACCCTCCGTCGCATGGAATCCCTGATGTGCTGATGCAGCCCTGGAGAATGGCTTATTGTATCACAGCCGTCCACAATACGAGCACGAAGAGTCTCTACATTTGGTACCGGGGTTGCGTAGACAAGAGCTTTCAAATGCCCCCATAAATGAAAGTCAAGAGGGTTGAGGTCAGGAGAGCGTGGAGGCCATGGAATTGGTCCGCCTCTGCCAATCCATCGGTCACCGTATCTGTTGTTGAGAAGCGTACAAACACTTCGACTGAAATGTGCAGGAGCTCCATCGTGCATGAACCACATGTTGTGTCGTACTTGTAAAGGCACATGTTCTGGCAGCACAGGTAGAATATCCCGAATGAAATCATGATAACGTGCTCCATTCAGCGTAGGTGGAAGAAGGTGGGGCCCAAACAAGACATCACCAACAATGCCTGCCCAAACGTTCACAGAAAATCTGTGTTGATGACGTGATTGCACAATTGCGTGCGGATTCTCGTCAGCCCACACATGTTGATTGTGAAAATTTACAATTTGATCACGTTGGAATGAAGCCTCATCCGTAAAGAGAACATTTGCACTGAAATGAGGATTGACACATTGTTGGATGAACCATTCGCAGAAGTGTACCTGTGGAGGCCAATCAGCTGCAAATAGTGCCTGCACACGCTGTACATGGTACTGAAACAACTGGTTCTCCCGTAGCACTCTCCATACAGCGACGTGGTCAACGTTACCTTGTACAGCAGCAACTTCTATGATGCTGACATTAGGGTTATCGTCAACTGCACGAAGAATTGCCTCGTGCATTGCAGGTGTCCTCGTCGTTCTAGGTCTTCCCCAGTCGCGAGACATAGGCTGGAATGTTCCGTGCCCCCTACGACGCCGATCAATTGCTTCGAACGTCTTCTTGTCGGGACACCTTCGTTCCGGAAATCTGTCTCGATACAAACGTACCGCGCCACGGCTATTGTCCCGTGCTAATCCATACATCAAATGGGCATCTGCCAACTCCGCATTTGCAAACATTGCGCTGACTGCAAAACCACGTTCGTGATGAACACTAACCTGTTGATGCTACGTACTGATGTGCTTGATGCTAGTACTGTAGAGCAATGAGTCGCATGTCAACACAAGCACCGAAGTCAACATTACCTTCCTTCAATTGGGCCAACTGGCGGTGAATCGAGGAAGTACAGTTCATACTGACGAAACTAAAATGACCTCTAACATGGAAATTAAGCGTTTCCGGACACATGTCCACATAACATCTTTTCTTTATTTGTGTGTGAGGGATGTTTTCTGAAAGTTTGGCCGTACGTTTTTGTAACACCCTGTATAACACTATAGAATTATTTTCTATCTGATTGATAATGTGTTTCGTCCTCAGCATAATCACTGAAATAAATGGTTTTTTCAAAGCGGTTGAGTCTGAAAGAATTTGTGTGTTCTTGGAAACTGGTTTAGAAATTTCTGCCTCTTTCCCTCATAGTAGGCAGGACAAATGGGGCATTGAACCTTATGTACTCCACTACTGCTGAATGTTTGAGTATCTCTTTTTTACGTTGTCGAGTAATAAGTGTTTTAACTTAATATTAGTGGGGAGTTCAGTTGTTACACTTTTTTTTTTTAATAGGTTAGCATTATTTTGTGATATGGGGCCTAGGTAGTGGATGCTGGCAAATATATGTCGCCAAATACGGATGCGACCATCAAGATTCTGTAAACAGAACCTGAATTCATCCGAAAAATGACGTTTTGCCATTCGTGCACCCAGGTTCGTAGTTGAGTACTCCATCGCAGGCGGTCCTGTCTGTGTTGCAGAGTCAAGGGTAACCGCAGCCATGGTCTCCGAGCTGATAGTCCATGCTGCTGCAAACGTCGTCGAACTGTTCGTGCAGATGGTTGTTTTCTTGCAAACGTCCCCATCTGTAGACTCAGGGATCGAGATGTGGCTGCACGATCTGCTACAGCCATGCAGATAAGATGCTTGTCATCTCGACTGCTAGTGATACAAGGCTGTTGGGATCCAGCACGGCGTTCCGTATTACCCTCCTGAACCTACCGATTCCATATTCTGTTAACAGTCATTGGATCTCGACCAACGCGAGCAGCAATGTCGCGATACGATAAACCGCAATCGCGATAGGCTACAATCCGACCCTTATCAAAGTCGGAAACGTGATGGTACGCATTTCTCCTCCTTACACGAGGCATCACAACAACGTTTCACCAGGCAACGCCGGTCAAGTGCTGTTTGTGTATGAGTAATCAGTTCGAAACTTTCCTCTTGCCAGTACGTTGTAGGTGTCGCCACCGGCGTCAGTCTTGTGTGAATGCTCTGAAAAGCTAATCATTTGCATATCACAGCATCCTCTTCCTGTCGGTTACATTTCGCATCTGTAGCACGTCATCTTCGTGGTGTAGCAATTTTAATGTCCAGTAGTCAATATACTCTTAATGGAACAAAAGAAAAATTATAAAATTTTAAAGTTCTCTTTTACACAGTTGGATAAAACTGCAAACAAATTTGGCAACGGACCTATTAATGGAACTAAGAGCCACTGAAAGACACAAAAAGTCCTTAAATTTAAAATATTGTAGATTGGGCTTGTTTTCAGATGACTGATGTTAGTACAGGTACGATGTGTTCGTCAACTAGGCAGGGATCACAGCTTGCAGAGAGAATTAATTTTAACACATATCTCTTTTTGTTACTATTCACGTGTTCTACTATTAGTCTATTGATAATGACAACTTCCCTTCTCGTGATCGCTGAGTTGAGACGACGGGGTGTGATAGAATCGGTTTCTTAATGAATTTACACCCTGTTCTTAATGGGCTGTTTCAGATAGATGTGTCGGTGCTGGAATGTACATTTGAGTGAGGTGCTCAAACGAGTGTATATTTCCCTAAACGCAAAGCTCGGTATGCCTTCTAACCGACCGGCTTACGATATTTGACAAAACAAAAAGTTTCTTCAACGTGCTGTTGCATCTCATTTGGATTTGTGAGTTCGGCGGCGCAAACAACACACTGTAGATACCGCGCGCACACACACACACACACACACACACTGATTTTGTAACTACTGAATGGTATTTCACTGCTTACAGATCGTGCGACTCTGTATGTGATGGCCGTATTGCCTACATTTCCTGTGCTAGATATGAACGCCTGCAACAGTGCGCCTCAGTAGTACACAGAAAGATACGTGCCGACAGAGATCATGAACGTCTTCGCGGCTTCCGGGACGGGGACGTGCGCCAGCCCCGGATCGAACCCGCCCCGGGGATTAAGGACGAGTATCGATGCACCGGTCAGACTGGATGTGGTTTTTAGGCCGTCTCCCATGTCCGACTGAGTGAATAGCGAAGAGGCACCCAGTTCTCGCCTCTTACACGATTTGCAAACATTAGGAAACTTCCGCTCGCTTTCACAGGAATCAGCATTACACGCAGATTGGTGAGGTACACATAACCGTCCCAGGGCGTAACGGGGTGACGAAAGGATGGACACGCGGTCACCTGTTAAAGTAACTGAAGTGTAGACATAAGTGCCAACAACGTTTCTTGAGGAGGCCGAAATGCACGCTGTTAAAGCTCACGCAAACTCACAGGTCAGAGAAATAAGACTAGCAAACAGGAGGTAACTGGTAGAATACTTAACTTTATTCCATAATTGGAGAACATAGGTCTGACGGTACAGGTTGTATAAGATAACCAGCAAAAGATAAATGGTGCCTTGCTAGGTCGTAGCAATTGACGTAGCTGAAAGCTATGGTAACTATCGTCTCGGCAAATGAGAGCGTAATTCTCAGTGAACCATGGCTAGCAACGTCGGCTGTACAACTGGGGCCGAGTGCTAGGATCTGTCTCTAGACCTGCCGTGTGGCGGCGCTCGGTCTGCCATCACTGACAGTGGCGACACGCGGGTCCGTCGTATACTAGCGGACCGCGGCCGATTTAAAAGCTACCACCTAGCAAGTGTGGTGTCTGGCGGTGACACCACAGTAACCACGCCAAATTCCTTAACACCCGTGCCGACCTTGCGCCGATGCGGGACACAGGCACAGTGAAAAGAAGAATGTCCACGCGGTTCGGTCCCGGTGCGTGCGTAGGATCAGCGCAGACGTAACACGAGTCTGCTGTCGGTAAAGCCGGCCCCTGCCGCGGCCGCTCGCGTGTCGCCCGGCGCGCCACGTAGTCCCCAGGGCGCGAGCGAGCGCGGCGGCCGGCCGCAGCCTCTCCGCATTACCAGGCCACGGGCCGCCGGAAACACAAAAGTCTCGTTATTAATTCAGCGCGCGCGCCGGCGCTTAATGGAGGCGCTCAATTTACCCCCAGAATCAATTTCGGCCCGTAATGGCTGACGCCTATCCGCCGTAATTCGCGGCAGCGGCGGACGCCGGCCGCACGGCTTATGACGTCACCGCTAGCACCAGAGCTCCCTGAATAGCCCGCCATGTTTTCCCCAACTCCCAGTAGTTGGCAACGTTTACCTTGTACTTGGCTAACCTATCCACAAAACTTTTTATAAGATTTGATATAAAATATTTCATATTGTGTGTACGAAGTGTACCGAACAGCTTTGCAGAGATATTTATAATGCCCTTTTTATATAACAGAAAAATTTAAGTGTATTGTTACAATGTTATAAGCATGTAGGCTCCGACCATGCGTCCCCCCCCCCAACTTCTATAAGTCCCTCCAGATCCTTGAGCATCATGCACTCCGCCTCGTCTCCCGTCCCCCACGCGGATCCTCTATGATCTCATTCCTTTCCCCTATCTGCTCCTATTCCTCGAACATATCCGCATCCTCTACACCTCCCGCCGCCTTGAACCCCCTCACCCCTGGTTGCTCCCCTCCTCTCCCATCCCCGCCCCCTGCCCCGTCGTCACTCTTGTGTCCCCCCTACCCTCCATCTCTACACCCTTCATCTCCTTTCCCAAGGTGGCTTCCATCAACTCTCCCTCCCGGATGATGCCCTCTCTCCCTCCATTTATCCCTCCTATCAACTCTGATCCTCACTCCCCCTCCTTTCCTCTGTCCTTTTCCCCGGGCTCCCTCTACCCCCCTTCCATCCTCTTACTTCCCCACCTCCCCTCTCTTTGTCCCCTTCTCTCCCCCGAGTCCTTTTACATTTCCCTCCTCTGTCTCCTTTCATTCCCTCTCGCGTCTGCCCTTCTCCCCCTTTATTAGTCGTCTCCCTCCTCGGCTCCTCCCCTTTTTCGTTTTTTTTCTTCCTCCCTCCTTGTTCTTCCCCCTCCTCCAGGTCCCCCCCCCCCATCTGCCTTTGGCTCGGGAGTGTCATCTTTGTGCCGCCACTTTCGTGCAGAGTTATACAGTGAGTGTTGCGTGTTGTGTTTTTTGGGAAGTGTTGCGAACGGCCATCATACTGTCGCTGGGTGTGCCTTTTATCTCTTGCGGACAGAAACCAGACTGTCGCCGTGTTTTTTAACTGTGTGTGTACTATGATACTTGTCTGATTCCTGTGTCTTCATTAACGTTGCCAACCCCTTTTGCTTTCTGTTTTAACTTTCCGCATTTTTCCGCCATTTTACACTTGACGTCACCCTTTTATCGCCTGTTTTTCTTGTTTCTCTTCTTCTTCTGTTTTTTAAAATAAAAGTCTGTAGGCTGTAGAGCAGCGTACTAAGCTGCTGCCAGCCCGCCCCCTTCGGGGGGACTTGAAAACCAATAAAGGAAAAAAAAAACATGCATAGTAGTTTATATATGTTGAATGTAATGAATTAACAATTCGGTACCAATGTCTTCAAGTATGTCTGTAAGGCAGCAACAGCCTGTGCCTATGTACTAGTTTTTGCCTGTATATATAGTGGGAATCAGTGAAGTTCGGTGGCAGGAGGAACAAGACTTCTGGTCAGGTGACTACAGGGTTATAAACACAAAGTCAAATAGGGGTAATGCAGGAGTAGGTTTAATAATGAATAGTAAAATAGGAATGCTGGTAAGCTACTACAAACAGCATAGTGAACGCATTATTGTGGCCAAGATAGACACGAAGCCCACGCCTACTACAGTAGTACAAGTTTATATGCCAACTAGCTCTGCAGATGACGAAGAAATTGAAGAAATGTATGATGAAATAAAAGAAATTATTCAGATAGTGAAGGGTGACGAAAATTTAATAGTCATGGGTGACTGGAATTCGAGTGTAGGAAAAGGGAGAGAAGGAAACGTAGTAGGTGAATATGGATTGGGGCTAAGAAATGAAAGAGGAAGAATTTTGCACAGAGCACAATTTAATTATAGCTAACACTTGGTTTAAGAATCATGATAGAAGGTTGTATACATGGAAGAACCCTGGAGATACTAAAAGGTATCAGATAGATTATATAATGGTAAGACAGAGATTTAGGAAACAGGTTTTAAATTGTAAGACATTTCCAGGGGCAGATGTGGACTCTGACCACAATCTATTGGTTATGACCTGTAGATTAAAACTGAAGAAACTGCAAAAAGGTGGGAATTTAAGGAGATGGGAGCTGGATAAACTGAAAGAACCAGAGGTTGTACAGAGTTTTAGGGAGAGCATAAGGGAACAATTGACAGGAATGGGGGAAAGAAATACAGTAGAAGAAGAATGGGTAGCTTCGAGGGGTGAAGTAGTGAAGGCAGCAGAGGATCAAGTACGTAAAAAGACCAGGGCTCTTAGAAATCCTTGGGTAACAGAAGAAATATTGAATTTAATTGATGAAAGGAGAAAATATAAAAATGCAGTAAATGAAGCAGGCAAAAAGGAATACAAACGTCTCAAAAATGAGATCGACAGGAAGTGCAAAATGGCTAAGCAGGGATGGCTAGAGGACAAATGTAAGGATGTAGAGGCTTACCTCACTAGGGGTAAGATAGATACTGCCTACAGGAAAATTAAAGAGACCTTTGGAGATAAGAGAACCACTTGTATGAACATCAAGAGCTCAGATGGAAACCCAGTTCTAAGCAAAGAAGGGAAAGCAGAAAGGTGGAAGGAGTATATAGAGGGTCTATACAAGGGCGATGTACTTGAGGACAATATTATGGAAATGGAAGAGGATGTAGATGAAGATGAAATGGGAGATACGATACTGCGTGAAGAGTTTGACAGAGCACTGAAAGACCTGAGTCGAAACAAGGCCCCCGGAGTAGACAACATTCCATTGGAACTACTGACGGCCTTGGGAGAGCCAGTCCTGACAAAACTCTACCATCTGATGAGCAAGATGTATGAAACAGGCGAAATACCCTCAGACTTCAAGAAGAATATAATAATTCCAATCCCAAAGAAAGCAGGTGTTGACAGATGTGAAAATTACCGAACAATCAGTTTAATAAGCCACAGCTGCAAAATACTAACACGAATTCTTCACAGACGAATGGAAAAACTAGTAGAAACCGACCTCGGGTTAGATCAGTTTGGATTCCGTACTAATGCTGGAACACGTGAGAAAATACTGACCTTACGACTTATCTTAGAAGAAAGATTAAGGAAAGGCAAACCTACGTCTCTAGCATTTGTAGACTTAGAGAAAGCTTTTGACAATGTTGACTGGAATACTCTCTCTCAAATTCTAAAGGTGGCAGGGGTAAATTATAGGGAGCGAAAGGCTATTTACAATTTGTACAGAAACCAGATGGCAGTTATAAGTCGAAGGGCATGAAAGGGAAGCAGTGGTTGGGAAAGGAGTAAGACAGGGTTGTAACCTCTCCCCGATGTTATTCAATCTGTATATTGAGCAAGCAGTAAAGGAAGCAAAAGAAAAATTCGGAGTAGGTATTAAAATCCATGGAGAAGAAATAAAAAACTTTGAGGTTCCCCGATGACATGGTAATTCTGTCAGAGCCAGCAAAGGACTTGGAAGAGCAGTTGATCGGAATGGACAGTGTCTTGAAAGGAGGATATAAGATGAACATCAACAAAAGGAAAACGAGGATAATGGAATGTTATCAAATTAAGTCGGGTGATGCTCAGGGAATTAGATTAGGAAATGAGACACTTAAAGTAGTAAAGGAGTTTTGCTATTTGGGGAGCAAAATAACTGATGATGGTCGAAGTAGAGAGGATATAATATGTGGACTGGTAATGGCAAGGACAGCGTTTCTGAAGAAGAGAAATTTGTAAACATCGAGTATAGATTTAAGTGTCAGGAAGTTGTTTCTGAAAGTATTTGTATCGAGTGTAGCCATGTATGGAAGTGAAACATGGACGATAACTACACTCCTGGAAATGGAAAAAAGAACACATTGACACCGGTGTGTCAGACCCACCATACTTGCTCCGGACACTGCGAGAGGGCTGTACAAGCAATGATCACACGCACGGCACAGCGGACACACCAGGAATCGCGGTGTTGGCCGTCGAATGGCGCTAGCTGCGCAGCATTTGTGCACCGCCGCCGTCAGTGTCAGCCAGTTTGCCGTGGCATACGGAGCTCCATCGCAGTCTTTAACACTGGTAGCATGCCGCGACAGCGTGGACGTGAACCGTATGTGCAGTTGACGGACGTTGAGCGAGGGCGTATAGTGGGCATGCGGGAGGCCGGGTGGACGTACCGCCGAATTGCTCAACACGTGGGGCGTGAGGTCTCCACAGTACATCGATGTTGTCGCCAGTGGTCGGCGGAAGGTGCACGTGCCCGTCGACCTGGGACGGACCGCAGCGACGCACGGATGCACGCCAAGACCGTAGGATCCTACGCAGTGCCGTAGGGGACCGCACCGCCACTTCCCAGCGAATTAGGGACACTGTTGCTCCTGGGGTATCGGCGAGGACCAATCGCAACCGTCTCCATGAAGCTGGGCTACGGTCCCGCACACCGTTAGGCCGTCATCCGCTCACGCCCTAGCATCGTGCAGCCCGCCTCCAGTGGTGTCGCGACAGGCGTGAATGGAGGGCCGAATGGAGATGTGTCGTCTTCAGCGATGAGAGTCGCTTCTGCCTTGGTGCCAATGATGGTCGTATGCGTGTTTGGCGCCGTGCAGGTGAGCGCCACAATCAGGACTGCATACGACCGAGGCACACAGGGCCAACACCCGGCATCATGGTGTGGGGAGCGATCTCCTACACTGGCCGTACACCACTGGTGATCGTCGAGGGGACACTGAATAGTGCACGGTACATCCAAACCGTCATCGAACCCATCGTTCTACCATTCCTAGACCGGCAAGGGAACTTGCTGTTCCAACAGGACAATGCACGTCCGCATGTATCCCGTGGCACCCAACGTGCTCTAGAAGGTGTAAGTCAACTACCCTGGCCAGCAACATCTCCGGATCTGTCCCCCATTGAGCATGTTTGGGACTGGATCCAGCATCTCTACGATCGTCTCCATGGGAGAATAGCAGCCTGCATTGCTGCGAAAGGTGGATATACACTGTACTAGTGCCGACATTGTGCATGCTCTGTTGCCTGTGTCTATGTGCCTGTGGTTCTGTCAGTGTGATCACGTGATGTATCTGACCCCAGGAATGTGTCAATAAAGTTTCCCCTTCCTGGGACAATGAATTCACGGTGTTCTTATTTCAATTTCCAGGAGTGTAGTTTGGACAAGAAGAGAATAGAAGCTTTCGAAATGTGGTGCTACAGAAGAATGCTGAAGATAAGGTGGGTAGATCACGTAACTAATGAGGTGGTATTGAATAGGATTGGGGAGAAGAGAAGTTTGTGGCACAACTTGACTAGAAGAAGGGATCGGTTGGTAGGACATGTTTTGAGGCATCAAGGGATCACAAATTTAGCATTGGAGGGCAGTGTGGAGGGTAAAAATCGTAGAGGGAGACCAAGAGATGAATACACTAATCAGATTCAGAAGGATGTAGGATGCAGTAGATACTGGGAGATGAAGAAGCTTGCACAGGATAGAGTAGCATGGAGAGCTGCATCAAAGCAGTCTCAGGACTGAAGACCACATCAACAACATTGGCTATTAAAATTGCTACACCACGAAGATGACGTGCTACAGACGAGAAATTTAACCAACAGGATGAAGATGCTGTGATATGCAAATTATTAGCTTTTCAGAGCATTCACACAAGGTTGGCGCCGGTGGCGACACCTAGAACGTGCTGACATGAGCAAAGTTTCCAACCGATTTCCCATACACAAACAGCAGTTGACCGGCGTTGCCTGATGAAACGTTGTTGTGATGCCTCGTCTAAGGAGGAGAAATGCGTACCATAACGTTTCCGACTTTGATAAGGGTTGGATTGTCTTTAGAGGAAAAACGTCATGTTTTCGGATGAATCCAGGTTCTGTTTACAGAGTCATGACGGCCGCATCAGTGTTTGACGACATCGCGGTGAACGCACATAGGAAGCGTGTATTCGCCATCGCCATACTGTCGTATCACCCGGCGTGATGGTATTGGGTGTAACACCCTACCCGTCACTTATCTGGTTTTGGTGTGCGTTCACCCCAGGTAATTGACTAACAGATCAACAGATAGTGCAAAACTGCCGCAATATCGGATAACGCAAAGAAAGTAATAAGGCCCTGTGACTCCTGACTGAACTGCGGTGGCAGTGTTGACATTAATTGATTCAGAATTGATCACTTTTAATTAAAAGAAGTGCACAACATTGATGTTATATGCAGCTATTGAACACCAGATACAACTGTTGAACATAAAATTAATTAAGAACGTGAATTTGGAATTCCACTACTTGATTGAAAACAGATTCAGTCGATTATCACAAATTTATTTTTACTCACGACCTTCAATCATCACATTACATGACTCTCCTACCAGGCAGTGGTAATAAATTGCGTTTGCGCGGAGTAAAGCTCGATAACTCAAAAGTAATTCCTATCGACTGACCCAGGCGTAATGCGAAGTGCGAGAAGAATTCTACAGTACACGGGCCATGAAACCCTCGTTGAAACTTTGCCGACGTGATCCAACAAATGAATCAGTGGCCGGAGTGGGCGCAATATCACCCAATTCAGCGTGGCGGAGCGGCGTCGTTGTGTGGACGTCAGCCGACCTCGTGGTGGTGCAAGGCTGCGCTCGTCTATTCACTCCTAGCTATCTTGTTCAGTACACAGCTGAACCAAAACTTCCTATCTCCAAGCTCAATCGTTCCCTTTGCTAAGTCCTAAACTGCAGAGATGCTCACTCTTTCTCAGACAAGCTGAGTCAAGAACGCCATGTCCGCACTCTAGGCAAGCTGGGAATGGAAGATCTCTACTGAGACTTCTGCCAGTCCGCTCTTTGCCTCGGTTTCCCCTCCAGCAAAATCACTTATGCCAATTGCAGTACAAGTTGCATTAATTATGCATTGTTTCCCAGTGCCAACCAATGCCTGCTCTGGGAAGTGAACAAATTCCCACAAAATTTCCCTTCCTCTCAACTTCTTCTGTTTGGCTCCCCCAGGTCACCCATCAAGGTTAGCGTCTGCACAAACACCAAGTTTTCCGGAATTTTGACTCCCAGGAGAGTACTTCAAATTCCTTGCTCCTATGTTCCCATCGGAGGCCGGCATATTTCATGCTGTCGCTCTTCACCTGATTTACTTCAGGCTCTGCGGACCGTAAATTCACCATGAAATTGCTATAGTCATGAACACGCATATTTTGACCTCTGTTGACCGCTCCACCGTAGCTTTGTGCGGCTTTCTTGCATGTTTCACAGAAAACGGAACGACAGACATTTATCAACAGGTGTAAAGTTCTTAGTCTGTTTCCCGGTACAGCAGCATGGAGTTGGGGTCAACCACCCACTCACTGTCATTCATCTTAAGGCGGCTGGAGGCCGCGCACCATTACCACTTCCTCAGAGCTTGAGCTGCCCTAAGCTGCCTATTGTCGCTTCCCTTAGCCGCTCCCCCGGCTGGCCACACTCAACTCTAAATGCTTCCCTGGGGTAAACTAGCGTCCAGTAAATCAACTCATTTCCACAAAGTTTTCATGTCGTGTGACTTACTTTAAAACCGTCACCCAACATTAATTATTCCACTATGTCGATACTATACCCTCTACAAGATGCATTGTGCATTGTCAGTCATTTTGTTCAGCCCTACTGCTCGCACAACGTGAATTAGGTAATCTTTAATGACTTCATGTAAGGGGCATAGTTCTTGCCATCTTACATGGTTGTCATTGGTTACACGTCTCGGTCACCTCTAGTTCACACTGATGGATCTTTGAACAGTGGACGTTACATTTCAGATGTGTTACGACCCGTGGCTCCACCCTTCATTCAGTCCCTACGAAACCCTACATGTCAGCAGGATAATGGACGACCGCATGTTGCAGGTCCTGTACGGGCCTTTCTGGATACAGAAAATGTTCGACTGCTGCCCTGGCCAGCACATTCTCCAGATCTCTCACCAACTGAAAATGTCTGGTCAATGGTGGCTGAGCAACTGGCTCGTCACAATACGACAGTCACTACTCTTGATGAACTGTGGTATCGTTTTGAAGCTGCATGGGCAGCTGTACCTGTACACACCATCCATGCTCTGTTTGACTCAATACCCAGGCGTATCAAGGCAGTTATTACGGCCAGAGGTGGTTGTTCTGGGTACTAATTTCTCAGGACCTATGTACCCAAATTGCGTGAAAATTTAATCACATATCAGTTCTTGTATAATACATTTGTACAATGAATACCGGTTTATCATCTGCATTTCTTCTTGGTGTAGCAATTTTATTGGGCAGTAGTGTACATAAAGATCGTTCGTTCTCATTTCCCATCATGAGAAACTCGAAATGTATCTATCACCGTGGTCTTGTTGTGGGCTAAGGTGACTGTTAGGAGTTCATTTATGTATTTATTTATTTGTTCATTCTTCATCATTAGAGCCTGTTATCTGAAAAGCTGAAATAGGCCATAGGAATCACATTTCCTTGGATTGTGATAAATTGTGTATTAACTATTTATTTCTGATATTTAATTTTTATGTTCAGTACTTCTATTAATACAGAACAACAATAAAACCCTTAACGTGTTGTCCAAGTATTGTAAACGCTACGGAATTTCTGTTTGTTCATTTATTTTGGTACATTTCAGACGTAGATGCATGTTTCCGATAAAGTATTCGTCCTCACCACTATACCTGGTCGACGCTATTTTCTGCTGGATTCCTTGGACGTCGGGCACCACGTCGGCAGCGTTTCCACTGTAGCGAGTAATTCTATTCATCAATGCAACGACTCACAGTCCACACTTCCATGATCACCTGCACCAACGCCGTGTACATTCTTCAGTCACATTTGCTGCATGCGCAGAGTATGTTGTCTGCCTGTAAGGCAGTTTTCTGACTTATGGTTGAATGCCTCGTGAAGTCCTCCTTGACCTTCCTTGATACCGTGACTTCAGTATTGTGCAACGTGTGCCAGGTCAACTCGCTCCAGGTGGCATCATCATGAAGCACGCAGTCCGACAATGTGTGTTCTGGCGTGCGCACGCTGCCACAGGCCAAGCTATCATTATCTGTCCTGCGATTTTGTATAGATACGTAGCAAACAGGACATGACCAGTCAGGTAATCTATCAAACCCATTCGACGAGTTAAGAAATCTAGTTTTTAATCTCTCCCTGATGTTATGGATAAATTCGTATGTTCTCCTACCTGTACCTGAACTGTCCCACTCATTTTACTTTAGTTGTAATACGGGATCTTTTATTGCCTTTTTCGAACTGGCCTCAGTTCCAAGCACCCTTCATACTTCCATTTGATTGCCTTTTTGTAACCAGGATAAGGCTCTCCTTTCCCTAGTCTCCAAGTCTTAGAATTACTGACGAAGCACCATTCAGCGTAGTGCAGTAGGCGCCCCTTAATCTTGATGACACCCCTCCTCGAAATCTTCTCACTAGTGAGACTGGTGCTGCCTCCACGAGCTGCATTCTATGAGTCCAAACGCTCCCACCTTATCCTACGACTGATGCTAATATTGATCATTATCAAGGAAAGCCGAAATTGCCTGTTTGACACGGTTATAATTTTATTCATCACATTTGTACCTTTTCTTCCTGCTCTCTCTATACGATGCGCGAAGTTACGACGTTTGTCCAGAAATACCACTAGATACACTATGTTATCAAAAGTTTCCGGACGCCCGTCTGAAAATGACTTACAAGTTGGTTTCGCCCTCCATCGGTAATGCTGGAATTCAGTATTGTCTTGGCCCACCCTTAGCCTTGATCACCACTTCCGCTCTCGCAGGAGTACGTTCAGTCAGGTGTTCGAAGGTTTTTTGGGGAATGACAGCCCATTCTTCACGGAGTACTGCCCTGAGGAGAGGTATCGCTGTGCGTCGGTGAGGCCTGACACGAAGTCGGCGTTCCAAACCATATCAAGGGGGTTCTACAGGATTCAAGTCAGGACTTTGTGCAGACCAGTCCGTTACAGGGATATTATTGTCGTGTAACCACTCCGCCACATGCCATGCAGTATGAACAGGTGCTCGATCGTGTTGCAAAATGAAATCGCCGTCCCCGAATTGCTCTTCAACAGTGGGAAGCAAGAACGTACTTAAAACATCAATGTAGGCCTGTGCTGTGGTAGTGCCACGCAAGGCAACAAGAGGTGCAAGCCTCCTCCATGAAAAACACGAGCACACCATAACAGCACCGACTT
The DNA here is from genome assembly GCF_023864275.1 of Schistocerca cancellata. NCBI lineage: Eukaryota > Metazoa > Arthropoda > Insecta > Orthoptera > Acrididae > Schistocerca > Schistocerca cancellata. The sequence goes on from NC_064634.1 coordinate 482,283,418, forward strand.
AGAATTTTGCTGTTGGCACTACACACAGTGGCAGATGACGTTCACCGGCCATTCGGCATACCCTCACCCTGCCGCATTGTATACCGTGATTCGTCACTCCACACAATGTTTTTTCACTGTTCAATCGTCCAATGGTAACGCTCCTTACACCAAACGAGATGTCGATTGGCCAGTGTGATGTGTGGCTTATGAGCAGCTGCTCGATCATGAAATCCAAGTTTTCTCACCTCCCGCCTAACTGTCCTTGTACTTACAGTGCATCCTGATGCAGTTTGGAATTCCTGCGTAGAGGTCTGGATAGACTACGACCCTCTTCAACTGTCGGCTGTCTCTGTCAGTCAACAGATGAAGTCAGCCTGTACGCTTTTGTACTGTACGTGTCCAATTCACTATCACATCGGCAACAGTGGACCTAGGGATTTTTAGGAGTGTGTAAATCTCGCATACAGACGTATGAAGCAAGTAACACCCAATCACCTGACCATGTTCGATGTCCGTGATTTCCGCAGAGTGCCTCATTCTGCTCTCTCACGATATCTAATGACTACTGAGGTCGCTGATATGGAGTAACTGGCAGTAAGTGGCAGCACAATGCACCTAATATGAAAAACGTATGTCTTTGTGGGTGTCCGTATACTTTTGATCACATAGTGTACCTCGTTACTGCACTTCTCCTAATCGTTACATCTTTTAATTTTATGTTAGGTTTTCTTACTATAGTTACAGTTTTCCCTGAGACATTTAAGTCTTCTCGTGAATTGAAGAGCACAAATTTTAATACTTTACTTCTGCTTCCATCATTATCGCAGCTTCTTGCTATGTTCACTTTCAGCAGGAAGTATGTTGTTTTTTGAGGTACAAGTGAGGACTTAACACTTCGACACCAGCCCTCAAGTTCACGGAGCGCCGCATTACATTTGTGTTCTATAATTCTTCTGGAGTCAACACTTATGACGAATAGCATGTCATCTGCAAATGCTACCAGACCGTTCATGTTACTGATGTCATGCAACTTCTCTAGTCTGGCTCCCGTGCTACATCTCAAAACTCTGGGCCACACACTGATATCTGCGGACAGCCTTTTGTTACTGTCTTCGTTATTTTCTTCCCTGGGCACGTTAAAGAATCATGTCGCATGTGGCAATAACCTCTCAGGCTTCTTGACACTCCAACCCCTAACGTGGCCAAAGAAAGACAGCCACCATAGGTTATCGAAAGCGCCAGTAATATCAATCATCGCTAGAGCGTTCGTAGATTGGGTGCCTGTAATTAACGAGATTCTACGGTCGCAGGTTAGAATCCTGCCTCGGGCATGGATGTGTGTGATGTCCTTAGGTTAGTTAGGTTTAATTAGTTCTAATTTCTAGGCGACTGATGACCTCAGAAGTTAAGTCGCATAGTGCTCAGAGCCATTGGAACCATTTGAACTAACGAAATCGCGTTATTGCGTCTTCAGTTGTCTTACCTCTTCTAAACCCGTTCTGGTGAGGGCTCATCTCGTGTAGTATTCTATGATCTTGTAATCTGTCGCATGGCAGGAGAAACAGAGGGACAAGACCTTGTGTGACCACGAGAAGTCGTTTTGACCGCGCCAGTGCCCGCGCACGAAATGCGTCCAGTGTGCAGCGACCGCCAGGCGGCAATAAACGTTTTATTCGCAGCGACTCAGGCCTCTGCTATAGAACCTCCTGCCTTCCTGCTTCCCTCTTCTATTCTCCCACGCGCCGCCGTCCGTAGCTTTATGTCACCACTGTTTATGCCCCCTACATACTTGGCAGCAGCATGTATCCCTTTGCGAGACGGTTTATCACGCACGTTCGCCGGAATAGCCCTATCCACCGTGAGGACTAGAGCCTTTCGCACAGCGTGATACGAGGAGGTGGGTCGCTGCCTTTTGTGCCTTTCATCTCAGAAACGAGAGTTTCACTTCGGCTTTGGATGCTACACGGACTTCAACGGTTGGTTCTTGAAAGAGCACGGAAAATGGGTGTCCTGCGCCTATTTTAGTTTCGTAATTTATCACGTATCTTTTCCGAGGAAGAGTAAAGCAATGTTTCGCGGAAGATGTACTACTGCCGAGTCGTACTAATAAACCGTTTCTCAGACAAGTTAGTTAAAACTCTTTGTCTGAGTGCTTAAATTGATAGCGTTGCTCGGTTGTACACAGGCGATCGTTTACTGCTGCGCTTCAACTTCCAATAAGTTCTGAGACCGATAGTAATTACAGACTTAAATAATTATTTCCACTTACAGTAACGGCTCTGCTCAGATTAATTAATGTCAATTCAACATTGTATTTCTTGTAATGAAAATCTCATAGATCCTTCTTGTTGACAACACAGTTATTCGTTCAGAAACTGATTTGTTATAAATCTAGGCCCCAGAGGTGCAATTACAGTACCGTATCGCTGTCGTATTTCAGTTTCAGCTTCAGTTTCGTAACATTTCAGTGAGTATCGCATCATTTCAGTAGAAGGGCATTCAGGAATAACTCAGTATGTAACTACTGAACGAGCTTTTACACTGCACAAAGTTTTATTTCGTGGTCGCCACATTACACTGCTGTCCACGTCTCATAACGTTGCTTTAACTGCATTTAGAAATACTCGCAAGCAAAGTGGAATACCATCTTACGAAGTATCCATAGCTCCGTATTGCCATCACGTGTCCGGACTACGTGGTATTTAATCATCAACGACAAAGTTCAAAACCAATGAGAAAATCCGCATGAACCCCACATCCAATACACGGTCACGTGGACATCTTAATTCACAGGTTAACATGTGGTACAGCTAGACTGATCGCAGCACACATGCGAAGCAGGTTGGCGATAATTGACCGCATGGTTCCGCACAACGTCACAGTTATAGATTTAACCAGAACAGAAAAAATACGATATCCTCCACAGGAAGCTAAATGCCGCCGTCTGGACTTTAGATCGCACCGCTGCTTATATTATCGACCGTCGTCCTACAACACTTGAAAATACTGTGCATTTATGGAATACGAACATGCAAAGATAACAGAACTAAAAGATTACATTAACATGTATGGTAACATACTGGAAATTATGGTGCAGATTTATTTAAGTCACTATTTAGTACAAAATAATGTATCACAAGAACATGGAAAAACCAGCAAAACTCACAGAACTATCCTATGTTAATGTAGTTATCATTTCTTACTTTTTCTTTATTTGGGAAGAAGCCAATTTTAGTTTCTACAAGAAGACATTTTAAATAATCAGAAGTTTACTTGTCATCTACCTGAACACAGATATCACTTCTCATACGGACGTTTTTAGTTACGGAAAATGGTAAAAAATACAAGAAGACACAAAGGAAATATCTATTCCACAACTATCCAGGAGAAGACAATCTTGTGAACAATAGCAGGATATTGCTTGGAATTTAATGGCTCCTGTCTATACCATTACAAATACAAACATTCTATATTTATATGCAAGACTAATACAACTCTCAAAATGAATACTTCAAGATTTAAAACAAACCACCCCATTGTGGTTTAGTGCATTGGTTTGAGGAATATTAAACATTCTAAATGGGTATTTAATAAGATACGTGTGTCGCCATCTGTATACAAGTGATTAATTTATCCTAATGGAAATGGAACACTTTAAGGAATTCTTCAATTAAAGTACTGTTTAACACAAAACTGTTGAATACAGTGCAAAATAATTATGGTGAAGGTACTTAATTCTTAAAAACCGTTAACTGTTTTGAATTTAGCGCAAAATTATATGTTAACATATAAAGATGATTTTGTTATAAAATAAACTTAAGCTGCTGTTTGAACATTTAACTTTTGGATACAGTACAAAAATATCTACTTTGTGAATCTAGCACTAATTCTTTAAAAATGTTAATTATGTTCTTATTCATGTATAGATGTGTGTATTAAAATGTTCATATGTAATAAAAAAGGTCAAAAACTAGGTCAAAAAAGAAGTACTAAACCCAACTCATACAATATTTTAGTAACATGACATATTTTTTACAATAATCAAAAAGGGAGTTTTAACGTTGTTTGGAACATCTTCTCATTGTCCGTAACTATTGGCTCGGCTGCATGTTGGTGCAGCATCTCAAAATCAGCTAAATGGCCCCGGAAAATATATTCACTGACGTGAAGGCTCCATCTGGTACATGAAACAAACATAGAAACATACACATTGTGTAGCATTTGCAAAATATATTTGACGTAATAAAGCTGTTCATCATTTACTGAACAAGAGAGCGTAATCTACTGTACCACCTTTTCGTAGCGAAACAGCCTTCCAGTTTGAATCACTACAGGCTCTAGGCAGCAAAAATGGATAATCTGACGTTAGTGGATACTGCAGAACATCTTTAATCGTTAAAACAGGTAGCCAGATGGTTAGACCTGTTCGTCACACTAGACGGACGCTCGTGCATAGAGAATTCAAATCTATTTCATCTAAATCTAAAATGTTTGAGCGTAACTTCTACCATTTATTTTCGCGCTCTACTCGCAAACGTATACCACCTAATTTCTCTTGCTTCGCGATCCTTACTTGAAATTTTCATTGGTGGCAGTGCAATCGTTCTGCACTCAGCTGCAAATACCGGTTCTCTGAATTTGATTAACAGTGTTTCGCGGAAAGAACGTCGTCTTCCATCAAGAAACTCCCGTTTGACTTCACGAAGCATCTTCATAATACTTGTGTCTGAATCGAACCTATAGGTGACAAATCCAGCAGCATCGCTTACAACTGCTTCGACGTCTTCCTTGAATCGTACCTGGTGGGAATCCCAAACATTCCAGTAGTACTCAAGAATGGGTCGCAGTGTAGTTCGATAGGCGATCTCCTTTGCAGGGGTGGCCGAGCGGTTCTAGGCGCTACAGTCTGGAACCGCGCGACCGCTGTGTGTGATGTCCTCAGGTTAGTTAGGTTTAAGTAATTCTAAGTTCTAGGGGACTGATGATCTCAGAAGTTATGTCCCATAGTGCTCAGAGCCATTTGAAACAATCTCCTTTGCAGATGAGCTACATTTTCCTAAAATTCTCCTAATTCGCGGAAGCCGACCACACTCTGTCTCTACTACCGTCCTTAGGTGCACCTTCCATTTTACATCTCTTTGCAAGTTTACCCCTGGATATTTAATCGAGGTGACTGTGTCAAATAGCACAGTACTAACACTATTCGAAGTCCTCCCACTCACCTTCATTAACTTGCATATTACATTTGGGACAGCACACCAAATAGAAATTCTAAGTCATCCTGCGTTCTTCTATTGTCGCTCAACAATGATACTTTCCCGTGTAGTACAGGTTCACCGCAAAGTCCTGCTTCCCTACCCATCAGCTCGTTTATGTATACACAGAACGATCCTACCACACTTCCCTGAAGCTTTCCTGACGGTACCCTTCTGTCTCATGAACGCTCGCCGTCGAAGACAACGTTCTCGGTTGTGTTACTCAAATGTCTTCGAGCCACTCACGTAAGTGGGAACTTATTCCGTATGCTCGGACCTTCGTTAACAGTCTGCAGCGAGACACCTTATTAAACGCTTTCCTGATATCTAGAAATATGGAATTTCCCTGTTCCCATTCATCCATGTTTCGCAGGATACCATGTGAGAAAAAAAGGGAGCTGAGTTTCACATGAGGAATGCTTTATAAATCCGTACGGATATGTGGACGCAAGTTCTTCCGTCTTAAGGGGCTCCGGAAAGGCTCAAAATCATGAAAAGTTCAATTTTTACTTTTTTGCGTTTTCTGAATCTGCAGAATATTACCTTTTAATAGATATATAATTTATTCAATTCCGAAGACTACAACTATTTTTAAATTTTTTTTGAAATGTGTTCTACATGGGCGTGACCTACTGTGGCGCTGTTAAACTGCTGTCAATGGTGTTATTATTAACGTCCGTGTTCATCAGGTACATTTTAGTGATGTGAGATAAAGTATGTGTTGTGGCTAACCTGTGATGGTTCAATATATATCGCTGGTGTGATTGTCGATTGTTTCATGTTTATTTACTCTGTCGTTATCTCGAAAATATTAGTAATTAATTCTGTTTCTTGAGTCTCTGTTTTGTTGAAGTATAATAATGAGTAAAAGTAAAGTTGCTGTTGAGACTTTCAATGATGGCAACATTGTAAGGTGCAAGGTATTTAGAAACATGGGAATGAAGATAGGTTCTAACATGGTACGAGCGATGCTTGCTTTAGACAAGGAACGCCTTCGGGCTGCAGACAGGGCTGTAAAGAGTCTAGAAATACAAGCAAGAGTAAACAGGAGGAGGAACAAGAGGAAGCTGGAGGAGGAGTTTGCAGAGGATGAAGATAATCCATCCTATGGACCTGGAATGCACTAAAAAGTTAATCTAATCTTTGTCGCTCGATTCCCAAAACTTTTATTTTCTCATACTAATTACATGTTTTCTAAGGATCTTCCAAACATATTTGTTTCAAACTTTCAGTAAATGTTACACAGTACCTTCTGCATAATTTAACACAGCCTTTTTCCAAAAAACTTGTTATTTTTGAATATATAAATAAAAAATGGCAAAAAAATGTTGTGAATTTTCATTACAATTGAAAAAAAATCATCTTTAATAACTGAACTAAAATTTTGTAAAATCCCTGTGTTAAGTTGTAGCCCATATTCCAATAAATAATCTGTAAAAAGTTCAACTTACTACCTCAAATACTTTGTGAGGAAAGATGTAATTTATAATCGTTATTTTAACATTGCAAGTATAGGGCGTTCCGGAGCCCCTTAAGAAAATTTAGTACCGGTATATTCGATCTGAGAGTTTGTTTAAGAATTCTGCAGAAATTCGATGTTAAAGATATTAGTCTGTGCTTTTTGCGGATTTGTTCCTGTACACTTCTTACACAGTAAAAACTAATCTCCACCCGAACAGGCCATGACCGGTCGCCGCGTCACCCTCAGACCGCAGGCGCCACTGGCTGCGGATATGGAGGGGCATGTGGTCAG